>NC_137062.1:16883381-16895881 GCF_032717465.1 Coenobita brevimanus | reverse complement strand
AGTGTGAATATCCTGAATGAACAAAATTGGACCAAAGTTGCCCTGAAAAAAGTTTGAACTGACCCAGCCGTCTGACTGGATGTGAAGGACACCAACGGACGCAAATGACCTGAACAGACTAAATGCATCTAACTGGACCAGAATTTTACTGAATATAAATGAAAAAACCTGACCGAGCCAAAATGTTTGAGAAACACCTGATCGGACCTAACGTGGCATTGATGAACTTAATTGCACCAAACTGCACTGAATTCATATAACTGGTACTGTAGGCATAATATGTTATGACACAATATTATATGTAACTATGTAACTATATGAAAACATGTACAGTAGTTGTGTCTGAATTTCTCCAGGAAGAGACAACTACACATCCCTTGGCCTAGACTAATTAAGAATGCCAAACACTTCTGATCAGGTGCCGGAAACATGACTGATACATACACACGCACATACTGACACACACACACTTTAGCCGGAAGCCAGAGGGAAATATAAGTCCGAAATCACATGTAGGAGGGTTAGAGAAGGTTAGAGAAGCACAGAAAGAACCAGAGAGCCAGGGAGAAGGGGTTAGAGAGAGAGCCCGAGAATACGATCCAGGGCAGGAGGCAGGAGATAGGGTCAGATGGGAGGTTTTGCTGTCACGTTACATTATGCTGTAAATCACACTTCAATACAACTATGTACAATAAACTCCGCAACCCAAGAGTGCTCTGTAACTCACCTCACTTATGATACACAAAGGGGGAAGATGAAAACAAGAAAGAGACCTACCTATTCACTTTAGTCAATGACACACCATTTTACTAAGCAGCGGCAAGTTCGAGCCATACAACGCCTCACGACTTGACGGTGCTTCGATGATCTACAGCCAACCTCCCTATCTCTCTACGTCTATCTACGGAAACGCTCATCGATATTGGCGGCAACGGTGAACACAGTAAACTACAATAAACTACGCTCATCTATACTACATTCTCCTCTTACTTCGGTTCTTACATTTATGCTTTTACTTCGACACATGCCCAAAAATTCTCTCTCTCTCTCTCTCATCCGGTTTTATTCGGTTCAACATTTTTTGGAAGGGGATAAAATTTGCAGGCTGTCTGTGCATTTCCCCTGTCCCATTTCTTCATTTATATAAACTCGCTTAATTGCCGCCTTTAGCGGCCTTTCCGCTCTATGTCAAAAGGCCAGAAATGAGTCGTAACTCGGGAACTGGCGGCACGATTGGACTGGAAGTTGCATCATTCTTCAACTCAGAGCATTTTAACGGTACTTTTCTATAACAATAAATGCTCTATAATGCTCCGTTTTTGCTGTGTTAAGGTCACAGACGAAGAAACCAACAAACCAACAAACACAGAAATCGGATCATTATAATACTGATATAAATGCATGCAGGCGTTAATAACGTCACCACATGAGGACCCCTGTGTGAAGTAACTGTGTTGTAAATAATTTATCGGTATTCTTTCATGACTGGACGTCCTTCCATGTAATTAACGGTTATTGGTATATGTAGGTCATTAAAGAAGCATCATTAGCCCCTCTCATTATGAATAATAGGGCGCTATAGCCAGAATAAACTTTTGGAACCAGGTTAAGTTTGGTATTTAATATGCTGGTGACATTATTTTGGAGGATGAGGGGATGCGATGATGTGCTGATGAACGTCCGGGACTGAAGCTTATTCAATGCCGTTTCAAATTCTGTTTGTTTTTGCTTTTTATTAAACTTCCTTTTCCTTCCTTCGTTTATCCAATGTGATGAGATGACGTCATTTATAGTAAACTCTCACTACTCATTACCAAGACATGAGCGAGTAGAAGGGTAAATGTATAAGATTAAAGGAGCTTGGGGATTATGAGCCGATAAAAGGTGGGCAATAATCTACAGCAAGTACTTTTACATAAAAGAAAACTCGTACAGGAACCATGGCCACTAAATAATTTTCTGCGAGGGCTATCTTTTAAGCTAAAAAAAAAAAAAAAAAAACTCCCGTAGTAAGAACAAACTACCACAGCAAAACTGTGTAGCCCAACTCCATAAAATCAGACTTTGTCATTCGTGGAGGCTCACAACTTAGTTTGCCTCAAAAGATTTCGTGTCAAGACCAAAGTAAGTTTTAGCGTCACCTTCGTCATGGTTCATAGCCAACGCTTTGGGTTCGAACTTATTCCTCCTCCTCCATGTTTTTCTTTTCACCATTATCAACACTAAAAATTAACTGTGCCTTGCCTACTTTGTTGAGTAGGAAATGTGGATAACGAGATTATGCAATAAAACAGAAAAATCTATCAATCTATCTATTGCCAGACGCCTCAATCCCGTTTGGGGTGGCCACAAACAAATCGCCTCCAAGTCGCCCTGTCCCCAGCCATTTTACTGCCAAGTTCCCAACTCACACCCCCCTCTCTCATATACCTCTCCACCCCATCCCTCCATCTCATCCTCGGCCTCCCCCTCCCTCTTCCCCCCTCCACCTCACTCACATACACTCTCTTCGTCAGTCTTTCACCCTCCATCCTCTCCACATGGCCAAACCACCTCAGTGTGTTCCTCATAACGCTTCCTATCACATCCACATCCACACCACAACGCTCCTTTATATCCTCATTCGTCAGCCTGTCTCTCCATGTGACTCCACAGGCTCCTCTTAAATAACTCATTTCCACTGCTCTCACTCTTGACTTGTGTCCTTCCAACAACGTCCAAGCTTCACTTCCATAGAGTTGGTATCACAATACTGTCATGTAGTAACTTTTTCACTTCCATGATCACTTCCCTGTTTTTTATCACTGCTTTCAAAGAACCAGCAACCTTTCTTCCCTGCTGTACCCTTTCAAGCACTTCACCCTCCAAACCTCATCCTTACTCATCACACTACCCAAGTACTTAAACGTACTCACATTTTCCAATTCCTCACCATCCAACCTCGCTGTACATTCACTGACTTCAGCTCTCTCAAAGACCATTACTTTACTCTTCCCTACATTCACCTTTAGATTCCGTTTCTTACACACTCTCCCAAACTCATCCACCAAGCCTTGCAGCTCCCCTTCGTCTTCACTCAACAACACAGTATCATCTGCAAACAACAGTACAGGGAGTTTCCAAACACTATCCTCTCTCAACAAGGCCACTCCAACATCCACTACCCTACCTTGTACCTCTTTGATTACCCCATCCATGTACAGATTGAACAACCATGGAGACATGACACATCCCTGTTTCAACCCAACTTTCAAAGAGAACAATTCACTTAGTTCACCATCCACACGCACTGCAGCCTTCGCACCATCATACATACTCTTCACAGCATTCAACAACTTCCCATCTACTCCCTATATTCTTAATACTTTCCATAATCCTTGTCTATCCACCCTGTCATATGCTTTCTCCAAATCCATGAAAGCCGCATACAACTTCTTTCCCTTCTCTAGAAACTTTTCCACTAAAGATCTAAGAATGTATATCTGATCTACACAACCTCTTCCCTTCATAAAGCCTCCCTGTTCTTCTCCAACTAATTTCTCTGTTCTTTCTCTAACTCTGTCAAAAAGTATCCTACCATACACTTTTCCTATTATACTAAGAAGACAATGCCCCTATGATTACCACACACTTCTTTTTCCCCTTTTCCTTTGTACAAGGGAATAATTATACCCGACTTCCAATCCTCCGGGACTCTACCTTCCTCCCAGGCCAATCTGCAAATCTTCCACATCCATTCTACTACTATCTCTCCCCCATGCTTCAGCATTTCACCACACACTCCATCAATTCCTGGGGCTTTCCCCAATTTAACTTTCTTCATTGCTTCCACAACTTCTATCCTACTGATTTCTTCCTGTCTTCTCACCTCCCTCCTTCTCCCAGCCATTCCCCAGCCACTTATACTCGCATTACTTCCATCCTCTATGTTCAACAATTCTTTGAAGTGTTCTCTCTATCTGCTCACTTTTTCTCCCTTCTCTACTAGTAATCTACCATTTTTATCTTTCACTCCCCTGCTAACTTCACTTCCACCCTGTCTTACTCTTTTCACCTCTTTCCAGAACATTTTCTTACAGTCCCTCCACTTTACACTCAAATTCCTCCCAAATTCCTCATCCACTCTCTTCTTACTCTCTCTTACTAATCTTTTCACCTCTCTCTTTCTTTCTACATATAACTCTCATGAGACAAAAAAAGTGACGAGACAAGACCTGAGAGGAAAATAATATTCGCAGGAGAGAGAGAGAGAGAGAGAGGGAGAGGTAAGAGTAATGGTGGTGGTAGTAGTAACGGGCTGTTGTCATCGTTTCATCAATTCCCATCACACTTCACCACTACCACACCACGTTACCGCCACAACATTACTTATGCCTCCACCCTACCAAATTACCATACCACTACCCTACCGCAACCACACAAGCACCACCTCTAAGCTAAAACCCCACAATCATCACCACATTGTCATACTGCTGTGCCATCTCATTACCACGCAGCACACTAACACACCACCCCACTTCCACACCACCATGTCACGGGGTTTTTATAATATCACGGTAATTTTGGAATATATGGTTAAATGTTATTTAAATTGATATTATTATTCAATAATATTAAAGAGCAGGGACAATAATTGTCTTACTAAATCAAGCAACGATTACTTTACGCTGGCCTGCTTCGCACGATTCTCTCAGAACGAGAATTTACAAACTTTCTCAACAGTACACAGCAGAGACTAATTACTCACAATTGCTGAATTAGTACTGTTAGCCTCTGGAGAAAGTTACTTCACCCCTGACAATAAATAACTAATACTAATAATAATATCAGGTCCTTGCTGATGCATTAACTCCTAGGTGGCACAACGGATTTTAAGTTAATACAAGACTGGTCTAAGTACCAGTTATGAATAGTAAAACGTCTATGCAAGCTAGGAGCTATGTGGGAAATAAGCTTAATTACGGAGAAATGAAACAAGAGTTTACTTTACATTAAGCTCAAGGAAAAGAACTGTTAAATTTATTAATTACAAAAATAAATTTAACGTTACATTTCAAATCAAATCAATGAGACGCACTCACTCACTCAAACAAAAGCTAAATACTTACGCCTAGGAAAAACACCTTAATTAAACTCTTAAACTAGGATTATACAAAAAGGAAATACCAGTCGATGAATGCTATGTATCACCCGAGGGGTGGGAGGACTGGATTAACTGTCTCAGTGGAGCTTGGATGCTAGCGACCTCTCACACTTCTTGGAGCACAGGACCTTCCTCCGTCACAACAAACACTAGACTGAATTCAAATAACGTATAAGCAGGACGCACAGACCACTGGGAGAAGGCGTGGCTAACGGTTGAGGGAAGCAGAGGCGAACAATAAAGAACAATAGTATCGCTCAGTACAGCACTTAGTGACGTGCATTAAATCGGTCACTTTTGAAAACGGTGATGAATGTTTTGAAAAGTATACTCCGAAATGGAGAGAGAAACGGTTAACTGAGCGATACACAGTGAGTTTTCCACTAATAGTTCGTGGCTTCTCACAAAACGGAAATGTCGCGAATTGATTCGTGACATTACGCCCTTACAAAGTTAAATTTTTTCATTATGGGAAAAAATTTGTGGATATATATATATATGTACACATCCTAAGTCATTCACACAAGATTCACACTGTGGTGTGTGTGCTATCCTGCTACAGGAGAAAGTCGCAGTCGCCAGTGAGCGGAAAAACCTCGTATTTACGTTAATAGAAGCAAGCTTGAGGGAAAAACTCCGTGACGACAGTGAAAATCCTGTACTCAGGTCAAACTGAGCGAAAATTCGCTACATTTACACTGACAACTAATTGTTGTGTAGCGTGGTGTATGTAATACACGGTGTAGGTGTGACAGTTGTAGTGTAACTGTACCTATGTGTAAAATGACATAGTAAATAATAACATGGCGACGACGAAGGCAGAGGAGAAGAGGCGGCAGCGTGCGGCAGACGATCAGCTGGCCCGCACAGCAAAACTGCTACACCCATTGCTGAACCTGCAAAACCAATTGAGGTGGAGCATCAAAAGTGTCAATGAGACAAAATTTTATTGTTACAATTACTCTCTGCCTAGCAGTCAGTGCTACAACGTACATTCGAGGTCGCCATTAATTATAGCACACAATTATGGTCAGCAAGTTGAGAATCCTTGTGCAAACTCGGGTCTTCCATAGCCTCGAACTGCACACGGGTCCTCAACCTGTGCCTTAACCTACAGTACTTATATTAATATCGGGGAGCTGAGAATCCTTGTGCAAACTTGTGTCTTCCATAGCCTCAAGTCGCCTCTGCAGAGTTCTCACTTCCCCCTTAACCTACAATACAATACTTATATTAGTACCGGGAAGCTGAGAATCCTTGTGCAAACTTGGGTCTTCCATAGCCTCAAGTTGCCTCTCAACTTCCCCCATAACTTACGGTACATAATATGTATGTACAGGCCCTGGACATAATGTGTCCTGTGGGGCCAAAGGGTGAGACATCAGGTCTGCACCCACTTCACCACTACCCTGTCTCTCAACTGACTCAGAGATTACAGGTGTGG
Source organism: Coenobita brevimanus (assembly GCF_032717465.1). NCBI lineage: Eukaryota > Metazoa > Arthropoda > Malacostraca > Decapoda > Coenobitidae > Coenobita > Coenobita brevimanus. Next base: position 16,889,294 of record NC_137062.1, on the reverse strand, counting down.
TTATGAATGGCACAGGAAGGGCATGTCCCTGATTAGTGGTGATACTTTGGCACACACTGCAGGAACGGACAAAACGATCTATGTCTCGTCCCATCCCTGGCCAGAAAAAGTCAGCTCGGATACGGCCCTGGGTCTTCCTTTTGCCCATGTGACCTCCTGAGGCTGAACAATGACCCCATTGTAACACTGCTAGGCGGTACTTGGCGGGAACGACAAACTGCAGTCGAACCTCGCCCTCGGGTGTTCGTGACTCACGGTAGAGCCGTCCTTGTTTGCGAAGGAACTTGGCTCGACCTCCCCGTGAATACTTAATCACTCGACCCTTTTGTTTGTTCCGCACGGCAGCAAGTGTCGGGTCAGAATGTTGTTCTTGTATAACAAGTTGACTACACATCAGATCTTGCGGCGATTCAATGATCACTGGGGTGACACAGTCTGGAGCCTCAGCCATGGCTCGTGTTACCGCAGCAGCCCAAGTCTGAGTAGCGTCATCGGAGCAACTATCCTTGACTCCATTAATATTTCCAATGATGAGTTCAAATAAAGGTTCTGGCATGACAACTGCAAGTGTCATACCAGTGTAAAATGGAGATGCCACCTGGATACATGCCTCAGGGAACAATCTCACTGATCCATCAATAAGCTTTGCATGGATCTGTCGACCTGTATACTGCTCAGGCCGAACTAAACTCTGCTTAACAGAGCAACCTGAGGAACCATTGTCTCTCAGGACCTTCACAGGAATGTCTCCCACAAACCCTTGCTGAACATGGAAGGTACTGTCACCTGTGGGAGGGCCTGTGGAGGAAGCAGCTAGCCACTCATGAGGCTGCTGAATTGATGTGGCAAACATTGTGCCTTGAGGGTTATATTGGGAAGATGGAACATTGGCCATCTGTGGAGGGGGGTTCACTGTCACTGTGGGACTAGTGAACTGTGGGGAAGTACCCACACTGGTAGGGACGTGACCACCAGGCTGCTGCTGAGGAATGAAGGCTGCATTCGCTTCCTGCCTCTTTTGAGCTGGTGGTGGAAAAGTTTGTCCCGACGGTCGGTTGCGTGGCTGATACTGCTGCTGGTTAGGGTACTTGTTGTACCTCTTCCACTCAGGTTTCTGAGTGTTTTGCCCCTGGTCCTTCCACTGCGGTTTTGGACCTTGGCCATTATTCTGAGAATGACCTTGTTGCTGGGATTCAGTCTGAGACGGCTTCCCAGACTTGGCAGTATCTTTTCTGCTCCAGGTGTTTTGCTTACGAGCTTGATACCCGTATGCAGTAAAGAATGCGTCAGCCTTCTCTGCCATTTTGGCTGGCATCTTTCACCTGGCAGATCTTAAGCTGTGCTATGAGCTCAGCAGGCCACGACCTCTCTAGCTGTGTACGCAGCATAAGGTCAATTATCCCCTCACGCGTGGAAGGAGTTTCATCTTTCTCCATCCACTCATTTAAGTAAGCTGTGAGACGATCAAGGAACTGAACAGCTGTCTCCTTGTCTTGGAGACGAGCTCGCATGAACTGAACTTTGGCGTCGTCTACTGTGAGACCATACGCCTTAATGAGTGCAGCTTTCATCATCTCATATGTGAGATTGTCTCCACGAATTCTGTGGAGAATATCGAGGGCAGGGCCCTCAAATAGGCTAAGAAACTGAAGCCGCTTAGCTGCCTCATCCAGTTGATATAAGTCTGCCATGTCCTCAAAACGAGCTATGTACGGCTCGATTCGCTCGCTTTCCTTGTATGAAGGAAGCTTGATGCGTGGGGTCGCAAGGACATGTGCAGGGAGAACGCTCGTGGAGCTTGGACCAACTGCACCAGACGTGTCTGAAGCCAAGGAATCTCGCTTGAGCTTCATCATTTCATATTCGTGTTTTTCACGTGCTTCTCGCTCGGCACGTTCATGCTCTCGTTCTCTGTCTCGTTGTTCACGCTCGTATTCGCGCTGTTCCCGCTCTTGTTCGCGCTGTTCTCGCTCTTTTTCTAACTCGAGCTCGCGTTGTTTCTGCTCGTGTTCGCGCTGTTCTCGCTCGTACTCGCGCTCCTTTTCGCGTTCCTCACGCTGTTCTCGCTCATATTCGTGCTGAATCTTACGCTCTTCACGGGCATCATTCTCGCGCTGCTGCTCCTGATTATGCCGTGAGAGTATATACTCTTTAATTTCGGTTGGGTCCGAAAGACCCATTTCTTTGGCTTCCTGTAAAAATACAGTAGTAGCCATGGCGCTAATTTATTAAACAAACGAAACTGAGCACTGACTGCTTCGCGACGAATACTAATAACACAAATAAAGAATACAGACACAAGCTAGTGGTGACCAGTCTTATCCAGTTAACTGGCAAAGAATAAATAAAAAATGTAAATGACTGGGAAGACTCAATAATAAACACAATGGGTACGGCGACTTCCCAGGAGCGAATAAAATCGTCTGGCGTTACCAAGAATAAACTAGAGTTAAGTATTCTATTGATTAATAAAGCAAAATTCACTTGCTAAATTAAGGGTAAACACCAGTAAGCTTGTGCCTATAAACTTTAATGATAAATACCTAAATATGAATGAGTGAGCACTATCTTGTGAATAGCTTTATAGCTAGGAGTTAATATCCTGGAATGAGGTCGCCAATTGTCACGGGGTTTTTATAATATCACGGTAATTTTGAAATAAATGGTTAAATGTTATTTAAATTGATATTAATATTCAATAATATTGAAGAGCAGAGACAATGATTGTCTTGCTACATCAAGCAACGATTACTTTACGCTGACTTGCTAAGATTCTCAAGAACGAGAATTTATAAACTTTCTCAACAGTACACAGCAGAGACTAATTACTCACAATTGCTGAATTACTGTACTGTTAGCCTCTGGAGAAAGTTACATCACCCCTGACAATAAATAACTAATACTAATAATAATAACATCAGGTTCTTGCTGATGGATTAACTCCTGGCACAACGGATTTTAAGTTAATACAACAAGACTGCTCTAAGTACCAGTTATGAAAGCAAACGTTTATGCAAGCTAGGAGCTATATGGAAAATAAGCTTAATTATGGAGAAATGAAACAAGATTTTACTTTACATTAAGCTCAAGAAAGGAACTGTTAAATTTATTAATTACAAAAAATAAATTTAACGTTACAATTCAAATCAAATTAAATGAGACGCACTCACTCACTCACACAAAAGCTAAATACTTATGCCTAGGAAAAAAACACCTTAACTAACTCTTAAGACTACAAAATACAAAAGGAAATACTATAGTCGATGAATGCTTTGTATCACCAAGGTGGGAGTTGAAGAAACCGTACTCTGTGGAGCTTGGGCGCTAGCGACCTCTTCTCTCGCACTTCTGGAACACAGGACCTCTCTCCGTCAAAGCAACAACTAGACTGAATTCAAATAATGTATAAGCAGAACGCACAAGCCACCAGAATATGGCGTGGCTAACGGTTGAGGAGAGCAGGGGCAAACAATAAAAAACAATAGTATCGCTCAGTACAGCACTTAGTGACGTGCATTAAATCGGTCACTTTTGAAAACGGTGACGAATGTTTTGAAAAGTATACTCCGAAATGGAGAGAGAAACGGTTAACTGGGCGATACACAGTGAGTTTTCCACTAATAGTTCATGGCTTCTCACAAAACGGAAATGTCGTGAATTGATTCGTGACACACCACACTACCAAATTACCATACCACAACTACCACAACCACACAAACACCACTTCACTCTTAGAACTACACAAAAACCACCAAATTAATATACTACTGCACCACCAAACTACCACGCCACCACACGACCAAATTAACATACAGCCACTACCACAACCACACAAATGTCACCTCACTACATAAATGCACAAAAATCACCACAGTTCACATTACCATACCACAATACTACCACATTACCATACCACCACACTACCACATTACCATACCAGCACACTACCACATTGCCATACCACCACACTACCACATTGCCATAAAACCACACTACCACATTACCATACCACCACACTACCGCATTACCATGCTGCCACACTCCCACATTACCATACCACCACACTACCACATTACCATACCACCACACTATCACATTACCATACCACAATACTACCACATTACCATACCACCACACTACCACATTACCATACCACCACACTACCACATTACCATACCACCACACTACCACATTACCATACCACCACATTACCATACCACCACACTACCACACTGCCATAAAACCACACTACCACATTACCATCCCACCACACTACCACATTACCATGCTGCCACACTGCCACATTTCCATACCACCTCAACTACCACACCATCACACAAACACTGCATAAACGTATGTCCGTACCATTTCAAGGCGAAAACACGAAACGGTGGCAAGGCACAGCAAATCAGTCATCGGAAGTCATTTTAGTGTTGACGTATGGACACAACAATATATCTAGTCAAAGATGTTACATATCAAATTTTGAGTAAATCGGGTGAAAATTGACGATCTTATGCCCATTTGAAATTTTAACTCCGACACACCTGATATTGACCCCCCTACCGCTAACTGGTGGGCGACCCCCCTGATGTTATGAGGCATGTTATAGGATATAGATTTGAAAGCTGCACATTTAGGTTTTGGTTTCATTTCGATATGACGAGTTTGAAAGGAGTTATGGCAAGAAAGCGATTTTTGTTTACATTTTTTTTTTTTTGGGGGGGGGCTTACAATCTGGGCCTTGGCCCAATCTGGGCAAAATTTTAATCAGGTGATCAGAAGGTTATAGTCCATCATCCCTGAAACTTTAGTCAAAATCGCACTCGTAATTTTCGCGCAAAGTTGTTAACACACAGACGGAGAGACAAACAAACAGAGTGAAAACAATACCCGCCCCCTAGCCCCTCCGGAGCGGGGACGGGTATAAAGGAACTCTGCTCAGCCGTGGTCAAGGAGTAAACATAGGCAATATTATGCACTGCGCCTTGGCAGTTTCTTTATTATATACTAGTGCTTCCCCACAAATATTTCCAGGACTAACTAATATCCTTTCCATCACAGAAAATTTGCAGATACCATTATCTTTGTTCCCATACCTATATTGCCCCCACAATGACCAGTTGTGACCCAAAAGTTGAAAAAGAAAAAATCACATACTTTCTCTGTTGCAATTTCTGACAATTTCGCGCCGTTTCGTCACGCGCGATCTCCAAATTTTTAGTTTGGTATTTTTTGACACTCACTGGACATACTCTAATGTAATGCAGTAAGATTTAAATCGATATCTAGTATCAGTAAAACGAATTTGTCGGCGAAGTACAAGCGAGGCTTATTCAAATCCGAAAGCGTTGAAATGTCGACTTACACCCCAAGGATGCCTAGAGTATATTGATGGCCATCTACCTACCATGTTTCATGCCTTTATGACAAATTGTCTGGCCTGCGGCCCTCTCTTGAAGCTTTTCGGCGTGCTGCACTTGGCGCGTGCCATGTGCCACTTGCATCGCCTGGGTGTGATGAAACCTGTAAAAAACAAATTTTAAAGAATTGGGCTATCATATGGTGCAAACCACGCAGTGATCGGCATTGTAGTTGGTAAGATATAAGCTTCTCAAAAGCGTTACGGTCAGGCCGGGTCGGGCCTGGCCGGGTTGACCTGCTTGTATGTAAGAAAATGCCAGTACTTGTCGAGGGACTTGCCAGGTCTTCGCCCTCGCACGTAACCATTTTTGCGAAAGAAACGATCAAACGCACTGACACATTTTCTCGTAACGTGATTTCCGACAGTTTCGCACCGTTGTGTTGCGCGTGATCACCATTATTTTATTTACTTTTTTGTACTTTTCTAACACACCCTGGACTTACCGCGACTTGATGCAAAGAGAATTAGGTCGATAACTATGACCATTC
>NC_137062.1:16863381-16878381 GCF_032717465.1 Coenobita brevimanus | reverse complement strand
CACACACACACACACACACACACACACACACACACAGAATGATCTCTCTCTCTCTCTCTCTCTCTCTCTCTCTCTCTCCCTCTCTCTCAGTCCACTTTTCTCCCCCAGATAATTTCCTCCAACCAGGTATCTCCAAGGTAATTTCAGCTTTTCCACCCAGTTACCACCACCGTCACAATTGCATCAGCATCACCAGAGACTCATCCACTTAATGGTATTGTTATGTCGGAGTATTAAAGCGTTGCTGGCATGGGATTTCATGGGATTCTCATGCTATTATCTAACCTTTCCTTTGCCTCATTCCACTGCGTGCTGAACCCCATGTTGGCCATCTTATGCCACACAAAGATTCATGACAAATAGAAATGATTAAAGCAAGAAAGGTTGGGTAAGGATTGGTTTAAGTAAGGTTAGTTTGGGTTAAGCTGAGTATGGGGAAATTAGGGTAGGGTTAGTAAAGGACAAGTTAGAATGGCTTCATTTTGGCATGGTTGGGTTGGGTTCAGCTGGACTGGGCCACACACTCATTCACTTATCATTTAAACTCCTCGAAACCTGACTTCACATCACAAACATAACCATCCACACATAATATTGGATAGTATTTTTCTTTGCAGATGCGCGTCAGTTAACAGTGATTTTTACCCACACGTCACGTCAGTCTGTTTCACTCATTTCTTGCCTTTACTGTCTAAATGGGTGGAATTTCATTACTTTATAGGAGGGAATTATCTTAGAGAAATTAGGCAGAGAGAGAGAGAGAGAGGAGGGAAGAGTTGTGGGATGATTAAGAAGGGAAAGAGAGGAGGAGGGAGAGATGGCTGAAAAAGGAAGAGAGGAGTGAAAGAGGTTGAGAAAAGAAAAGAGGAGTGAAAGGAGGGAAGGAGGGAGAAGTGGGAGGAGTTGGCAAGATATGCTTGGATGATGATGGATGGTAGGACATGTTGTGGGTAGGTAAGTATGCAGAGTCCAAGTCATTCGTGGAGGAGGAAAAATATGTATGTTGGTTGCAAGTAGTGGATGGTACGAGGGCAATGGCGTAAAGCATTAGATCGGTTGGGATGAGCTGCTTGGAATGGGTGGTTGCGGAACAACTAAAACCTGTGAAGAAGGGCATTGAAAGATTGGAGTACTGGTACTATGAACAGATTTCTATTAGACGTTCGTTGAGTAAGAGGATGGAGGGAGAGAACTGGGTGAGAAAATAGTAGTGGGAAGGACGGGATTAGGTGATGGATGGTGAAGTTTGGCGGGGCTAATACACCATAATATTATGACAATGGAATTGCAGGTCGTCCTTGTAAGCTTCGGGTTAGTTTCATTCATAACCTAATCGAAGGGGAAAAAATAGCAGCGATAACTACAACAAAGTGATATGCGCCGTTCTTGTATATCCAATGCCTCATGACGAAGGTAAGAATGCTGTACTGTGTTCAAGTAGAATGTACTCGAATCCTCATTCACTCACCAGTTCAATCCTTTCTATTTCCGGGATCGTTCTCATAATCCATCCCTTCCCTCGAGTATGTGTCAGTCCACTTCCCCTTCAACACTCCTTCCCTCAGGCAAGGGGCACACTAGCTTCTTTAAGTTAATACTAAATCGAATTATTCACATTTGTAGCTAGCCCTTCCCTTCATCCTCTCCAAATCCACGCTTGCTTCTCCTTGCATAAAAGAATAAGCTAACACTCCTTCCACACTTAACTCCCTCTCTCTTTCTCACTCCGGACTGACTCACTTTCTCCATATTCTCTGTTTCCATTGCTCAGTGTCTCGGCCGCCCCTCTTCCTAACCAGCTGCATGCAGCTTTCTTTATTTTCTCCTTTCCTGATCACATTTACTTTTCTTGCAGAATGCCAAGGTTAAAATCATAGGGTGCCACGGTTAGGACCACAGGTTCCCAAACTTACGACCACAGGATGCCAAGGTTAGAAGCACAGGATGCCAAGGCAAGAACCACAAGACGCCAAGGTAAGAATCACAGGATGCCAATATCAGAACTACAGGATGCCACTGTAAGAATCGCAGGATGCCAAGGTTAGGACCACAAGATACAAAGGTTAGAACCACAGGATGTTGAGTTTTGGGACACAGGATGCCAAGGTTAGGACACTAAGATGCCAAGGTTAGAACTACAGGACGCCAATGTAAGAATCACAGGATCCCAAATTTAGAGCCATACGATGCTAGGTTAGAACCACACGATGCTAAGTTTAGGACCATAGGATGCTAAGGTTAGGACCATAGGATGCAAGGGTTAGGACCTTGGGATACCAAGGTTAAGACACAGGATGCCAAGGTTAAGACCACAGGATGCCAAGGTTAGGACCATAGGATGTCAAGTTTAGGGTCACAGGATGCTAATGTTATGACAACAGGCAACTGATATTGCCGTGAGTGAAATCAGTCACCAGACATGTCAGGTTATTGGTTATCAGTATTGGATAAAAGTTTATCTGGGATGCATGTGACTGATGCAGTGGATGCAATATCAATTTCGGGAAAGGTCAGGAGTGTTTAGGAGAGAAGGCGGAGAGAGACTGTCGAGATGGTGCCCCCCAAAGAAAATAAATATAGCTAACGTAATGCTAATTTATATAAATATAGTAATATATTAAACAGAATACTTCATGGCATACTGCATTAGCTTGTTTATATCGATAACTGTGGATTCATTATATACCACGTAATATTGCTTACTATTAACCCATGAAATAAAACGGCTACAAACTATAGGAAACAAGAATATTACGGAGCAAAACTAAAGGCTGACGGGCGGGAGCAATGTTAGGGCACGTCCACACGTGTGCCCGAACAAGTTCTAGCAACATGTATGAAACACAATAACGGACACACTGCAAACATGTTGGGAACAGCAACATCCAGATCATGTTGGCAACATCATGATGAAGTCTCAGCTGCGTCGAATGGACACTCATATCCCATCACCTCTGCTGCCAGTATTCGAAGCTGCACTGAAACATGTTTGCATACGTCTGTCCAAATACTGTTGCATACGTGTACCCAAACATGTTGCCAACCGTGGCACGTGTGGAAGCGCCCTAAAAAGCAATTTATCTAACGACGAACTAATGAAGATTCCTAACATTCAGAAAATTAAAAGATAAGAATCATGCCAGAACAGCGGTATATCCGATACGCATTTCCCATGAGGCTTATCAAAAGCTATGGCCGCATTTGCATGAAATATGTGATCGACAAGACAAAACAAGGAGCAGGGACAGTGTTGCTGTTCAGACAATAGTCTAAACCTTAGACCAAAATCTGCCTTGTTTCCTCTTGTCAATCACATGTCTCGGACAAGTTTGTCTGTTTCCTAACCCAGACGAACTGGCGGCTACATGATGACAGATTCAGCTGAACACAAAGGCTTTGGCACGGCAATTAAGATTAGCAGACAGTCGACATTTGTTGCATTTCACAAAGCCTTTCAGCAATTATACTATATAATTCATCTGTTATCAAGATTATTTTAACTGACAACGCTGTAGGAGAAAATATCAAATCATCGGTCACAAGGGAACAAAATGCTTATTTTGGTCTACAACATGGTCGCCTCGTGAGTCTGTTTAGTTTTTGTGATTTATAGTAATAGCTTATTAATGACAAGGATCTCACAGAAATTCCTGTACAAAGAGAGGGAGCTTAAGAAATTTTATTATTGTCTGCAAAGACATTAAACTAATAATTACATCACTAGTCAAGAATGTCAGTTCAGAGACAATAATGGGTATCCCCAGGCAATAACATTGCTTTGATTTCAAATATGATGTTCATTTTGCTCTAGCACATACCGGTACCGTTTTTCTGAACTCAATACCCTCACATGCATCCCTATAGTGCAGTGTTCCCTCTTTTCACCACTATATTCATGCTCTTAATATGTCTTTAATGTGTGAAGTGTATAATATCCAACATATACATTGCCATTTGTCTACAACCACAACCACTACCCAAAGTATGTCTATGTAAATTCATTACGCTTAATATAACTCTTATTTCAGATTTATGGGTTGACAGTGCATCGCAAATGTGTGAATGATTCTAATGCTCTCTGTTATATATGAGGACGTTTCACTCCAAAGAAGCTCAAACAGAAATCACAGCCGTTGTAAAGACAACTTACCTACATTATTTTGGCGCTAAGCCTGACGACCAAGACAAACGATGGGTGCCCCATATCTGGTGCGTGACTTGTTTCAACTCACTTCGCGAATGGCTAGCAGGAAGGAAAACGGGGTTGCCTTTCACAGTTCCCACGGTGTGGAGAGAACCTAATGACCACACAACTGATTGCTACTTGCGCATTACAAAAGTTGTGGGATTTTCTTATGAAAACAAAAGCAGCATTGAAGAGAATAACATTGTACTGCAAAGCACCCTCACCTGTGTGGGTCTTGAACCTACCTCACCACGTCAGTTCTAAAAAAAGTGTGGCCGTCACCTACTTATGACGTTTTCCATCTCGTATCCACACACCCCGACCTATTGCAGTGTGGGTGGTAGTGAATTTGAAACTCTTCCGATCACGATGGTTGAATGATTGCTCATAATTATATTAATGACAGGTACGAGATGGAAAACGCCAGAGGTATGTGATAGTTACACATCGTTTAGCCCTGCGGTGGCGAGGTAGGTTCAAGTCCTACACAGATGGGGACACTCAATAGTGCGATGCTATTCAACCTGTCATTAATATATAGCCAAAAGCAGCATTTTTATCCAAATTTACCATCGGCAATATAGACCTGTCGATCACAGAGAGGACCTTCCCATTTCAGGGCCACCAACAAAAAAATGTGTATTCCAGACTTCAGATGACGATGAAGTTTGAGAGGCATCTGGACCAGCTGTCTCTGATTTCTTCGAATGTCAGCAGTCTGGCAAAGTACCCCATCATGTCACTCAAGGCAACTTTAACAATATTGTCAGTGAATCTAAATTTATCAGAACAACAGTCAGAACCACTGTACTCGCTTCGATATTGCACGAATAAACTTGCTGCGTCCAGACACAAAGGTGACGAGTTTCAGGAAGCGACATCAAAACTAAGAATGTTTTTTCAAGTCAGACAGAGGAGCAGTATCGCAGGTCTGCTCAAAGTCTTGAAAAGGATTCATGATCCTGACAAATGGCAACTTTTTATTGGCTCCAGGAAATCAGGTCTGAAGCTGTTCTACACAATGGGACCATGTTACCCAGTATACAACTTATTTTAGCTCCTGAAATGAAGGAAAGGTCCGAATCGATAGAAAAAAAAACTCATTGTTTTGACTGAGTACAATGAATCCCGATGGAAAACCTGCAGTGATTTTAAAATGGTCGCCATGCTGCATGGATTGCAAAGAGGTTTCATGAAACAAAGTTGCTTCCTGTGTTTATGGGACAGCTGAGTTGTGCCGTAACACTACATCCAGAGTGAGTAGACTCCCCAAAGTTTCTACGAAGCCGGTGATTGCAATGTATGGAACGAACCACTTGTCCAAACAGAAGATATCATACTTCTGTCTCTTCACATCGTCATTCGTGATGAAAAACCTCATTAAAGCCTTGGATAAGACAGGTGCAGTCTTTGCACACCTGAAGAAAGTCTGCCCTAAGATTTTATCTATCTATCTATTGCCAGATGCCTCAATCCCGTTGGGGTGGCCACAAACAAATCGCCTCCAAGTCGCCCTGTCCCCAGCCATTTTACTGCCCTGCTCCCAACTCACACCCCCCTCTCTCATACACCTCTCCACCCCATCCCTCCATCTCATCCTCGGCCTCCCCCTCCCTCTTCCCCCCTCCGCCTCACTCACATACACTCTCTTCGTCAGTCTTTCACCCTCCATCCTCTCCACATGGCCAAACCACCTCAGTGTGTTCCTCATAACGCTTCCTATCACATCCACATCCACACCACAACGCTCCTTTATATCCTCATTCGTCATCCTGTCTCTCCACGTGACTCCACAGGCTCCTCTTAAATAACTCATTTCCACTGCTCTCACTCTTGACTTCTGTCCTTCCAACAACGTCCAAGCTTCACTTCCATACGTTAGAGTTGGTATCACAATAATGTCATGTAGTAACTTTTGCATTTCCATGCTTACTTGCCTGTTTCTTATCACTGCTTTCAAGGAACCAGCAACCTTTCTTCCCTGCTGTACCCTTTCAAGCACTTCACCCACCAAACCTCCATCCTTACTCATCACACTACCCAAGTACTTAAACGTACTCACATTTTCCAATTCCTCACCATCCAACCTCGCTGTACATTCACTGACTTCACCTCTCTCAAAGACCATCACTTTACTCTTCCTTACATTCACCTTTAGATTCCGTTTCTTACACACTCTCCCAAACTCATCCACCAAGCCTTGCAGCTCCCCTTCGTCTTCACTCAACAACACAGTATCATCTACAAACAACAGTACAGGGAGTTTCCAAACACTATCCTCTCTCACCAGGGCCACTCCAACATCCATTACCCTACCTTGTACCTCTTTGATTACCCCATCCATGTACAGATTGAACAACCATGGAGACATGACACATCCCTGTTTCAACCCAACCTTCAAAGAGGAAAATTCACTTAGTTCACCATCCACAAGCATTGCAGCCTTAGCACCATCATACATACTCTTGACAGCATTCAACAACTTCCCATCTACTCCATATATTCTTAATACTTTCCACAATCCTTGTCTATCCACCCTGTCATATGCTTTCTCCAAATCCATGAAGACCACATACAACTTTTTTCCCTTCTCTAGACACTTTCCCACTAAAGATCTAAGAATGAATATCTGATCTACACAACCTCTTCCCTTCCTGAAGCCTCCCTGTTCTTCTCCAACTAATGCCTCTGTTCTTTCTCTAACTCTGTCAATAAGTATCCTACCATACACTTTTCCTATCATACTAAGAAGACAAATGCCCCTATGATTACCACACACTTCTTTTTCTCCTTTTCCTTTGTACAAGGGAATAATTATACCTGACTTCCAATCCTCCGGGACTCTACCTTCCTCCCAGGCCAATTTGCACATCTTCCACATCCATTCTACTACTATGTCTCCCCCATGCTTCATCATTTCACCACACACTCCAACAATTCCTGGGGCTTTCCCCAATTTAACTTTCTTCATTGCTAGTAATCTACCATTTTTATCTTTCACTCCCCTGCTAACCTAACTTCCACCCTGTCTTACTCTCTTCACCTTTTTCCAAAAAATTTTCTTACAGTCCCTCCACTTTACACTCAAATTCCTTCCAAATTCCTCATCCACTCTCTTCTTACTCTCTCTCACTAATCTTTTCACCTCTCTCTTTCTTTCTACATATAACTCTCTCTTCCGCCTCTCAACTTCTTCCACACCCCTATTTCTCATCCATTCATTGTATGCTTTTTTCTTTTATGCCACAGCCTGTCTCACCTCGCTGTTCCTTGCACCCCCCCTCCGTCTTCTCTTCCTCCCACACATCACATCACATGCTGCACATTTTTCTCCTGTAAATATCCTGCACACACCTTCCACGTCCCCCATCTGCTCCAATTCATATTTGCCCAATCGTTCCTCCACTTCTCTCTAATATTCTGTCTTTTTCTCATTCTCCTGTAACCTTTCCACTCTCCTTGCAACTACTCCTTCCTCTCGTCTTTCCCTTCTTCTCTTTATCCACCTTACTTGGATCCTAATTCTGGCCACCACCAAGTAGTGGTCAGAAAGTCCACTCCCCCTTCTATATAAGCTCTTGCATCCATTACACATCTTCGCATCCTTTCATTCACACACACATAATCAATCATTGCCTTCCTTTCATTTAGTTCACCACCCACCCTTCTCATCACTCCCCATGAATAGCTGTGGATCATTTGATGCCTGAAGAGGGTATTGGCTATCACCAACCTCCTCCCAGCAAAATGTCCACTAACACACTGCCATTCTCATCTATCTCAGCAGGCACACCCCACTCACCAACTATTCTATCCACCTTCACATTCCCTACTTTACCATTCACATCACCGATCAAAAACATTCTCTCATTCCTTCCAAACTTTTCCATGCACTCTTCCACATTTGTACAGAACTCTTCTCTCACTCTGCTAGGACGATCTTGCGTTGGCGCATACACACTCACAATCGCCTACATTTGTATTCCTACTTTCAACCTTACCCACACAATCCTTGAGCCAAGTGATCCATACTGTCTTATGCTCTTCTTCCATTTTTTACTCACAACTATACATACTCCTTCTTTCGCCCTCTCATTTTCACCTACTCCTGCACATATACCCCATCCATACTCCCATTCTCTCACACTTTCTCCTCTCCATTTTGTTTCAGGTATTCCACATACATCCACTTTCGCACCCTCAAGCACCTGGACAATCTCTCTCTCTCTTTCACCTCATCATTCGCACCTCTTACATTCCATGTTCCCATTACCAAGTCCTTTGTCCGGTCCTGGATCGTCATGGTTTGGTCAGTCCTTGTCCGAGGCTTCTTGTTTGTCTTTTTAGTTAGTTGTTTTCCGGGGAGGGGCACTAACCCTCCGCCAGCCCTTTTAGTCGCCTTTTACAACAAGCAGGGATACTTGAGGAGTATTCTTGAAAAAAAAACCCTGCTCCCAGGGGGCGCCCTAAGATTAACAACACCAAATTGAAGAAAGGCATTTTTGTTGGCCCACAAATCCGTGGTCTGATGAAAAACAATAAATTTGATGACACACTCTAGGCAGACGAACTTAGGGCTTGGAGGTTTCTAAGGAAATTTTTTGCTGATTTCCTGGGCAGCCATGACAATGAAGATTAGGAGGAAATCATTGAAGAGCTCCTGGTTGCATACCATGAACTTGGATGCTACTGTACATATCCCTTAACCCATGGCATCTGGTGTTTATTGCTGCTGACCCTTTCTCCACCTGGGTATTTCTGGAAAATCACTGTCTTTCTTTTTTACCATAATATCTCAGGAAATACTTAGTCAAAAATAATATACTAAGTGTCATGATACTAATAAATCACTTCAAGCTGATGGCCTCAGATTGTCCTGGCAGTGTGTAGAGTCAGAGAGAGAGCTGTTGGAAAAGGGGTAACTTTTCTTGTTTTTTGTGGCTTTGTTTGTATGCGTGGCACAGGTAAGGCTTATACTAGCCGTCCGACAATATAAAAACACTTTCAGAATACTGCAATCAGTTACAAACACCATTTCCTTGTAGGCTTAGAGAAGTGTGGTGTGTGTGTGTGCAGTGGTGTGAGCAGGGAAGTGAGGTCACTATGGCAACGACCTTGAGGCAGGCTGGCTGACATCTCACTGGACACAGGGAAAAGTTTTTGCGTAAGTTTGTCCATGACGGAGGTAGGCAGGTAACTACAGCATGACTGGGATGCGTCCAGGAGGGTTGCCAGTGTTTGCATGTGGTGGTAATTGCCCGCAAAATATTCAAACAATGCCACAAAATCATGACTACATGCTACCTGGACATCTCCAGGCAGACATTTATACATGACACCCAGATGCCATGGGTTAAAATCCATTCTCTTCATTCACATCCCTTTTTTTTCCAATAAACTTGGGTGATGTTAGTAATGAACAGGGTGAACGTATTCTCCAGGATACTTCAGTAATGGAACACAGATACCAGAGTAGAATTGGCACTGGTAAGATGACTGACTATTGTTGGATGATGACATGGGAAACCGATGTAGAGCACAAAAGGAAATCATCAAAAACTGTACTATGAGTACTGTATCCACAGGAAAATTTACATATAGCAGCAGAATAGCAGCTGATTTTGTTTATGTATACAGTAATCCTTCCAGGTTCTGATGTAATAGTGCCAAAGGCATGGCCAGGACTTGGTTTTGTCCGGGACTTGGGAAAATGCCCCTGGACAGATACTTATAGACACCAACCAAACATAACTTTGAAAGCCACCTAAATAACTCCCTACCGGACATGCACAGCACCAATTTAAGATCCTAGTCACACAAATAAGGGAGAGAAACCACAAAATAAATGAAAAGGAGCCAGAGAATGAGAAATTAGAAGTGAGTAAGGAAAATATTTAGAAGTGTACAAGGTACGACACGTCCGTGGCTGTCGCAAAGATTAACCCGCCTCCTCTATGGCTCTGGCAGTTGTGAAGGTGCATTTGAAACATGTACAGTTATCTAGTGTTGCGCTGCACTTAATCCTTTGCACTGTGAATTATAATTGTTTAACACTGCACATTCTGTTCTTACTTGCACCAGTTGCAACACGCCAGTGTTTCACTGTGTACTTAATCCTTTGCACTCTGATTTCTAATTTCTTAACACTGCACAACACTGTAAATTCCCATGTGGTCTAGTGGCGAGGTATTGCAGTCTATTCACTGTCAATCACAAAAGTGAGCAGGTGGACAGCCATAGCAACAAGTGTGCAGTCACGACGGTAGGTAGGCAGGAACTGGGAAGGATGTAGCGGTGCTCTAGCAGATGTCGTGGAACTACGCGCCAAAACACAGCTGTTTGTCACTTTGTGGCAAATTTAAAGTGGGGATGAACAAATATCGGCCACTTTTTTTTGCATTTTTACATTTTTTGCCCATTTTTGGTGCCCATGGACCGGAGACCAAAATGTCCAGGACTTGGGGTCTCCGGGACGTGGGCATCCGGGTCTTAGAGGAATTACTGTATTAATTTTACATTCCAAGAAATATTTCTTGATTTAAAAAGTATTCCTGGAACAACCAGGGGAGCATTTTGGTTTCTGACTGGTGGAAGAAAATTTTCAAGGCCAAATTTCAGAAAATCTGTATGTGATAGAGAAAAAGTAAAACACTTATTTCTAATCAGCACGATCAATTTACCTCAAATCACCTATTCTCATTTCTGAACTTGATAAAAAGTTGAAATTTGTCTAGTTTTGCTGGCTACTCATTTATTTATGACATGTGAAGAAGGCTTGTCCCAATAATAATTACTTCTTCATCATAGTCATGCACCTTTCATTGGGTAGTCAGTTCTGGTCAATCAAAAGTATGTTGCCATCATATAAGTGTAGAGTTTCTGTTCCAGACTTTGACAAATTATCAGGTGTGCAGTGCTGACATTTCATATATATATTGTTACATAGCCTATGATTTCATCATCCTTTGTGTAATTCTAACGTACAGTATGCTGCATGTTTGATCACGAGCGTGTTCTACCTCACTCCCCCCCTCCTCCCTTATAGTAGAGTAAGTAGTTCTTTCTGTTGTTCAGAGCAGGATTGTCAACTCTTTGTCCCCATGGCTTCATTTGCGCATCCTTCTTACAAGTTGTATCAAGCTCTGCCGGCCCCTATATAATGAGCTCAGTCTCTACATTAATTGCCACTTAGATCTACTCCTCATTTTGTTCACATCTCTGTCCTCCCCTGTACAGTTATTATTGTGAGTGCTCAGGAAGTCTCCAGCCATCTAGCAGCTGTGTAATTTGAGTATAAGTGTTATTGCATTTTTTCTTGTACTGTGTAGCAAAAGGTGTTAATTCTTAGGCCTAGTAAGGTTTTCGTGATTAATGCAAAGTTTCATGTCAGCCATTGTTCATACTATTTCGTATCTGTAATAATATATCTTGCATTCACTGAGTATTATCTGGTATTTTCATTTTATCAGGGCTGACTTAGATAAATTTACTCTTGCTAATTTCGTGTTAATAGAGGCTATTGCAGTTAACCATATATATATATATATATATATATATATATATATATATATATATATATATATATATATATATATATATATATATATACTCAAACCACCACGCCTAATAGCTATATATATCACTACACTATACCGTCAGACGCAAACGCACCACCTGGTCATAAACAACATACCACAACATATAAACACCAATATAAAACAAGCTCATGAACACCACCAAACTAATGCTCATAAACAGCACCATATCTTGTGGTCGTAAGTAAAGAACACCACATCACATCGTTGTAAGCATCGACACATCACATAGTCATACAAACCAGCATGCCACATTATAAAAAAAAACACTGAAACCATTTGGTCATAGGAACTACTACACTGCCTGTTCATAAACACCACTACTACTATATTGCACAAGTACTTATCCACAGATTTTAAAAATTTTTCCTCTCTACTAAAAAAGAAAAAAAAGAAAAAAATGAAAACATTTTCAAAATGCAAAAGCATCGGTATGTTTTGCTTCATAAACCGAACGTAATCCAGTTGAATATATAAAAAAAAGAAAGAAAAAGCATGACAAACTGGGAATTGTCATGTGTTGACGTGACTGGCGACTAAAACTTGAAGCTGTTGCATTAAAAAAAAAAAAAAAAAAGAGGGCTAAACCTGTGCACTGTCCGGGAAGCAAACCAGTCCTTATGACAGCACAATCGTTCTGTAGTTAAGCTCTGAGAAACTGGTCTCAGGCGTTTCTTGGAATCTTTATCTTGCTCTCCAAACGGCCAAAACGAGGATGAGACGGCACAATAAGGCTACCATGCGCCTCACCGCAGTCGACTAGGGCTGTACTGCCATGGAGAAAAGCCACACACCGTCACCGAAGTTTCATGGACTTTATAGTCCACTTAAATTTCCCTTTAGTATTTCCACCATTTCTCTGGTGGTTTTCCATCACTGTCACCACGAAGGGAAGTCACACACTGAACAAACGTGTGTGTGTGTGTGTGTGTGTGAGAGAGAGAGAGAGAGAGAGAGAGAGAGCAATTACTGAGGTTTTCTTATGCCACTATAGTTAATTAGGTATGATGAGCATGGTTGAGAAAGAATAAGGCTTTGACTACGGCCTGTCGTGAAGGTCAGTAAAACAGACAAGGAAGTACTTTCTTAGCCTCACTATTCTACAAGAACACAACTCATCCTGCAACAGTACAAGTCACTTAAAAGGCATCAATTGTGCTTCTGGGAGAACATGGAGAAGAGAGAAACAGATTGTTCTCAACAGTCTGACTGGCTCGATAATCGAACCCAGACTGTTTAAACTTTCAAGTGGATGTAGCCTCCTGTCGCCCCAAAAAGTATCTTCCCCCTTACCACACGTATTATTCTGAACCATGGATGAAACGTTGTGGTACGTGGGGCAAACCGTGAATGACAGTGGAGACATTGTCCCTGGTAATAAATGAGACTCCAAATCGCGTAACACATCACATTTTGAGTGCTATAGCTGCTTTTGAGGCACCGGGTTAGCCTAATACAATCATGTGTGTTTGCAGAACTTACTCATTTTCACATTCATCAAACTTCAGGGGTGCGATACTTTTTTGGTTGGCTGTTCAAAGACTGCGTTGTAAGTATAGCTTAGTGAAACTGGCCACCACCAACATAAGGCTACACTGTATTACCAACAGCTGTTTGGTGTTTCGTGCTGAGGGCAGCATTCTGGGAAGTTTTCGAGATATCTCTACACCTTTTCCGCAGCACTTTGTTCATCGCAATTACCCTTCAGTATCCTCTTTCATGTTGTTGATACAAACTGCGTCGCTATTAAAGCTGCATAAATACCGTACGCTAGAATTAAAGTGTAATACGCCAATAAATCGTTAAGGAGGAGGTGCTACGAAGCCTCCTATACAACCTGCAATACGGCCTGTATACCTGGGTTAAAATAACGCAGTGTTCTTTGCCAGCCATTAACCTTCTACCGGCCAGGAACAGGAATTTGTGTCCTTCATATGTAAACTTCGATCCTAAATGAGATTTGCAACACTGGACTGGTGGGCGAGGGGCCGGACGGTTCAGTAAACATCTTTATTGCTAAGTCCTGTGTGCAGCAGATTCAGGCAGTAAAAGGTTAACGATATGAGAGAGAGAGAGAGAGAGAGAGAGAGAGAGAGAGAGAGAGAGTGAGATAATGGAATAGTATATAAATTTTCTTCTTTCTTGCTAACGTCTCACCAACAACATACCAGAACACCATATGTTGATTAATGCGGTAAATTTGCATATAATCGCTATAAATATGGAGGTGGTATGGTGAGGCTAGGGAAGGAGTGGGTGTAATTCTCTCTGAATGCTCCTCCTTGTCCAGATTTGAGTTAGGTGATGATGATGATGATGATGATGATGATGATGATGATGATGAGGAGGAGGAGGAGGAGGAGAATAAGACAAGAGAGATTGGGAAGAAGCAGAAGTGCTGAAATATTTCCTGAACAACTGTATTGTCCATGACTGTAAATCACTACACACCCTTTATCATCTAGAAAAAATAATTTTATTTTCTACTTGAGCGGATTATTGTACAAAGATTTATGTAAGGTATACTCAGAGGTAAAGTATAATTTTTTTTTAAGATTGATTATTCATGGCTCAGAAGTGGTAAATGATGTTACGACGGTCATTAGGGCCAGTAAAACACTGAAAATTTTTAATAATGTCTGAGTACAGTAATGATAAACAATTTTATAACAAAGAAATAGCCATCTAGTCTCCCCTCTCTCTCTCTCTCTCTCTCTCTCTCTCTCTCTCTCTCTGTGTGTGTGTGTGTGTGTGTGTGTGTGCCAGCAAGCATCACATGTGCACCGTGTGAATCAGGATGGCCTGACTGGGGGGTGGGGGGGTCACCTCCCAATGCTTGTTTCTGAACTGGTAAAAAAATTACTGAGTCGATCAGAAAAGGAGTTTTTCATTTTATATATACATTCAGAGGATATAATACAAAATACCCTGTTTTCCCTCTTGTCGGAATAGTCTAAGCCAAACTCAAGTACCATATTAATCAAGCTGCCTTGACCTGGACCCCTTTCACCCATGGAACGGTGGCGAGGGGGGGTGGGGGAAGGATCGGGGAAAATTTGTATGTACTGCTGCAGCTGGTCTGGTCATAAATAACTCCATATGTCATGACTGGGTCAATTAGTTTAATCAGACTACTAAATAATTTACATGGTGCCTTTTTTCTTGTCAACAATATTCAAGCTTGGGTCCAAGTTCAGGTGGCTTTAAGTACAATTACAA
>NC_137062.1:16793381-16858381 GCF_032717465.1 Coenobita brevimanus | reverse complement strand
CTCCACTACTCCATCACACCCTGACTTCATCACTCCACTACTCCATTACGTTCTGACTTCATCACTCCACTACTCCATCACACCCTGACTTCATCGCTTCACTAGGCTACTCCATCCGTCTCTGGCTTCAACAGTACACTCCTAAACTCCAACAAACCCTAATTCCATTACTCCCCGACTCCATCATTCCCAGAGCACAAAAATCTCTGCCTTCGTCCTCCGTTCCTTGCTCACCGATTCTCTGTCCCTATAGAAACTCTCATCCTTCCTGCCCGGTAATTCGTCCCCGCCTTTATTGCCTCTGTACCTGTCCTGAATGCCACCCTATCACGAATCCCATCCTACCTTTCTCTTCTCTTGCCTCTCCCCTCCTTCCACCTTCTCTCGCCCCTTTCCATCCTCTGACTCCCTCACCTTCCTCCTCCGACACTCCACGGTCCCCAACCCATGTCTCATATTCCTTAAATTGTCTTTCTCACCTACTTCCCATTCATCTCTGCCTCATTTTCGTGCACCTTTTATGCTTTGCCATTGTAGCTGGGTCATTTTCTTCCTGTTCAGCTCTGTTATTCGTGTGTGATAATAACTTACAAAGGTAGCAGCTACAATGGTGTAAGAGACCTTGGGCAAACGGTGGAATGGTAAAAAACGTGATTGGACATATACAGGAACTATCGAATGCAAACGGTAAGGGCTCCAGCAGGAAGTGAAAAGTGACAATACCATTACTGCTTCAAAGGACAACAAAATGAATCAGTGAAGGGTCGAGATTTTATTAACTCTTTGACGGTCGATGGTTTTACTTATCTAAACAAGACCTCTGTAGATACACTTGCATGGTCAGACAACTGCATGCATTCTGTTACAGATAACACCAATAGTTACCTTCTCCAACAGAGTTATTGGAGGTTATGCATTCACCCCTGTTTGCTTGTATGTTTGTCCACAATATGCCTCAAAAAGTTATGGATGAATTTTCAATGAGATTTTGTGCCTATGTGGGTACTGGCCAAGGATAAGTCGATTATATCTTAGTGGCGATCTGAATCGGAGTCCGGGTTCAGGACTGTTTTTTGTTTGTTTGTCCACAGGATACTTCATAACCTTTTTGATGAATTTTACTTAATTTTTTTTTTTTTTATTATTATTTTTTTTTGATATGTGGGCCATGTGCCAAGGAAGAGATGATAAAGTTTTAGAGGTGATCTAAGTTGTCTTGTATAGGCGTTGGCGAAGGTATGCACTCTCTCTGCTATCTAGTTTTATTTAGCTAAGAGTTGCTTATTGGAGCCTGGGTGTTAATACTGGTAACATTAACCGTCATGCTATGGAGAACTCTAGTATTCTGTTACATCTAACCCAAGCATTTTTCCACTGATGGAAGTTATTCCTAGCAGTATGAGAGTGTTCTGTACAATTCCTAGCCACTTCATTGCTACAGATATCTCAAGATAAATACAATGTCCAAAGGCAGCAAGGAAAATATTTTTCCTTCCTTCACAGCAGCAGGTTTCCCCCTGACCTTTATGTAATTAGTGGTTAATTAGTTAGCAGAGGAGTGAAAGATAAAAATGGTAGATTACTAGTGGAGAAGGGAGAAAAAGTGAGCAGATGGAGAGAACACTTTAAGGAATTGTTGAACATAGAGGATGGAAGTAATGCGAGTATAAGTGGCTGGGGAATGGCTGGGAGAAGGAGGGAGGTGAGAAGACAGGAAGAAATCAGTAGGATAGAAGTTGTGGAAGCAATGACGAAAGTTAAATCGGGGAAAGCCCCAGGAATTGTTGGAGTGTGTGGTGAAATGATGAAACATGGAGTAGAGATAGAAGTAGAATGGATGTGGAAGATGTGCAGATTGGCCTGGGAGGAAGGTAGAGTCCCGAAGGATGGGAAGTCAGGTATTATTATTCCCTTGTACAAAGGAAAAGGAGAAAAAGAAGTGTGTGGTAATCATAGGGGCATTTGTCTTCTTAGTATAATAGGAAAAGTGTATGGTAGGATACTTATAGACAGAGTTAGAGAAAGAACAGAGAAATTAGTTGGAGAAGAACAGGGAGGCTTTAGGAAGGGAAGAGGTTGTGTAGATCAGATATTCATTCTTAGGTCTTTAGTGAAAAAGTTTCTAGAGAAGGGAAAGAAGTTGTATGCGGTCTTCATGGATTTGGAGAAAGCATATGACAGGGTGGATAGACAAGGATTGTGGAAAGTGTTAAGAATATATGGAGTAGATGGGAAGTTGTTGAATGCTGTGAAGAGTATGTACTATGGTGCGAAGGCTGCAGTGCGTGTGGATGGTGAACTAAGTGAATTTTTCTCTTTGAAAGTTGGTTTGAAACAGGGATGTGTCATGTCTCCATGGTTGTTCAATCTGTACATGGATGGGGTAATAAAAGAGGTACAAGGTAGGGTAGTGGATGTTGGAGTGGCCCTGGTGAGAGAGGATAGTGTTTGGAAACTCCCTGTACTGTTGTTTGCAGATGATACTGTGTTGTTGAGTGAAGACGAAGGGGAGCTGCAAGGCTTGGTGGATGAGTTTGAGAGAGTTTGTAAGAAACGGAATCTAAAGGTGAATGTAGGGAAGAGTAAAGTGATGGTCTTTGCGAGAGGTGAAGTTAGTGAATGTACAGCGAGGTTGGATGGTGAGGAATTGGAAAATGTGAGTACATTTAAGTACTTGGGTAGTGTGATGAATAATGATGGAGGTTTGGAGGGTGAAGTGCTTGAAAGGGTACAGGAGGGAAGAAAGGTTGCTGGTTCTTTGAAAGCAGTGATAAGAAACAGGGAAGTGAGCATGGAAATGAAAAAGTTACTACATGACAGTATTGTGATACCAACTCTAACGTACGGAAGTGAAGCTTGGACATTGTTGGAAGGACAGAAGTCAAGAGTGAGAGCAGTGGAAATGAGTTATTTAAGAGGAGCCTGTGGAGTCACGTGGAGAGACAGGCTGACGAATGAGGATATAAAGGATCGTTGTGATGTGGATGTGGATGTGATAGGAAGTGTTATGAGGAACACACTGAGGTGGTTTGGCCATGTGGAGAGGATGGATGGTGAAAGACTGACGAAGAGAGTGTACGTGAGTGAGGTGGAGGGGGGGAAGAGGGAGGGGGAGGCCGAGGATGAGATGGAGGGATGGGGTGGAGAGGTATATGAGAGTGGGGGGTGTGAGTTGGGAGCAGGGCAGTGAAATGGCGGGGGACAGGGCGACTTGGAGGCGATTTGTTTGTGGCCACCCCAAACGGGATTGAGGCGTCTGGCAATAGATAGATAGATACATCAAGAATAAAGATACCTTACCGTGCTGTATCTGTGAATGATTTAGCTGTTCAGAATGCCTGATGCCAGCAAGTATAAAATTTCTAAGTGCCTCCTGGCCTTTGGTCCCTTCTCCTTTGCATTAAATATAAATACAGTAATGTAACGTCACTCTGGGTTCTGATTCTGAACGTGTCACTAGGGCTGTGGGTTCCATCCCTGGATATGTATCTGTAGGGCTGTGGGTTTCGTCCCTGGATGTGTATCTGTAGGGCTGTGGGTTCTGTCCCTGGATGTGTACCTGTTGGGCTGTGGGTTCCGTCTCTGGATGTGTATCTGTAGGGCTGTGGGTTCCGTCGGTGGAAGTGTATCTTTAGGGCTGTGGGTTCCGTCCCTGGATGTGTACCTGTAGGGCTGTGGGTTCCATCCCTGGATGTGTATCTGTAGGGCTATGTGTTCCGTCCCTGGATGTGCATCTGTAGGGCTATGTGTTCCGTCCCTGGATGTGCATCTGTAGGGCTATGTGTTCCGCCCCCTGTACGGGTTTCTGTATGGCTCTGGGCTCTGACCCTGGACGTGTTTTATTTCGGAAAGGTTAAGGGAAGTGGAACCGCGACCCTGGACGTGTTTTATTTCAGAAAGGTTAGGTGAAGCGGAACCGCCACCCATGCCACTTAAAGGAATGATTAACGTTATTTCCATGTCTTATTTATTATACTGTGATGCTTCTGACTCATTTTGATGAAATGACTATTCCCCCAAAAAAATAATGCATAGAAAAGGGTCCGCTTAGAACCTTCCCATTGTCCGTACAGATCCTACAGAAAGAGAGAGTGAACAGCTAACATATTGGTGCAGTGAACGGATGTTTCCCGGGCATCACTCAGTTACCGTATATAGATGTGATGAATGCTAGATAATACCACACCATTTAACTGCTTTTCATATTTCATGGCACATTTTTGAACATATGCTATGTTTGTACGAATGATGAGATTTTCCGCTATGTACCAGCTAGGCTAATTTAGAAGCTTATAAAAGATCTGGGACGAATTGCCAGACGACAGTAGATCGATTAGTACCAGCAGTATTCAATTATGTTGCCCATAGTTTTATAAGTTTCATGGAGTTCCGGTTGATTTTAAATATTGTTGTTCTTGATATCCATAACTGTGGTAATGGTTTCCATCGATAAATTATTTATGCTTACCTCCCCTTGTGGATGTGGGCCAAATACAAGTAAAATAAATAAAACTTGCCTAACAAAGCCGACGACACTCACTCGCCGACCAGCTTCCTCTCGTCACCCTAATATCCTATAATTTCATACTTGGTGGATTACAAGAAAGTCGGAAAAGTCGCATAGAAGGTCCATGAGTGTTACTGTGCAAATGCAGCACAATCAAACCAATAATCAGACAAAAAAAAAAACACACACACACAAACACTAGTAAAGGAACACAACACCATTCATTTTGCGGCTACCAACAGATTGGTTTGTCAGCATTATAATTCGGCAGTTATCTAGGCATTTACGTGTACTTTGACGTAAAATCCATATGCAGAGATGAAGATTAATACTGAAATCTTCAGTAGCTAATATTAAAAAAATATACCACAGTTAAAGTGATATCTCACTCATCAACCAATCTTGTATCACAGCAGGTGACGAGATGTATTTTTAGACGAATGTGCAGTCAGTCAGCACCCCGGCTGTGAGGGGCATGCACAAACATTCTGCCATGTCGGCTGACCATTCAGAGAGCAGCCAAAAATAATGGCCATCCAATCTCTTTCTATTGGGTCTCTTAATTCCCCGTGGTATCTTCATATGCTCACCCCTATCATAAGATGCCGCGTTTGCAGATATTAACCCGCCCCATCCCGACGTTTTCTGGGCAGTGGTACGCCCCAGTCCCGACATTTTTTGACCTTTATTTTTTTTTTAGGCTCAAACATTCGCTTTTGGTGAGAAACATCGAAAATTCATAGAGAAAATGCTCACCTGAGGTTTAAAATACTCGATCCAGGTACGAGTACCTCCTTACCTGACTGGGTTTTCTAACAGGCTGGCACCAAAGAAAACGAGTTCTATGGGAGGGTAACACTTTTATCTACTCATAAACAGTATTTATTTATTTACTTGGTACGAATTATATGTAGTACAAGAGTATATTGGTTTTCAAACAGTAATATAGGCATTATAAGCATTGTTTCACTCACTAACTCATCACCATTCATGACCTTTTTTTCCCACATTACCTGATCATCATTTCTGACTGTTTCTTCCTCTAATGCTATGTAAACTTTGTCCACCACATTGTCATCGATTGGGGAATCACTCTGGCCCTGAATGTCTTTATTGCCCAGGTCACTGGTAACAGGTGAATTGCCGAGACAATGGCATGCAGGGGGGGGGGAGAGGTTATGCGGTGTAAGGCATTGTCCCTGCTTGGCATCTTGTAGAGGAATAGAGGAAGGTGTCCCGTGTATACGTGCCAAAAATCACTCTCGAAATCACTTGCGAAAATTGAAAATTGTGCAAATTAGGGACCTTGCAATGTTGCCGGGTTAATTTACGTCTCCGGGATATGAGTGCACATCATATGAGGACGTGAATTCACGTTTCTGGGACGGGGCGTGTTAATCATCATTCCTAAGCAATAGAAATGAAAAAAATTAATAATCTGAAACTCTAACTTTCCCCAGAATGGCAGCGGCATGAGGATGAGGCCAAACAGATTGCTCTCTTCACATCGTTTTGCAAACTCCCTCTCATTTTTTGTATCTCACCTTCGTTCCAATGTTTGGTTCACATTGCTCTCTCTCTCTCTCTCTCTCTCTCTCTCTCTCTCTCTCTCTCTAAGAAACAAGTGACAGAACCAAAACATTACCAATAGCCGACAGTCAATTGGGCTGCCAAAACAAATAAAAAATACCGATGTTTCTCTTCCGGAATAGGCAGTACAACACACACAATCAAATGCAGTGAAATACACCTTTAAAACACAGAACCCAGAACTCTATCATCAACCAAGCACACCAACAAAACCAAACACTCTGCCAACACAGCCAAAAGCACTAAGGTACAGTCAAACACACCACAAACACAATCAAACAGATCAACAGCACAATCAAGCACTCCACCAACACAACCAAACATCAACAACACAAACACACCACCACCAACACACACACACCACCACCACAACCAAACACACCACCAACACAACCAAACACCACCAACAACACATCCAAACACACCACCAACACAACCAAACACCACCAACACAACCAAACACACAATCAACACAACGAAACACCACCAACATAACCAAACACCACCACACAACCAAGCACACAACGAAGCACCACCAACACAACCAGCAAAACCAAACACCACCAACACAACCAAACACCACCAACACAACCAAACACCACCAACACAACCAAACACCACCAACACAACCAAACACCACCAACACAACCAAACACACCACCAACACAACCAAACACCACCAACACAACCAAACACACCACCAACACAACCAAACACCACCAACACAACTATACACCACCAACACAACAAACATCACCACCAACACAACCAAACACACCACCAACACAACCAAACACTCCACCAACACAATGAAACACACCACCAACACAACTAAACACACCACCAGCACAACAAAACACACCACCAGCACAACAAAGCACACCACCAACACAACCAAACACTCCACCAACACAACCAAACACACCACCAACACAACCAAACACACCACCAACACAACCAAACACACCACCAACACAACCAAACACACCACCAACACAACCAAACACACCACCAGCACAACCAGAACAACCAAACATCACCAACACAACCAAACACACCACCAACACAACCAAACATACCAACACAACAACACACAACGAACCTAGACATGAGAGGCACCCAGTTTGTTGCTGCAGTCTCCACAAACCCACAACATCCACTACAGTACATGACAGCACATCCACCCGCACCAAGGAACATCAAAACAACACCCAGCACACGATACCATACACAAATACTGTCATTTCTCCCCCCTCGCCCACCTCAGACCAGCTTCCAGAAGCATATCCATACTCAGATCACTCGCCGCTCCATTCAGTCACTTAAAGACAACACACAGCTGCATGCACGGACTCCTGACATCCACGCTTCTGAATCCTATCTTCCTCGTGAGGACAGGGTCCACCTGGCCAGGTAGAGATGTGGGCACCATCCAGCCCTCTCAAGCTACCAGAAGAGGCTGGATGACTCTGTCGCTGATGCCTGTCCAGGATGCAACACAGCACCTCATACTATTAAGCACATTATGAAGACTGCATTGCACACAATCACCTACGCCAACAACACAACATACACTCTTTGAGAGCTCTGTAGGAAAGCCCGGTCTCGGCCATGGCCTTCCTAAGGGACTCGGGGCTGTTCGGCCAGCCTGCCTAGGGAACAACTACTACTACTACGAACACAACAAAACACACCACCAACACAACCAGACACCACCAACACAACCAAACATACTACCAATACAACCAAACACATATGAAAACCACTAAACCTACTACCAACACAACTATCATAACCAGTACACCCGAACACACCTGAACACACCGAGACACATTAACACAACTCCACAGCACCACAGGACACAAGCCAACACTCAGCAACACAACTAAACAATAATATGTCTGCAATGAGGGACAGAAACAAACACTCAGCAACACAACTAAACAGCAATATGTCTGCAATGAGGGACACAATATCGCCATAAATAAACTAAAATAAAGACATCCAAGCACATAATCAACACAACCAAATATCCCAAAACACAACTGGTGCCAGGCAGGGCAAACCTCGCCCAAAGCAGTTATTTTAGTTTCAACCGTTTTCAAGTCATAGCCCTCTGAAAATCCGTGATCTTCGTTTGACCTTTCAAGGTCACTTAAGGTCAAAGGTCATGGTACCTACTAATACCTACTAAAAACCCATATGGGACTTCCTGAATGTTGATAATAGTAAATAACTCCCTATCTTCAGAGTTTCGAGTTGCAGCCCCCTGAATATCCGTGACCATGAGTTTGACCTTTCAACGTCACTCAAGGTCAAAGGTCTTGGTGCCAAATGAAAGCCCATATGGGAGTTCCTGTATATTAATAATAGTAAATATCTCTATCTTCAACCGGTTTCATGTTACAGCCCTCTGAAAGTGCGTGACCTTTATTTTGACCTTTTAGGGTCCTTCGATTACCTCCAAAATTTAATCACTTTCTTTTGGGACCAGTGCCCACATATCATGAAAATTTCATATAATTTCATCTGGCTGTTTTCCGTAACGGTGCAAACAAAGAAACAAACTCAACCAAAAACAAAGTCTCGCCGTACTCCGTCTGGGCGACGTAATTAAACATCCCAGCCATATGCATGCCTTGGAGGACAGAACACAACACAACAAACACCATCGGTATATCAGTGGGTGAAAACTTACTTTTTTTTCACAATAACAGAATAGGGGAAGGAAAAACAAATGAAAAAAAAAATAATAATCCATACACCAGATTACTGGTGTCCTCTGTTCAAAAAATATCTGTAACAGGGAGACTTGAATAGCTATAGGTTGAAATTTGGAGGGAAACAACTCTGGGGAAGGAAGTTCCAGACACATGCAGTTTGGGGAATGAAAGAATTCTGATAGGCAGAAGTTCTGCAATATGGCTGAGTGACATTCCAGGCGTGAGAGCTACCAGACGCCAGTGTAGCACAAGGGAAGGCATGGAGAGGTGGCTCCATGGACGCAACTTCGTCTGAACATTTGCCATAAAAATATCTGTAAAACAGTGCAAGGGTGGCAGCATTCCTTCTTACTTGTAGGGGAGGTAGCTTTTTTGTAATGGCAGGGTTGTTAATAATTCTAACACCTTTGTTCTGAATTTGTCTAGTTGTTTTAATGCAACCTCTCCACATCCATCCCACAATGGTGAGCAAATATTCAAGCTGAGAGCGCACATGACTCTTATAAATAATAGCTAACTGCTCGTCAGTGAAGAAGTTACGGACTCTGTACAATAATCCAACTTTCTTTGAGGCGGTTTTAGCAAATGATCTAACATGAGAGGTCCAGCTGAGGGCATTGTTCAGTGAGACGCCGAGAGTTTCAATACTTTTGAAGAAGGGAATATTAGTAGCACTGAAGGTAATATATGAATCTGGCAATATCCATCTAATAGTAAACTGTATTTATTTAGTTTTACTAGCAATAAATGAGACAAGGTTGTTTTGTCCCCATTCACTGATCGTAGATAGGTCTTGATTTATGGAGATGGCTGTACTGAGTTGAGAGGTAGAGATATTAGACTTTGTAAATGGGTGTCTGAGTGTGTATGAACTATGTAGTGTTGAGTCATCTGCATATGAGTGGATGGGATTGTGGGTGACAGATAAGAGATCATTAATATTAATCAGGAACAGGGTTGGTGCCAGAACTGATCCCTGTGGCATGCCGGCATTAATTGAGTGAAGGTTAGTATATACATCATCAACTTTTACTCTTATTTTCCTGTCACTTAGATATGAGGAAATCAAAGGAACAAAAGATGTTAGTCCATACCAAGGGAGTTTGGACAGCAGGGGACAGTGCCATATTGTGTCAAAAGCTTTAGAAATATCAAGGGCTACTGCATGAGTTTGTCCATGTAGGTCAACTGATTGATGGATGGTATGAGTTAGGAGATTGAGTCTGTCAATGGTGGATCTTTCATCGCAAAAACCATATTGGCTATCACTAATTATGTTGTTGGATTCAAGATGTTTAACAACGTGTCATTAATTAAAGTTTCAAATACCTTACCAAGAGAAGATGTGACAGCTATTGGTCTATAACCAAAGGGGTCAGAGAAACTTCCTTCCTGTGGTACTGGGTGGATATTGGCTTCTTTCCATGAATTTGGGAATGAAGAAGTACAGATGCATAGTCTGAGCAATTTAGCTAGAACAGAGGCAAGTTCAGGGGAACACTTTTTCAAAATAATTGGCGGAATTCCATCTGGGCCTGGAACTTTGTTGGTAGGTAAATTGTCTAGGATGGATTTTACGTATCTTGTCTGTATTTTAAGTGGAACAATTTCGGGAGAGAAGTTCTAGCACTAGGACGTTCTGGCTGGCATCGCCTATGGTAGAATTTTTGGCAAATGTCTATCTATCAATCTATTGCCAAACGCCTCAATCCCGTTTGGGGTGGCCACAAACAAATCGCCTCCAAGTCGCCCTGTCCCCCGCCATTTCACTGCCCTGCTCCCAACTCACACCCCCCTCTCTCATATACCTCTCCACCCCATCCCTCCATCTCATCCTCGGCCTCCCCCTCCCTCTTCCCCCCTCCATCTCACTCACATACACTCTCTTCATCAGTCTTTCACCCTCCATCCTCTCCACATGGCCAAACCACCTCAGTGTGTTCCTCATAACGCTTCCTATCACATCCACATCAACACCACAACGTTCCTTTATATCCTCATTCGTCAGCCTGTCTCTCCATGTGACTCCACAGGCTCCTCTTAAACAACTCATTTCCACTGCTCTCACTCTTGACTTGTGTCCTTCCAACAACGTCCAAGCTTCGCTTCCGTACGTTAGAGTTGGTATCACAATACTGTCATGTAGTAACTTTTGCATTTCCATGCTTACTTGCCTGTTTCTTATCACTGCTTTCAAAGAACCAGCAACCTTTCTTCCCTGCTGCACCCTTTCAAGCACTTCACCCTCCAAACCTCCATCCTTACTCATCACACTACCCAAGTACTTAAACGTACTCACATTTTCCAATTCCTCACCATCCAACCTCGCTGTACATTCACTGACTTCACCTCTCTCAAAGACCATCATTTTACTCTTCCCTACATTCACCTTTAGATTCCGTTTCTTACACACTCTCCCAAACTCATCCACCAAGCCTTGCAGCTCCCCTTCGTCTTCACTCAACAACACAGTATCATCTACAAACAACAGTACAGGAGTTTCCAAACAATATCCTCTCTCACCAGGGCCACTCCAACATCCACTACCCTACCTTGTACCTCTTTGATTACCCCATCCATGTACAGATTGAACAACCATGGAGACATGACACATCCCTGTTTCAACCCAACTTTCAAAGAGAAAAATTCACTTAGTTCACCATCCACACTCACTGCAGCCTTCGCACCATCATACATACTCTTCACAGCATTCAGCAACTTCCCATCTACTCCATATATTCTTAATACTTTCCACAATCCTTGTCTATCCACCCTGTCATATGATTTCTCCAAATCCATGAAAGCCGCATACAACTTCTTTCCCTTCTCTAGAAACTTTTCCACTAAAGATCTAAGAATGAATATCTGATTTACACAACCTCTTCCCTTCCTAAAGCCTCCCTGTTCTTCTCCAACTAATTTCTCAGTTCTTTCTCTAACTCTGTCAATAAGTATCCCACCATACACTTTTCCTATTATGCTAAGAAGACAAATGCCCCTATGATTACCACACACTTCTTTTTCCCCTTTTCCTTTGTACAAGGGAATAATTATACCTGACTTCCAATCCTTCGGGACTCTACCTTCCTCCCAGGCCAATTTGCACATCTTCCACATCCATTCTACTACTATCTCTCCTCCATGCTTCATCATTTCACCACACACTCCATCAATTCCTGGGGCTTTCCCCGATTTAACTTTCTTCATTGCTTCCACAACTTCTATCCTACTGATTTCTTCCTGTCTTCTCACCTCCCTCCTTCTCCCAGCCATTCCCCAGCCACTTATACTCGCATTACTTCCATCCTCTACGTTCAACAAATCCTTAACCCCTTAACCGCGGGGCGTCACTTTCGTGACTCTTGGGAGCAAGGGATCATACCGCGGGGCATCGCTTTTGTGATTCTGTGTTATTTTGAATTCACCTGGACTTCCAAGCAGGGGCTTGTATCATCTATCAGTACTGCCAATGTCCAACACTAGTCAGCACTCCTAATCTCATCTGTACTCCCATCCATTGTTGACAATTTAGCCATTTCTCCCCGTTCTTGACTCCCCTCCCTACCCCCCCTCCATTACCCTATCCTCTCGCCTGCCCGGCCGTGCTACGCTAAGTAAATCTTCACTGGAATTTTTCACTGATTTCATCCATTGAAATAAGCCCTATGTCCTATTCTTATACCAAATAATATATACAAGAAAGAAATAAGGTAAGTGAGAGTGTCATACACCTGGAATTGGCTAATAATCACCTGACAACACCTCACGTGCACTCGTTCGCTAATTTTCGCTGTTTTTTTTCCCTTGAAATATGCCGTATAATCTATTTTCGTAATAAATATACATGTAAGGAGGGAAGGGAGAAGCCTAAGTGATATTTACATTCACCTGGAACTACCTAATTTATAATGTATTGTCTAGATTTCCTGCCAATCATATCAGTGCTAGACAAAGCTGTTTCAAGATATAACATTGGTAGCTCTGAATAAATATCTCCTAAGTAGGCCTCTAATCTATTTTCGTAATAAATATACATGTAAGGAGGGAAGGGTGAAGCCTAAGTGATATTTACATTCACCTGGAACTATCAAATTTATAATGTATTGTCTAGATTTCCTGCCAATCATATCAGTGCTAGACTTAGCTGTTTCAAGAACCAATATTGGTAACTCTGAATAACCCCTAAAGCAGGCCTCCACGCTGGCCCTCCGTTATCAGTTTACTCTCATCTTCCGAAGCGAGAGTACGTATGTTTCTTCTTGCTGACTTCAAGGCCTTTTTTCACCCCCATGCAAATGGCCCTGTGACCTTTACCCCCTACTAAACCTCGTGTGAAAAGAGGTAAAGGGCTGACAATTGATAAAAGAGTGACTACGATCTTTCTATTGAGTAAAACAGTGCAAGTGGAATTGTAAATAATGTAAATAATGTGTAAACAGCAAGTGAAAGTAATGAACGTAAATATACGTGAACAATGGAAAATAGTTTTATAAGTTATTTCAAGTGACAGTGCACAACACAGTGTAAATAAAATAGAAATGTAAATAACGTAAATAAAATAGAGAACGTAAATAGAAATGTAAATGAGTAGTATTATAAGAATACGAGTATATACCCTAGGAGTAATGAAAGTGAAAGTTTCACTCTAGCATGTCTGAATGCTATGAGTTATGAGAGTGAAGATGAAAGTGACATTCACTCTCAATGCCAGTATACAGGACGAGAAAGTGAATGCTACGTATTTTACTGAAAGAAATTGAATCCCTACAGTGACAATAAACTAATACTACTGAAGGAAACTTATGGATAAAGACTATACATATATATATAAGTGTTATATAGTAATAGAAATATAAAGTGTGAGGGGTTTTATGAATAATAAATGACAGAGTAACAAAAGCGAACTAGTGCCAGTGCAACGATCAGAC
The DNA here is from genome assembly GCF_032717465.1 of Coenobita brevimanus. NCBI lineage: Eukaryota > Metazoa > Arthropoda > Malacostraca > Decapoda > Coenobitidae > Coenobita > Coenobita brevimanus. Next base: position 16,844,633 of record NC_137062.1, on the reverse strand, counting down.
GCGCTCGTAATTTCCATTGCTTTCACAGTGTTTTTTTTTTTGAGTATGGATCCCAAACTACTTGAAAATTGTAGAATAGTGTTTATAGTGTTTGTATCTGGCTGTGATAATCATATTACGGGTTGTCAGGAAGTGTAAAGTGGAGACTTCGTTACCCTACTTCAGAGGTCTCCACAAGTCCTACGGTAACCGACGAAGGCTCAACAATCATTCCAGGAGAAAGCTGAAGGTATGTGCCATAAGCATATATAATTTTATTATTCTAGGACTAATAACTGATTTTTGGCAAATATTTTTTGAGAGTCTGTCGGAGCCCAAATAACCCAGTGGTACACGCAAGTCATTGGTAAACAAGCCCGCGGTGTAGGGGTTAAAGTGTTCTCTCCATCTGCTCACTTTTTCTCCCTTCTCCACTAGTAATCTACCATTTTTATCTTTCACTTCCCTGCTAACTTCACTTCCACCCTGTCTTACTCTTTTCACCTCTTTCCAGAACATTTTCTTACAGTCCCTCCACTTTACACTCAAATTCCTTCCAAATTCCTCATCCACTCTCTTCTTACTCTCTCTTACTAATCTTTTCACCTCTCTCTTTCTTTCTACATATAACTCTCTCTTCCGCCTCTCAACTTCTTCCACGCCCCTATTTCTCATCCATTCATTGTATGCTTTCTTCTTTTGTGCCACAGCCTGTTTCACCTCTTCAGTCCACCACGCTGTTCCTTGCACCTCCCTCCGTCTTCTCTTCCTTCCACACACCACATCACATGCTGCACATATTTCTTCTGTAAATATCCTACACACACCTTCCACGTCTCCCATCTGCTCCAATTCATATTTGCCCAATCGTTCCTCCACTTCTCTCTTATAGTCTGCCATTTTCTCATTCTCTTGTAACCTTTCCACTCTCCTTGCAACTACTCCTTCCTCTCGCCTTTCCCTTCTTCTATTCCTCCATCTTACTTGAATTCTAATTCTGGCCACCACCAAGTAGTGGTCAGAAAGTCCACTCCCCCAACCTCTATAAACTCTTGCATCCATTACACATCTTCGCATCCTTTCATCCACACACACATAATCAATCATTGCCTTCCTTTCATTCAATTCACCACCCACCCTTCTCATCACTCGCCATGTATACCTGTGGATCATTTTATGTCTGAAGAGGGTATTGGCTGTCACCAACCCCCTCCCAGCACAAATGTCCACTAATGCACTCCCATTCTCATATATCTCTGCAGGCACACCCCACTCACCAGCTATTCCATCCACCTTCACATTCTCAACTTTACCATTCATATCACCAATCAAAAACACAAATGTACTGGCAAAAATATCTCCTTTTCCATGCAGGTCATTTGTAATGTTGCCATCTGAAGATTTTAGTGGGGGAATGAATGATGACCTGTTAAAGTTATTACTGAAAGAATTAAGAGTTGACCAGAATATTCTGTTGTCATTAGGGTTGTTAAGTAGTTTTGATGATTACTTTTGAAAAAAGTTTGATTTAACTAGATTTATTACAGCTTTTGCATGATTTGTAGCAATTTTAAATTGAGAGAGTGAATCAGATGTTTTTGATGTCAAATAAGTTATATGCTAATGTCTTTTGGACTGTTGCTCTGGCACAGTTGCCATCATACCAGTTTGGAGAGTTCGATCTTTTAGTGAACTATTGACTTGGTATGGATGAATCCATACCAGCTAGTATTAAGTCGCAAATGTGGGACTGGGTAGAACTGAGATCAATAGAAAAGAATGACTGCCATGGAATGTCAGCAAGATAATTTCTAAATCCATCCCAGTTTGCCCTATCAAAGTGCCATTGGGTCACCCTGACAGGTTCAGAACAGGGAGGTGTAGGGGGGTTAACAAATGAGGCTTTGATGAGATTGTGGTCAGAGGATCCAAATGGTGACAGTACCTCTATCCTGTACTGATCTGGATTATTTGTCAAGAATAATCCAAGAGATGGGCATTATGGTCAGGATTATCAGGTATTCTGGTTGGTTGCTTTACCAGCTGGGCGAGACTAAACGATTCTGCAAACAGCTCTCACTCTAGACCAGCGTCATCAGTCTTGGCAGAATGCAATAACCATTTAACATTATGTATGTTAAAATCACACAAAATAGTAATTTCGGTGCTAAAGGCAAGGTTAAGGTTACTCAGCTGTGTGGAAATGGAATCAAATACACTGGGTTCCGAAGAAGCACTAGGGAAGCGATAGACTACACAGATATATTTGGTAATATTTTGACAATTTAGTTTATACAATGGGTAATCAAAACTGGATGAAGTGAAGTTTAAAATACCGTAGTGTCAACTGCATATTGGGATTTGATATAACAACAGGTGCCGCCTTTGTTACGGAGGTTTGTAAGGAGATGGTAGCCGGGAAAACAAAATGGAGATATATCGGTAGAGGGTGAGATTTGTGGTTCTATGAGGAAAAGGGCCAAAGCATATAAGGACTGAAGGAAGAAATGAACTGAGTTTAAAATTTAATTTCTGCTAAGGTCGCGGATGTTGGTGAAGAATAAGGCCGCACTTTCACTTCTCCGCTGACGAGCATTACAGGAAATTGCAACAGTCGCTGCCGGCTCAGTCGCTTGATGGCGACCGGGAGGACCCTGTGCCGCCAGCCCTACCCTGCCGGTGGTGGCAATCCGAGGTACCACCTTATTTGATAGTAACACTGCATTACGAAAGTGAGTGAATAGAAGGTGTGATATGTTATATGCATGCAGTGTGGTGCAGACAGTTGAAGGTAAAGGTATTAAGAGAGCATGCTGGCCTACTCTCTGTGTAAATGAATGCACTGAAAATGTTAAGCAAAGGGAGATGGTCAGCATTAAGTCCTGAGGGCGGGTGAACCGGGAGCTCCAGCTCTTCCTATCCACACACACCGCAACTCAGCCAGGAGACAGGGAGTGTGTGCTGGGCATTCCCCAGGCCCTGTCTTCCCCCCTTACCTTTACTCAAGACAACCACCACCAACCGGGCTACAGCAAGGCCCGGTCTCCTCGAATTGAGGAATCATCAACAACAACAACAACAATCTTCCTATCACCAGCTACCATTCACCTCGGGAGTATTACCCAGTTCAACTGGTGCCACAAACACGGTAATGTTGACTGAAATATGGTGACAGGTCTCCCGTGTGTATTTGATAGAGAGAGAGAGAGAGAGAGAGAGAGAGAGAGAGAGAGAGAGAGAGAGAAGGGAAGACGTAAAGTTATATAGCATGTGGTACGTATTTTAGTGGTCTATAAAAAATCTAAAGGAAGCACAGGATAAAAGCCTGGGATAATGCAGCTGTGAGAGAAGGCATCAGAGGCAGAATAAATGCACACTGTAAACCTTTCACAGCCTGAGCCAGGAAAACATTGTAAACATAAATACAAACAGAATGAAGCCTGGTCAGCATACCAACATATACATAAAACATATCTAAACATATATCGAAACATATTAGTATACCAAAAAGTTAGAATTATCATATCCTTTCTTATTTGAACAAACTATAATGGCACTGGGTGAAGGCAATGGGCTGAGATGGTGGTGGCCAGCGAGGCAATGGGTGTGATGGTCCTGAAGTGGCCCACATGAACTGAAGTGGCCTGAATAGACTAAAATGACTTGAATGAACTGGAATAGTCTAAATGGTCTGAAATGATATTAATGGACTGAAATGATGATAATGGACTGATATGATAGTAATGGACTGAAATGGTCTAAATGGACAGAAGTGGAGTTAATAGACTAAAATGACTTGAATAGACTAAAATGGATATAATTTATCTCAATTAGTTCTGAATGAAAATAAAATGACATGAAATCTCCATATTGATTTGGATAAACTGAAGCATCTTAGTAAACCTGGTGTGAATGAACGGGGACAGACATGACTGGGCCATATGGACGTGGATGGCGTCAAGTAGCCTGGTGAAAAGACACGTAAATAGACGGAGGGCTGGGTTGTGCAGTGTTCCTTGCATGGACTGGTGACATGATTAGGGCTATAAACAAAAGGATCATTGAACACAACACTGACATGGGCAGATTCAACGTAAGCAATGTTGTTGTCAAATATTGCAGTGACACTAGCAACTTTATTCAAGACAGTGGAATTTTTGTGTTAGCCAAACCCTTGGTACGCCTGGTCAACTAGCGGACAACCTATTCAGCTTCTTTGACGTGAAGAATGTTGTCAAAACTCTGGCCTACATTACTGAAGGCGATCATTGTGGCAGTACACTTGAAGTCGCGGGTTCGATGCCCGAACAGACCAGTGGTAGGGTGTTTTTACCCCTAGTCTGTTGGCACCTGGAAATGAAACAGGGACCTGGATGTGTAAAGCTACAGTTGCATGGTGCAGTGAGTGGGAATGTTGAGGTGTTTTCCTTGTCAATCACGCAGCTCCCAACACTCAGAGAGTACGTGAATATCATTACGTGTATATATCACGTATTTCCTGTGAAAAGACAAAAAATGACAACGCCCCCACGTTTGTATTATTTCAGACAAATAGTCACCACACACCAGTAACATGCAGGGTTGGAGAGGGTGCGGTGAGTTTTTGTTGAAGGATGATTTGTGTTGTGACAGTGAGGTGCATGAGGTTAGTGTGTTGTGGTGTGGGTGGCTGCATTGTGGTGTGAGCATAGTGGATTGTTTGTGAGTTGTATGTGGGTTGGTATTGTAGCAGGGAAGGGTGAGGGCCACATCGTAGTCTGTCTAAGTGCCCTGGTGTCTCTCTGGGTAGGGTAGGATCTGAGGGGTGGATGTCTGATGGTGGTTCAGGAAAGATGTACGGTAGTTTGGCGGCAGGTTTTCCATGGATGTGGTGGCTGTGTGTTTTTGTAACTTACCGGGTATGTGTTTGTGAAGTGTAATGTTGGGTGGAGGAGTAGGGTTATTACTGAGGCATTCTGTATCTCGTGTGTGTGTGTGTGTGTGTGTGTGTGTGTGTGTATTTTTGTATTGTGTGTCTTTTAGATTGTGTGTGTGTGTGTGTGTGTGTGTGTGTGTGTGTGTGTGTGTGTGTGTGTGTGTGTGTGTGTGTGTGTGTGTGTGTGTGTGTGTGTGTGTGTGTGTGTGTGTGTGTGTGTGTGTGTGTGTGTGTGTGTGTAATTCACCGGGTCGGTCAGGATCACTTGATGGTCGTGATGGTCAGCTTTTACCCTCCTGGAAGGGAGCTGAGAGCTCATATAGTCCGATCTAAGGGCAATGCTGTGACCTTCACACACGCACACAACCGTCCCCTTGCCTAAGTGGAACAGTAATCACCCACTTCGTCAATGAAACTTTTCGCAACCTGAGCGAGGCGCGAACTTCCGTCTACCAGATGGCAAGCGAGAACGTTACCACTGAGCCAGCGATGTGTGTGTGTGTGTGTGTGTGTGTGTGTGTGTGTGTGTGTGTGTGTGTGTGTGTGTGTGTGTGTGTGTGTGTGTGTGTGTGTGGAGGGGCGCTCTCCATCCATTCACTTGATGTAGTGCTGTTCTCGGGTATCTGCCCTTTCCTCTGCTCCCTCCATTCCTTCTTTCCTCTTTTTCTTTACTTCCTTCTTTCCACGTCCTTCTGCCTACGGGTGGCTTTACACTCCCTCTTTTGTCTTTCTGTCCTTCATTCTTTTCTCTTCTTCCTGCCTGTGGGTGACTCAACACTGAGTGACAAGCCGAATGGTTTCTTGTACACCAGGACACTATTTACAACGCTGGGTGGTAACTATATAACCAAATTATTGCGCCTGGTGGTTTAGCGTGTAATTATGGCGCTCCAGTCGGATTGAGCCGGTGAAGGTTTATATCCAAGGGATGGTTGAGGTTATTGGTCACGTAATGCCACTCAGGGATCACACACACCACAAAGCCAGCCAGAAGACAGGGCGTGTGTGCTGGGCAGTCCACAGGCCCTGTCTTCCCCCTTACTATTCTTTACTCAGCTCATACCCCACCTACCGGGCCAATGTATGGCCCGGCCTCCACTATAGGTGCAGAAATCTTTAAACGAACCAAAGAACTCAGGGATGAGTGAGGCTGGTCACTCTCAGCTTAAATGTCAGGACCAACTTGTCTAGCCCAGGGCTCCTACTCTTCTATGGGGCATCGTAGGATAGGATGATATATATATATATATATATATATATATATATATATATATATATATATATATATATATAATTCCATTCGATGCATCTTTTGAAATTTATTCTGAACACAATCAGGCGATTCAGTTCAGTTTAAGGAAGATTGTTGGAACTGAAGAGGTTACTTATAGGTTTCATTCTCCCCGTCAGTACGAGTTTTTTTTTTTTTTTTCTAAGCTGAATAAAAGCGTCTAATGTTAACTGAATTGAAAGTTAGCTTCGGAATCAGTGCGTCAATTTCTTCACTACGGCTACGTCTTTCTTTCATTTTAATCTTGTTACGGTACGTTAAGGGGAACTTAGTCAGTATAGGTAAGACCCTCAGTGTTGAAGCTGGTTAGTGAATAACTGACTACAGTACTTTGCTTCAAAATGTCTCGTAAGGTGAATAAAAGTTTTCTTATGGGTATAGTAAAAGTCTCGAGAATAATGGCTATTGGCTTTTTTTTTTTTTTTCCTGGGGATAGACTGTACTATTTTCACCTTAGTTTGGGCCAGGCTTTAGTCATTTGGCATGATATTTGACGCAGCTCATTGCAAGAATCACAGTACTACAGCACTGGCTCTTTCAGTAGTACTTGTAGTATTCGTGTTAATCTCTGGTTTTAAAAACTTGAGGATGGGAAAATGGAAATTTTGGGCCAAGTTAAAGTAAATTGGGAAATTATTTTTCTTCTGTCTGTGCCTTAGCTTCCCTATTCCCCCTGCCCTTGCAACTCCCCCTCCCCCTCCTTTCCCCTTCCCTCCGTGACCTCTGGATTACCCACAAATTACCCCGGGGTATAGAGGGTCAGAGAGAGAGAGAGAGAGAGAGAGAGAGAGAGAGAGCGAGGGGGGAGGGAGGTGGCATGGGTGTACTTGTTGGTTCCTTGCGTCTCATTCGGCCTCACAGTCGTCACGTAAGGGAGAAGACATTTGTGTAGGCCGTGTAGGTGAAGGCAGACTTGGATGGCGTGAAGGATGGTGAAGACAGTGGTGTGTGGCAGATCAAAATAGTAGGAGGTAAACATACTCGACCACTTCAAGCTGACCTAAAAGTGCCACCTTTCTGTCTTCAATGGTGAGCAGCAGCAGGATATCAACACTAAAATTGGTGCTAGTCACAAAAATTGATGTAAATCAGTACTATTGCCTTATTTACCCGTTGAGCTGTGGAAAATAAGCTGCAAAATGACACAAATCTCGGCCGAGTTAAGGAGGACGACCAATAACGAAGTAAACAGTCACGAAACTAACGATTCCCTGATACTGGTACTTACTGTAGAGGTATAGCAGTTATCCCTTTATCATGAGGCGTTGTGAATGTGGCGCAGTGCTTTGGTAGTAGTAATTGCAACCCCAGGCACATCTGGACATGAACCCGGTGGACTGGAGGCTGAGACTGCCCTCTGCTTGCAGTCCACCATCCTCTTTTCGGAAATAGAGAAAGGGACTGAAGGACGTTCGTATAAGCGGACAGCTCCACTGCCCAATTATATCGATGCTACTGGGTGAAGGCGTCCCTCTTAGCACCGATTAAGTGATTTACAGAAACGCTAAGGAAGAGTTGCTAGACAGCCACCTTACCCGACGAGAATACGGGCCAAGAAGGTCGATGAAAACAGCTCTCGTAAACCTCGATAAATAAAGCCCACGTAATGTACCTTTCCTGTTAGGGTTCTCAGGCTGTCAGTCGTTATTTTTACCACAGTTATTATGTTACAAGGACTTTATTGACTGTCATGATGGTGTGTTCCCCTTTGCCTAATGGGGATCGTGGTGGAAGGCGCTGTTATTTCTTCGTACGTCCTAGTCAAGCCAGATCAAGGTGCAGTGTAGCTTACGTTTTTTGTTTTGTACAGGAAGTAAAGTTTCTCATCATCATGATAAAATGACGTGGGTGGGGTGGCAGATGCGAGGGTGGGGGTGGTGTAGTAGTGTAAGGCGTTTGGAGTAATGGTGGTGGAGCTGGTGTTCTTCTGCTTTTACACTCCCGCACGCATGCCATCTTTCACACACACACACACACATGGAACTTGAAACTGGAGGATATAACTGCAAACAATATTTTTCACCATACACATTTTACTTGTGTGTGTGTGTGTGTGTGTGTGTGTGTGTGTGTGTGTGTGTGTGTGTGTGTGTGTGTGTGTGTGTGTGTGTGTGTGTGTGTGTGTGTGTGTGTGTGTGTGTGTGTGTGTGTGTGTGTGTGTGAGAGAGAGAGAGAGAGTTAAACTCATGCATTCACCCACGTAAGTATATGCTTATTAACATGCTTACATACAGAGACACATACCCAGCTTTTTGGAATTAATAAGCCAAATGGAGTTATATGGAGTTATATTCCCATTAGATATATAAATCTTTCATTCCATGTCAAACTGTAGCCATTTGATGAAGGAAGTACAGTAGTTTGGCTGTCAAGAAAATATAATTTTATTAAGTTTTCTTGCCATGCAGGTGACGTTCTTTGTATATTAGAAATTCTTAACTGTTCATTTCATCATTCGTGGTGCCTCTTCGTGCTACACGCATGCACGACCAGTCCAACCTAACCCACTGCTTTCTTTTGTCTTTCTCTCTCTTTTTTTTTTATTGTAACTGCAATATAAATTTATACAGCCCCCCTCCCTTTTTTTTTTTTAGTTTTATGCCATCGAAAAATTTGCACCTTTAATGGAATATATTTCACTAATCCCCCAGTTTTATAAAGGTAAGGCTTACTTCTCTTTCGGTATACCAAACAGAAGATCCCGCGGACAGAATATTTGCACAGACACCAAATTGTCGTGTCAAACCGAATTTTTGAAATGGCATAACCTGGGAACTTCGCCCATGAGCTATAATATTTTGATGCAGCATAACGTTTGGGTGGGGTTGAGGGTACAGCACGGCTGGATTAAGCATGTGGGAGGCCCGGGGCCCGCTTGGAAGGGAGGCCCCCTTTCCAACTCCCCCAGTGGCATACACCACAGACTGGTAACCTAAATCCTAATATATAAATAGGACACTTTTAGTTAGGAAATACTGAACGGGGACTATTCATCCAATGCTGTAATATGTAATGCATAAACACGAAATGAAATGAACACAAGTTGTTCTTACCAAATTTATTTACACAGAGAAATTCAGTTAAAATTATTTAATTTTTCATGAAAAAGTATAGTATAACTAACAAGTAAATAAAGTTCAAATCAGAGAATGGATGGAGTTATAACCATTACAGGCCAAAAACTTTTCTCGATTTTCGTGCGGCAAAGTCGCTGATGATGTCATTAAAGTCCAATTCACGCAGTATATATGACTCGATGCTCATGATAGCCAGATTTACAAGTCGTTTCTGCTTCATGGATGTCCGTAATCATGACGATGTCAGTTCAATAAAAAATATTTTTCATAGAATATGTTTAATGTTCCAGATACAGTTTTGAATATTAGGGATACCTTTCTCCGCACAGGTGGGTGCCTGTGCTCAACTTTCTGCTGCTCTGGTGGGAGGCCCCCTCTTGGTGGGTGGCCCAGGGCCCGGGCCCCTTGGGCCCCCCCCCCCTTAATCCGGCGGTGGGGTACAGTGGGTTGCAGACGCAGCTTGCAAGAGAGGAAACAGGTTATGTTTCCCGGTCAGTACAAACTTATTTATCCCAGCGCCAAGAAGGTGTAATGTGCCTGGTTGTTTGCGATACCATGGCATATACTGCAAGATTTCTTACTTCGTCACACTATGGGGAAACTTGCCGAGTATGAGTGAAGAAGCTTGTAGGCTGGTACCTTAGGACATCTTCACTTGTTACACTGAGAGACATTAGAGCAAGGGACTCTTAATAAGCTAAATTGTATAGAATCGCCTGGCATTAGCGAGAATATGAAAGAAATCGGGCTTATGAAGTTTCTCCAAATCAAAAGAAAATCGTCTGCTGGTAGCAGGAATAAGACAAACAAAAATGTGATTGTACTGAAGGGTTTAAGAAAAAGTGAAGACGTAAATAATAATGCATTTAAAAAAGTGATTGGTATTAATTGCAGCCTTTCATACCTTACTTAGAAATGAACTTATGGTTAAGTGTTATATGATAGACGTACTGTATATTTTTATTAGGTTTTTCCGTGAAGCATTGCAGGCTATACCTAGTTTTCTCTTGTGAGTTTACCTCCTGTGTTGTTGAGAAATTATTATTACTGAAATTATTTGCAAAGAATGTTTAGTATAGTCATCTGAGTTCATGTTCCCTGTTTTGCTAAGAAATATTGCACATTATATAGTATGCTTGTATTGGTAGGATACTTTTTAAAAATCCAGAAGTGAAAATTGAATGTTGTAATGTTTTGTTTTTCCTATGTTGTTTAGAAATGTAGCTAACCTTATAATATGATTGTATTGCCTTGTTTTTGGCCGGTCCCGAAAGTTAAGTATAGTCATATATTTTTGTCGATAAAGATTTTTGCTTAAACTAACTGGAAACATTTAAATGTTGTCGAGGATTTGCATTTTGCCATTAAGAAACATCAGCGAAGTAATATTGAAAGACATCGTGGGAAACAATATCTCCTCATAATTTTCAGTTTCTCATACTACTTGCAGCGTATTTTAGCTTATATATATTTACGTTTATATATAATTTCTCTCAGTGTATGTAGGTGCTCATGTGTCAGGTTTTAACTGAGTTTGTCTGAAAACATTACTCACCTTTGGCAGTTTTTTCAGGGCTGCTAAGAAGTATATTACATTAGAACACTGCTTTTGACGAGCTGTAATTAAATCAGTTAATTTACTCTGTCCTTCGAGATGCTGTCCATGTTTTCGACGCTTATTTTCGCTGGCAGTTTTGATTCATCTCTTTTTTCGTGACTATTCTTTTGTGTCCAGGTACAGTTGAAGTCACAAGTCCATAATACAGTGGGGGAGAAATGAGTTTGTGTAAGTCATCGTGTATCTAGAAGAGAGGTCTCAAGCAGCCTCTTTATTCTTACGATCCCGAAACTCTTCTTTTTTCTCCATTGAACTCCATGAATCCGATGACATTTTTATTATAGTCTTGTTCCTACCAGATGATTTATTCACCCTAGAAAGGATCTCACGTAAAGAATCAGTTAATGTAGGCTCCATTAAACATCTGCAGTTCGAAAAAGTTTAAGTAAAATCGTCTGGAGACAGCAAGAGTAAAATATAACATACGTGATTGGATTGAAGACTTTAGATGGTTACTAAAATTGTCTGACGGTAACAAGAATGAAGAGTGATAATGGGATTTGTGGTGATGATGATGATGATGATGATAATGATGATGATAATGATGGAGCATAATTTTTTTACACCTATGGTTGTATTATTAAACTCACCTGAGCTAGATTAGGTGTTAGAAGGGTTGTATACCTGGGTTAGTGGGGGAGTTTATGTTCCACTCGACATTGTGTGTGTGTGTGTGTGTGTGTGTGTGTGTGTGTGTGAGAGAGAGAGAGAGAGAGAGAGAGAGAGAGAGAGAGAGAGAGAGAGAGAATTTTGTGTGTGTGGGGTTTAGTGTGAGTGGGTGTTCGGGCGTGTGTGGGGAAATAGTGTGTGTATGTGTTATGGGTGCGTGAATGGGCGATTAGTGTGAGAGAGCGTTAGGGGAGAGTGAATGTAAGGAAAGATGGTGGTAAAATAGCCAATATGTTGGTGTTCGGTGGGTGTGGGATGAGTGTGTGGGAGTGTAGTGAGTTCAAGGGAAAATGGCGGAGGTGTAGTGATTTCGTTAGGAGGATCTGTGTGGTGGTAGGGAGGAGTGTGCCGTGTGTGTTGAGGTGAGAAAAGAGGAGTGTGCCCTGGGTGTTGAGGTGAGTGAAGATGAAGATGTGGGGTGGATGTATGAGCAGCAAACCCCGATAGACGGAATGATGGTGCTTTAACGGTATTAACACAAGAGAGTGAGTTTGCAGATATCTTGGGGAACAACTCTGTCACGAGTCGGCTAGTGACATTGGCTTTTGTGGGAAACCACAAACTCAAGTGGAATCCCAGTTTATCGTTCAGTAACCGCTCATTCGGACGGGAGCCTTTTCAAATCAATTTTTCATTGTCATACGTGATCGTCTTTGTGTGAGACATTAGCGCTTCCGCTGTGTGATTTGTTTTGGGCGCGTTTCGCTCACTCGACTGTTAAAAAAATGCGGCCTAGTGCTCCCGTTTCTTTCCCACGAGTTACTCAGTCCAGTGTTTGCCGTGATGGAGAGAGGTTCTGTGCTCCAGCAGTGAGAGTAGTGAGAGGTCAGCTAGCACCCAGGCTCCACTAGACTACAGTTCTCCAGGCTCCCACCCTTCGTTGGTGATACACCGCATTCATTGACCAGTATTTCTTTTCGTTTTCCTAGTCTTAAGAGTTTAGTTAAGGTGTTTTTTCCTAGGCGTAAGAATTTAGCTTTTGAGTGAGTGAGTGAGTGCGATCTCATTAATTTGATTTTGAAATGTTACGTTAAATTTATTTTGTAATCAATAAATTTAAGTTCCTTTTCTTGAGCTTAATGTAATGTAAACTCTTGTTTCATTTCTCCGCAATTAAGCTTATTTCTCTTATACCTCCTAGCTTGCATAAACGTTTGCCATTCATAACTGGTACTTAGGCCAGTCTTGTTGTATTAAGTTTAAAATCCGTTGTGCCTTCTAGGAGTTAAGCACCAGCAAGAACCTGATACTATTATTAGTATTAGTTATTTATTGTCAGGGGTGAAGTAACTTTCTCCAGAGGCTAACAGTACTAATAAACAGCAATTGAGTAATTAGTCTCTGCTGTGTACTGTTGAGAAAGTTTATAAATTCTCGTTCTTAGAGAATCGTGCAAAGCAAGCCAGCGTAAAGTAATCGTTGCTTGATTTAGTAAGACAATCATTGTCCCTGCTCTTCAATATTTTTTAACATTATTATCATTTAAATAATATAAGCATTTATTTTAAAAACCCAGTGACAATTGGCGACCTCATTCCAGAATATTAACTCCTAGCTCTAAAGCTATTCACGAGATAATACTCACTCGTTCATATTTAGGTATTTATCATTAAAGTTTATAGGCACAAGTTTACTGGTGGTTACCGTTAATTTAGCAAGTAAATTTTTGCTTTATTAATCCATAGAGTACTTAACTCTATTTAGTACTTTATTTTTGGTAACGCCAGACGATTTCATTCGCTCCTGGGTAGCCGCCGTACTCATTGCGCTAATTATTGAGTCTTCCCAGTCATTTACATTTTTGCTTTATTTTTGCCAGTTAACTAGATAAGACCGGTCACCACTAGCTTGCGTCTGTATTCGTTACTTGTGTTATTAGCATTCGTTTGCGAAGCTGCAGTCAGTACTTAGTTTTGGCTTGTTCAGTAAATTAGCGACATAGTTACCACTGTATTTTTACAGGAAGCCAAAGAAATGGGTCTTACAGACCCAACTGAAATTAAAGAGTACATACTCTCACGGCATAATATGGACCAGCAGCGCGAGAATGATGCCCGTGAAGAGCATAAGATTCAACGCGAACACGAGCGAGAACAGCGCGAATACGAGTGAGAACAACGCGAATAGGAGCGTGAACAACGAGACAGAGAACGAGAACACGAATGTGCCGAGCGAGAAGCACTCGAAAAACATGAACTTGAAGTGCTGAAGCTCAAGTGAGACTCCTTGGCTTCAGACACATCTGGTGCAGCCAATCCAAGCTCCACTAGCGCTCTTCCTACACATGTCCTGGCGACCCCACGCATCAAGCTTCCTTCATACAAGGAAAGTGAGCGAATCGAGCCGTACATAGCTCGTTTTGAGGACATGGCAGACATGTATCAACTGGATGAGGCAGCTAAACGGATCCAATTTCTTAGTTTATTTGAGGGTCCTGCCCTCGATATTCTCCACAGAATTCGTGGAGACAATCTCACATATGAGATGATGAAAGCTGCACTTATTAAGGCGTATAGTCTCACAGTAGACGACGCCAAAGTTCAGTTCATGCGAGCTCGCCTCCAAGACAAGGAGACAGCTGTTCAGTTCCTCGACCGTCTCACTACTTACTTAAATGAGTGGATGGAGAAAGATGAAACTCCTTCCACGTGTGAGGGGATAATTGACCTTATGCTGCGTACACAGCTAGAGAGGTCGTGGCCTGCTGATCTCATAGCACAGCTTAAGATCTGCCAGGTGAAAGATGCCAGCCAAATGGCAGAAAAGGCTGATGCGTATTTTACTGCATACGGGTATCAAACTCGTAAGCAAAACACCTGGAACAGCAGAAAAGATACTGCCAAGTCTGGGAAGCCATCTCAGACTGAATCCCAGCACCAAGGCCATTCTCAGAATAATGGCCAAGGTCCAAAACCACAGTGGAAGGACCAGGGGCAAAACACTCAGAAACCTGAGTGGAAGAGGTACAACAAGTACCCTAACCAGCAGCAGTATCTGCCACGCAACCAACCGTCGGGACAAACTTTTTCACCACCAGCTCAAAAGAGGCAGGAAGCGAACGCAGCCTTCATTCCTCAGCAGCAGCACGGTGGTCACGTTCCTACCAGTATGGGTACTCCTCCACAGTTCACTAGTCCCACAGTGACAGTGAACCCCCCTCCACGGATGGCCAATGTTCCATCTCCACAAACAGTGAGTACGACCCCTCAAGTATATAATTCTCAAGGCACAATGTTTGCCGCATCAATTCAGCAGCCTCATTAGTGCATAGCTGCTTCCTCCACAGTCCCTCCCACAGGTGACAGTACCTTCCTTGTTCAGCCATGGTTTGTGGGAGGCATTCCTGTGAAGGTCCTGAGAGATAATGGTTCCTCAGGTTGCTCTGTCAAGCAGAGTCTAGTTCGGCCTGAGCAGTACACAGGTCGACAGATCCATGCAAACCTTATTGATGGATCAGCGAGATTGTTCTCTGAGGCATGTATCCAGGTGGCATCTCCATTTTATACTGGTACGACACTCGCAGCTGTCATGCCAGAACCTTTATTTGACCTCATTATAGGCAGCATTTATGGTGTCAAGGATAGTTGCACCAAACATGATGCTACTCAGACTTCGGTTGCGGTAACACGAGCCATGGCTGAGGCTCCAGACTGTGTCACCCCAGTGATCGTTGAATCGCCGCAAGATCTGATGTGTAGCCAACTTGTTGTACAAGAACAACATTCTGACCCGACACTTGCGGCCGTGCAGAACAAACAAAAAGGTCGAGTGATTAAGTATTCATGGGGAGGTCAAGCCAAGTTCCTTCGCAAACAAGGACGGCTCTACCATGAATCACGAACACCTGAGGGCAAGGTTCGACTGCAGTTTGTCGTTCCCGCCAAGTACCGCCTAGCAGTGTTACAATGGGGTCATTGTTCAGCCTAAGGAGGTCACATGGGCAAAAGGAAGACCCAGGGCCGTATCCGAGCTGACTTTTTCTGGCCAGGGATGGGACGAGACATAGATTGTTTTGTGCGTTCCTGCAGTGTGTGTCAAAGTAATACCACTAATCAGGGACATGTCCTTCCTGTGCCATTCATAACCACACCCGTAATCTCTGAGACAGTTGAGAGACAGGGTAGTGGTGAAGTGGGTGCAGAGGGGGAGGCGGTGGCTGAATCGGTAGAGAGGCGGCTTGCAGTCCCGATGGACCCAGGTTCGAATCCTGGCTGGGGCAGGGGACAGTTTAAGGATTTGAATTTCGTAAAAAGCAGACTTTCCTGATCTACTAGATGACCCGCCGACATGTTGTAAAAATACCCCCGCTAATACCAATACACCAGTCCTGTATGAGACAACCCTAGCATGTATTCAATATGGATGGTGGGTGTTAGCGCCGAAGTGGTGGCATGTGGAGGTGTAGGAGGACTACTGGGCCTTGGGATAGACTACTGCCCCCAAGATATAGGCCCTGAAGCCTTTGCCCAGAGTCGGACACATAAAAAAAAAAAAAAAAAAAAGACCTGACGTCTCGCCCATTGGCCCCACAGGACACATCATGTCCAGGGCCTGTACATACATATGTACCGTAAGCAGGGAAGTTTGAGAACTCCGCAGAGGTGACTCGAGGCTATGGAAGCCTGAGTTTGCACAAGGATTCTCAGCTCCCCAATATTAATATAAGTACTGTAGGTTAAGGGGGAAGTTCGAGAGAGAACTCCGCAGAGGCGACTCGAGGCTATGGAAGCCCGAGTTTGCACAAGGATTCTCAGCTCCCCGATATTAATATAAGTACTGTAGGTTAAGGCACAGGTTGAGGACCCGTGTGCAGTTCGAGGCTACGGAAGCCCAAGTTTGCACAAGGATTCTCAACTTGCCAACACTAATCGTGTGCTGTAATTAATGGCGACCTCGAATGTACGAAGCTTAGGCTGTCACTCGTATTTTTCAGCTAGAGCGTACTTTTCGTAGCATGTACTGATTGCTAGGCAGAGAGAGTAATTGTAACGTAATAAGAATTTTGTCTCATTGACACTTTTGATGCTCCACCCTAATTGGTTTTGCAGGTACAGCAATGGGTGTAGCAGTTTTGCTGTGTGGGCCAGCTGATCGTCTGCCGCACGCTGCCGCTTCTTCTCCTCTGCCTTCGTCGTCGCCATATTATTAATATTACTGTGTCTTTTACACGTAGGTACAGTTACACTACAACTGTCACACCTACACTGTGTATTACATACACCACGCTACACAACAATTAGTTGTCAGTGTAAAAATGTTGTGACTTTTCGCTCAGTTTGACCTGAGTACAGGATTTTCACCGTCGTCACGGAGTTTTTTCCCTCAAGCTTGCTTCTATTAACGTAAATACGAGTTATTTTCGCTCCCTGATGACTGCGACTTTCTCCTGTAGCAGGATAGCACACACACCACAGTGTGAATCTTGTGTGACTGAGTTAGGATTTATATGTATGTATATTGAAATCTTTCTTTCCGAAGAAAGAAAGATTTGATTTTCATGGGGCGTAATGTCACGAGTCGGCTAGTGACATTGGCTTTTGTGGGAAACCACGAACTCAAGTGGAATCCCAGTTTATCGTTCAGTAACCGTTCATTCAGACGGGAGCCCTTTCAAATCAATTTTTCATTGTCATACGTGATCGTCTTTGTGTGAACCATTAGCGCTTCCGCTGAGCGATTTGTTTTGGGCGCGTTTTGCTCACTCGACCATTTAAAAAATGTGGCCTAGCGCTCCCTTTTCTTTCCCACGAGTTACTCAGTCCAGTGTTTGCCGTGATGGAGAGAGGTTCTGTGCTCCAGCAGTGAGAGTAGTGAGAGGTCAGCTAGCACCCAGGCTCCACTAGACTACAGCTCTCCAGGCTCCCACCCTTCGTTGGTGATACACCGCATTCATTGACCAGTATTTCTTTTCGTTTTCCTAGTCTTCAGAGTTTAGTTAAGGTGTTTTTTCCTAGGCGTAAGAATTTAGCTTTTGAGTGAGTGAGTGAGTGCGATCTCATTAATTTGATTTTGAAATGTTACGTTAAATTTATTTTGTAATCAATAAATTTAACAGTTCTTTTTCTTGAGCTTAATGTAATGTAAACTCTTGTTTCATTTCTCCGCAATTAAGCTTATTTCTCTTATAGCTCCTAGCTTGCATAAACGTTTGCCATTCATAACTGGTTCTTAGGCCAGTCTTGTTGTATTAAGTTTAAAATCTGTTGTGCCTTCTAGGAGTTAAGCACCAGCAAGAACCTGATACTATTATCAGTATTAGTTATTTATTGTCAGGGGTAAAGTAACTTTCTCCAGAGGCTAACAGTACTAATAAACAGCAATTGAGTAATTAGTCTCTGCTGTGTACTGTTGAGAAAGTTTATAAATTCTCGTTCTTAGAGAATCGTGCGAAGCAAGCCAGCGTAAAGTAATCGTTGCTTGATTTAGTAAGACAATCATTGTCCCTGCTCTTCAATATTTTTGAACATTATTATCATTTAAATAATATAAGCATTTATTTTAAAAACCCCGTGACAAACTCTTACCGGACCATAATATCTAATCTTAAGCAGTTCAGTCTGAGGGTGTCATATGTGTTGCTGATTTTATTCAGCTATGGAGAGTCTTGGTTCCCTATAAGATTATTAAAATCGTCATAAGATAGCAAGAGCTGGAGGGGTTCGATAAAGTTTTCCGTAGCACCGTCATTGCAAGAGGTCCCCGTTAAGCTAAATAAAATCGTCCAGAAGTAACAATAAAAAGCTAAAATAAGACGTCATTGTTGTCAACAGGTTAAAGCAAAGCAAAGTTACCAAGTGAGGACCCTGAAAAAGCAAGTGGCCGCTTTGAGATCGCGATGAACAATAGAAGGCAACACAAAACAAAAGGTACAAGTGTGTACCAACAGAGACGTGAAGGAGAGGGGAATAGGATTTGAGGGGAGAACAGCAGAGGGTGAACGTGAAACACGATAAAGAAAGGGTGGAAGGTGATAAGTGATAGGAAGAGAAAGGGGGAAAACAGAGAGGTGAGGGAAAGAAAGACACCGTAGTGAAACTGGAAAGGGGAAGAGTGAAAGGTAGTAGAGAATGGGTGATTAGAGTGATAAATAACAAGAGGAGATGGGAAAGGGAGCGATGTGGTACGAGGAACAACACTTGAGATGAGGGAAGAAGAGACTAAGTAGAGGTGCAAAAGAAAAGAAGGAAGGTAAGGAGTACATCAGTCAAGGAAAGAGAGTGGAACAGGAGAAGGGGGAGGATAAAAAGAAGGAAGGAGTTGAGGGTTAAGAGAGGGGAAGATTAGAGAAGCAGGGGTAGTGGGTGAGAAGGGAAGGGGTGAAAAGAGCTGTAAGGGGAAAGTAGGGAAGAAGAGGGATGAGAGGAATGGAGGGCGGGCGATTTTAGCTGAGTAGAGGGGAGAGGTGGGAGGGGAGGGGCGAAGAGCATGAGGAAAAGTGCATGAGGGGAGAAAAGGGGGAAGCAAACCAGGTCAAGGATGCAGAGAGGGGAGGGGAGGGGAGGGGAGGGGAGGAATGACGAGGGGTCCGACCTTTTATAGCTTGAGAAAGGTACTCGTGGGCCCTTCGGGCCCCTCGCACTTGCTCCTGCCGAGGGCTCTCGCGTTTATGTGCTGTCCTAGTGTAACGTTGTCACCTGGATTTCTTGCAGCTAACCAATTGATCGTGTTATTTGCAGCTTCGGGAATGGAATCGAAGTTGTCTGAACGCAAGTCCGAAGTACACACACAGACACACGACTACTGCTACAGTTTATTTTAGTTCTACCTCTGGGCAAAAAATTCTATGGAGATCCTATGCCGGACTCCGGGAGCAGCGTTATTTGGTCAAAATGTGATCGCTCATTAAGTATAGTAAAAGTTTTTCAATCGTGATGGGACTAAGTTTTTTCACATCAGCGAATTTTTTTGCGATTTTTGTTCCAATTTTGGTGTGATTTGAATGTGTAGTTTTGGCTGCCCAAAATACACACACACACACACACACACACACACACACACACACACACACACGCACATGTATATACAGTACAGTGTATATATATATATATATATATATATATATATATATATATATATATATATATATATATATATATATATATATCCACTTACCTTTTTGTCTATCTGTCTCTCTGTCTGTCTGTCTGTATATATCAATCAAATAGTATCTGTTGTCCATATAGATAGGTAAATATTATTTTCTCGTTGAGGCATCATTGTTGACGTGATGGTTATGTCAAGGAATTACCTGATTAATTAGACTGGCCAGAAAACTTTTAAGACATTATTTTCATACGGTTCCTGCGGTAAAAGCAATTGTGTTAGTGTTTTCAGAAAGTAGTTTAACCCTTTCACGACGAGGACGCACTTGTATTCAGCTGCTGGAAGACTTTTCGAACTAAACAGTGTAAATATATAATTAATTAACCCACTCACTACCAGACGTCAGCCTTTTAGCTGAAAGAGTGGTCTGTATGTATCAACAATTAGAGACTGATTGGGAGAGTTTATGTGAGTGACGTGAAGGGAGGGGGGAGGGGGAGACCGAAGGTGAAATGAAGAGATGGGGTGGAGAGGTATACTTTTATGAATGTGAGGGGTTTGAGTTAGAGACAGAGTAGCCTGATGGCGTAGGACATAGAGGCGATTTGTTTGTGGTCACCCTTGCCTGGCTGTTGGCGTCTGGTTAATTAGCTAGAACCAGGTAGATAAGTAGGAAGAATAAAATGTATACGTACTTGGTCTAAAAGAGTTAAAGACGTATCAGAGTACTGTAAGTTTAGAGAAGCCGAATTTTGACAAGCGAAGCTTGTAAAAATGACCGTCTGACCTTAGCCTCGTTATCAGCTATCCCTCAGTTTAATATAATCGTTTCGCAAGAGCCAAAACAATAAATATAAGTGGGTCAAGTGGTGGTGATAGAGATAATTATTTTTGTGTGTGTGTGATATTGACATTTCTCCAATATTCCCACACCTTTATCAACATCCCATCGTCGTCTCCTTCCCTTCTCATCGTGTCTCACTCTCACCTGTCTCCACTCCACTCTCACGATCCACCCCACCTCTCTTCTCCTCCCCTCACACCTCCCATCACTGTCTCTCCACCACTCACCAACTCCACCCCCACCATCTCCCCACTCGTCTGTCGCACTCTTACCTTACTTTATCCTATGAGTCCTCCCCCTCTCCTGTTGTTGCCTTTCCTTTCTTTTCTTACCTCTTTCTCTTCTTTGTTCTCTTCTCTTCTGTGCTCTTCAGTTTTTTCTCTTCTCTTCTATCCTCTTCTGCTCTTTCTCTTGTATTCTTTGTCTTCTATGCTCTTCTATCCTTTCTATTCTCCTCCTCTTCCTCCCATATGAGGTCGTGGAGGTGAGGCAGGGAGGTGAGGACGAGAGCCGAGGTCAGGGGTAACGGAGGGACTGGAGTCGTGAGGAATGTGATGAGTTATTTTGCCAGAATGAGAGAGAGAGAGAGAGAGAGAGAGAGTCCTCAGAAGGTGATGAGAAAGAGAAGAAAAATAACTAATATACCACTGGATGCGTATATGTTCACTATTTTGTTCACGACCCCTCTAACTGCCTCTCAGCTGGACACACAGTAATAACTTTTCCAGCATATATATAGGAGTTGCAGTAAAATCACACCAACGTAATTAAATCTCCATACATAAGCCTTGAATATATTGATGGTAATGTTGAACCTTTAGTGGTTGCTTTCACCCGACAGCACTGGGCCATTCTCACCTTGAATACTTAGCCATGTCATTATGAAACTCAGTGAGGCGTAGTTATGAGGTAGAACGGAATGCTTGGCTACCTGTCAGATCGATCATTCAGTCAGACTACACTTGTCCGTCAACTGAGCTGAAATCGGTAGAGATCTTCGCCCGGTTATAAAAAAGGGCTAGACACATATCATGTTAATACTGTAGGAGATACTATTGATGGTTATGTATGCAGCTGATATTTTTTCCCGTCTAAGTTAAAATTAAGTTGCCTGAGAAGGAGTGTTAAATATTTTAGTAAGATTACGTGGTATATGATAGTGAAGTTATATTAGTACTTCTTTCATGTTGCCGGTAATTTTCATAATCATTACCCCAGCCATCTTTCTCACCTGAAGATGGTAAAGCAGGTTCCGCAAACAAGAGAGCAGAAAGTACAAGAGAAGGGACACTAACAAGAAGCATGGCCTGTGAAATGAGCCACACAGTCATCCACATATCATTCAAGCCATGGAATCTCGGCTCCAAATAACCTGTTTTACTGTCTACACATTTTCCATTGCTTGGTAACTGTCACGAATCAAATTCGCGACATTTTCCTTTTGTGAGAAACCACGAACTATTAGTGGAAAACTCACTGTGTATCGTTCAGTTAATCGTTTCTCTCTCCATTTTGGTGGTATACTTTTCAAAACATTCGTCACTGTTTCAAAAGTGACCGATCTAATGCACGTCATTAAGTGCTCTACTGAGCGATATTGTTGTTTCTTTATTGTTCGCCCCTGCCTGCCTCGACCGTTAAAAAAATGCGGCCATAGAGCTCCCTTTCTTCCCACGAGTTAGTCAGTCAAGTGTCTGTCGTGATGGAGTGAGGTTCTGTGCTCCAGCAGTGAGAGAGGAGAGGTCAGCTAGCACCCAGACTCCACTAGACTACAGTTCTCCAGGCTCCCACCCTTCTTGGTGATACACCACATTCATTGACCAGTATTTTCTTTTCGTTTTCCTAGACTTAAGAGTTTAGTTAAGGTGCTTTTCCTAGGCATAAGAATTTAGCTCTAGAGTGAGTGAGTGAGTACGATCTCTTTATTTGAATTCATTTGAGATGTAACGTTAAATTTATTTTTGTAATCAATAAATTTAACAGTTCTTTTTCTTGAGCTTAATAAAATGTAAACTCGTGTTTCATTTCTCCACAATTAAGGTTATTTCTCTTATAGCTCCTAGCTTGCATAAACGTTTTGCTATTCATAACTGGTACTTAGGCCAGTCTTGTTGTATTAAGCTTAAAATCCGTTGTGCCTTCTAGGAGTTAAGCATCAGCAAGAACCTGATATCATTAATAGTATTAGTTATTTATTGTCAGGGGTGAAGTCACTTTCTCCAGAGGCTAACAGTACTAATAATCAGCATTTGTGAGTAATTAGTCTCTGCTGTGTACTGTTGAGAAAGTTTATAAATTCTCGTTCTGAGAAAATCGGCGAAGCAAGCCGGTATAAAGTAGTCACTGCTTGATTTAGCAAGACAATTTTTGTTCCTGCTGTTCAGTATTATTGAACATTTTCATTTAAATAATCTTGCATTTATTTAAAAAAAAAAAAAAAAACCGTGACAGTAACAACGCTTAATATACTGGTGTCGTTAATCACCACATTTTAAGATGTGTGCAGATCCCTTGTCACGTGCTCTTCCATACATACGTTATCCAAGCAGTTCGATCCCATGTCAGTTCCCTATACTCACCTTCCAATAGGTAAGGAAGGTAGCCAATTAAGAAACCACAATGAAAGCAAAAGAAGGAAGATCGTGTAAGAAATAAAAGAAGGAAGAAGGAAGGTACTGAAACAATAAGTGATGTTGCTGTAATCAGAGGAAGAAGATAGATGTGAGAAAGTAAGAGAAAGTAGGAAAGTAATGATGCAAATCTGATGTGCAATTGAATATAAGGAAGAAGAAATGTTACGCAGCAAAGGACAATTATAGAGCAAAAGAATGATGAGTGTAAAAATGCAGCAGGAAGCAGAAAGTTAATGAAAAAAATGGAGGAAGGTAGGTGGGAGGGAGTAAGAATAAGGAGAAAGATACTCAAACAAGAAGCGATGGAGTAAAAGACGAATATAGGAAAAGGAAGTTAAAGTGAATAAGATACAGAAGGAGGAAGACACTGAAACAAGAAATGAAGGTGTTAATAGTGTATTATGAGGACGACGGGAAGTGCGAAAATGAATAAGAAGAATGATTCTGAAACGAGAAACGCTGGTGTAGCCTAATGGTTATATGAGGAAGAAATAAGGTGACAAATGGAGATAATGAAACACAAGACGATGGAAAGAAGAACTGAGGTACTGAAACAAGAGAGAATGATGTTAGCAGAGTAATAAGAGGACGAAGGAAGGTAAGCGTGTGTGTGTGTGTGTGTGTGTGTGTGTGTGTGTGTGTGTGTGTGTGTGTGTGTGTGTGTGTGTGTGAGAGAGAGAGGGGGGAGAGGCAGTGTCGTCAGTAGGGAGCATTGCCAATCAAAGGGTGTATTATTACCAACTGAAGGACATCATTACTTGTCTCTTATTCTTGCCTCTCCTTCAGGTTTACAGGACTCTACTCGATTGCTTGCTTTCTCAGTTAACTCACTTTGTGTGTGTGTGTGTGTGTGTGTGTGTGTGTGTGTGTGTGTGTGTGTGTGTGTGTGTGTGTGTGTGTGTGTGTGTCCGGACGCACGGTGCTCGGTAGCCATTACTTCAATGTAGCTAAAGAGTGGAGATAATTCTGTTGCCACTGTATTACTTAAGAGAATGTATCTGTATAATCACTTCCCAAACTTACACCTTATTAGAAATTTTTATTAGTTTGGATTTATAATTTCAAATTCGAAGTTTTCTTTCAAACTTTCCCATGTTATTGAAATGTGCTGTCCTTTGTAGTGGTCAGCATCAGTGTATCACTGATGGTCCCTCCAGCATGGGTAACTGTTCTGCTGAGGCCAGGGGGATCTCCTCTCGCTGGAATAATCCCCCACAATGACAGTGTGGTCCTGTGAGAGGGACACACACACACACACACACACACACACACACACGCAGATTTGTTTATTGTTTCTTCATTATTTATTGTTATGTATTCACTTCTTGCATATGTATTAATTCATATTCATAAGTATTACAGATAGGTGTAATAAAAAAAAAAAAATCATTGTTGTGCCCATACTTGAAAGAATATATTTGGCTAATGACTTTCAAAAGTTACGTCAAATAAAAAAAAAATACTGTATGTTTAATATTAGATGATAATTTAGATACGTAATGCTGAATTACTTGATGATCTTGAAAACACATCACGTTTGTTATTCAAATGTATTGTCCATGGCAGTGATCAACATTAGTATCATCACAATATAGAATGTAACATTGTGTGTAGCAGAGAACACACTAACCAAGCTGGGATTGCTATTAAGCCAACGACAGTACATGATGTAATTAAACCTTAGTAGGTTGGACAGTACATTTAACCTTCAACATTTTTCCATGTTTATCCTTATCACAAGAGTGTTTACAATTTGGGCTTATTGTTTCTCTGAATATAGATAGGTATTTTTTGATATTGGTAAAAAAAAAAAAAAAATGAGTGATGTTTTATACCAAACAGAAGTATAATATGAAGCTAATGAAATATCTGAATTTTGAAGAAGCAAACCTAAATATTCTTGGTGTTACGAATCACAAATCATTTCACCAATCTAGGCGGCTGAATCTTGCCGGGGAGAGATGTAGATACGATAATAATAATAATATTAATCTCAAAATTTGCTGTTGTTTCTTGACATCAACAAAGACAATTTTCTGAATCAGTAATGGAAGTGTAGGCTGCTGAGGCTGTTTTGTACTGGAGATGAAATCCTTGTACAACCCAACCACCTTTATTGAATCTGGATCTCCTCTGCCCACAACTTCTCTTCTTTGTCCAGATCTACGTCACTGGTTGACACCTTTTTGTTGTTACTGTTGCCACATTGAAAGCTGAAAATACAGTACA
The DNA here is from genome assembly GCF_032717465.1 of Coenobita brevimanus. Classification (NCBI taxonomy): domain Eukaryota; kingdom Metazoa; phylum Arthropoda; class Malacostraca; order Decapoda; family Coenobitidae; genus Coenobita; species Coenobita brevimanus. The sequence goes on along the minus strand of NC_137062.1, from coordinate 16,819,335 downwards.
ATAAAACCCATGATAGTGAACTTAAAATAATAAGCTTTAGACAACTTATTTCGCGAAAAAAAAAAAAACTTGTTTACGTTAAACGTAACCGGTACCTTTCTTCTAGCGTTATTATGTTATTAAATACCCGAAAAAAATGCACCCAACTATTGTTCTAGCAACATGATATTCATGCACAATCAAAGAGACACGGTTATTATTTCAAAATTCTTTGTAAAATCATTACTACTGTATAAGTTCAGGAAAAAAAATGGAGTATTGGTTGGGAAGTGTATAAGAATGGTATTTTTTTTTTTTTGTTAACAATATACAGCGATACGGCGATACGGGACTTACTTGGAACACAGCAACTGCATTTGGCCTTCGCTCTGCACCAGCAGTTAAACTTCGTAAATAATGGGAGACAGTCCGTGGTGTTTGTAATGCAATATCCCCCTTTTTCAAGGCACCCGTTAGTTATACACCGCTTCAGACACTGACACCCATTGATGCACCTGTTTCTGTTAGGGAGGTAGGAATCTGTGCGGAGCAGGACGGCATTGTTAGCTTCCTCAGGGCATACACATGACCCATTTGGGTCCGTACATGCTGTTTCTTGGGAACAGATGAGACTCCTGAAAAAGAGGAAAGATGAAAGAAAAATAAATATCATGCAAGAAAATCCCTTTAGACACGATACTATTCTTAATAAAGAAATGACTTGTTGATACGTGTTGTTGTTGTTGTTATATTGATGGTTTAATAATGCACTTGCCAAGTATAATACGGTGTGAAATTCCGGTCCTTAAATTTTAACATCATTTGTCATCATTGAAATACATTTGAACTTACTAATCTCAGATTGTTGGTCGTAGTTATGTGTCATATTGTTTCATCTCCAACATGGTAATGAATTGATTGGTATTAACAACATGAGAACGTCAAGACTGAAAGATGGTGCAAAAAATTGAAATGGGTGAATAACTTAGGAAGTTGCGAGCAGAAGAGGCCTTCTGGTAATTAGACGGTTACATAGGTCTACATGCTGTTGAGTTATAGACCTCTGTAGTCTATTAAACTGTTCATGTTATACATATACATATTCAGCATATGTAGGAAAGGGTAAAATTGACAGGAATTAATATAGAAAATAGACCTATTGATCAAAAGAGTTAGCCGCACTGACTTACGACGAGAAGGTTAATATAAAGGGAATTCCACCAGTGTTATTGCAGGTTGGGCTGGGAAAGAGAGTCCTACTCTGGTGCTCATTCTCCATGTCGTTCAGCGTCCCCTCCACAATATCATCTACTTCGTCGACTTGGTCGACTTCCATCTCCTCGTTTTCGAGGTTCTTCCTGACCGCGTCAACTTGAACATTCTGTGACAGAGAAGTAACAGCTGAATGTTTTACCTGGCTAATGAAAGGTTTTAGTTGCATAATAAAATGGCAAGGTTATTTACGTATGCGCATCAGCCTTTGTCACTGTTTGATGTTGAGTTAGCCAGTTCTCTTAGAGTGAGCCGACCCATCAACAACAGGCCAGAAACAGCCACTGCAGGGCCATCCTGTGCAGTATCGATGTTCTCCTACGGAAGACAGCGCCTCGCCACAACGAGACACTTTGACGTGTGTGAAGATATTTTGGCTCCCAGATGGATGCTGCATTAGCTTCCCTCGTCCCAGGAAAGATGGTTACCATATTAGATTCCATATCAATCCATTGTATGGCTTTTTTTCTTTTCTATTTCTTTATCTGCCTTTCTGCTGTGTGTGTGTGTGTGTGTGTGTGTGTGTGTGTGTGTGTGTGTGTGTGTGTGTGTGTGTGTGTGTGTGTGTGTGTGTGTGTGTGTGTGTGTGTGTGTGTGTGTGTGTGTGTGTGTGTGTGTGTGTGTGTGTGTGTGTGTTGACATATATCTATATCTATCTATCTATCTATCTATCAGTCTATCAATTAATCTAACTATCTATTTATCTCTCTCTCTCTCTCTCTCTCTCTCTGTATATATATATATATATATATATATATATATATATATATGAAGTTTTTAGTGTGGTGTTAGCTCATGACGACAAGTATTTTATCGCGTTTGAGTAAAGTTATCTGATGGTGTTCAAAGTAAAGGTCAAGGCAAATCCATTTCTATGACAGGTGTTCAGTAATGAGGAGGGTGTAGGTTGTGGGTACTCCTACCGCGGACTGGGAGACAGTCACCAGGAGAGTCAGTAACAGTAACACTTGCATCTTGCCTCGTGCTTCTCGTTCCTCTGCAAAGATCACAGGGATTATAACCTTTTTTGAGTTATTTTTTTTTAATTCATATACATTGTTGTCCATAAATATTCCTCTTTCACTCCACCTGGCTGTTTGTCCATAAAACAGTTATTCTCCAATATCGCTATATCAACAAATTCAAGTACTAATGTTAGTAAGGCACTGATAAAGGATTAAGAGTTGTCATGTGGGTTTTTGATAAGGCAACCAAGAGCAAACTGTCATCAGAAAGGAATTATTTAAGTTTGCTATCTAAATAATTTGGTTTAAAATGGGTAAAAATAGTTTGTATAAAACTGGGTAACCCTGGACCACACTTGCTGTTGCTTGACAGACTTCCATACCTGGCGTGCTGAGGGTTAAGGTACTTAATATCCGTTATGCTGTGATATGTTTTGTAGTAACCATGGTACAAAAACCTTCCTGTTGTAATAACCTGCTACGTCACTTAAACTGTGATAGCAATAAAACGTATCTGCTGATATGGAAATGAGGGTTAGTTGCAGGTAATGTTGCATTATATAGTCTTTGCTGGAAGTTGAATAATTTTACAAAATATTTCATTCACGTAAATGGATGACCACCCATGTTCGTTAGTCAGTCAGTCGTAGCTAACATTTTTATGACATAGTTTTGTGAGAAGGTAGTGCGACTGAAAATGTAAAAGGGAATTTATGATACTGATACCATTACTACCGGTATTAAAGAAGCCAAGGTTAGGACATAATTATACAGTTACCCGGGACAACACTGGATATGATAATGCGTGGATGAATGGCTGTTGATCAAGCAGTTCTTAGTAATGTTATGAACCATAACTAACAACAAGAAGGAATCAGTGCCTGCAGCAGCGCCAATACAAATGGTATAAACACCGAATATTTCATTTTGCACAATGACCTTCACCTTCCAGAAATTAATATCAAACTTGATATTTCATTTCCTCCCTAATTTTCCTCCAACCTTGGCTCAAATAAAAAAAAAAAGTTTGGGTTTACTTTCCCCATTGATCTTAGCCTTTGACCTGTCAAATGACCAGGATTTTTCATTAAATTCAAAATTGAATCCCATCGCCCATGTTCTAGTCCAACCCCTTCCACGAAATTCAGTCTACATCGGAAAAAATGGTTAAGTTGACTTTTATATGTGACATTGGCTTTGGAAGTATTCTTGTAAATCAGTAAACATTTTGAATGCTTCTTTGAAATATTCGTGTGGAAAATGTGTTAACATTTTGTGTTACTCTTAGCTCATCCACGATGCTCGATCCAAATCAGATATAAGCTCTTACTGTTAATCTCTTGTCACACTGACACACGGGGTCAAACTTTGCCTTTGCCTTATGAACTTGACATTTGGCTAATTGTTCACAGACATTAATGCCTTTGCTAATGCCTGATCTTTTTTTCCTTACTGAGTTTTCTTCCCACTTAAAATCAAAACAATTACTTTGGCCTTTGACTTTTTCCATTTACTTTGACCTTAACAAATTATCTTTAAAAATCAGATGTTAATATTCTTCCCTTAGCCTTATCCATTCCATAATGTTTCGTCTTAATAGGATACAAACAATTTAAGGTGAATTTACTTTGAACCAAACGTTATTGTTAAAGAGAAAAAAAGTTTAGATACAATCTGATGATTACTTTTTTATATGGCACACACACACACACACACACACACACACACTGATCTTGATCTTTACACCCGTTCTTGCCTCGGGAGTAGTGGATATAAAAGAGATCTATCAGGGAAAACTGGAATGGAAGCTTCGTTTGTGTTTATATAATTATTCACCGTTAAGAATTCAGTCCGTCAACAGTTCCTGCTTTCCCAGAGAAAGAGAAATATTCTTCAAGTGAACTGCATCTCACCTTAAGGGACGACTGGTGGAGTGAGTGGGAAGCGTGTAGACTGACTGGCTGTCTGGAGCGAAGTGAGGTGTGCAAAGGAGTAACAGTCCAACCATTTTATACAGACAGTCAGTAAACAGGTGTTCTGCATGGTGGGTGTTAGCAGGCTACATGGAAGTAAACTTGGTGTTCTAATATTTCTTTATTATGTTTTACTAACAAGAGCACATAACCTTTGACACTCCCATATACATTTTTCGGAACTACTTTGCCTGTTAATGAACATATTTCTGGCTTATATTTCCACTGTGCTGGTTTTCTACTTTCAAAATGACAATTCATGTAACCCTCACCCAATCAGAAAGCATTTCGTAACCATGGCAGGTGTTCCTTCATTATTTACCTCATGCGTCTGTACACGTGATGTGGAGAAATGTGCAGTGGAATAGTCAACCCTGGAAATCTGTAGAAAAAGAAAATCATGTAGCTATATATCCGACATCTATTAGGTGAATATTTATCGTTTATGACAAGATTATAAACGTGTTACATTTACTATGCAAATTTTACTCACTTGTAACAAGATACGAATCATAGTATGTTATGTATATTTTTGGAGCAGTAATTATTTTGTTACCAAAAAAATTTGTGAAATACCTGATGTGTTGCTCAATACATTGTGGATATTATGGTCTTCATAATTTTGATATCTCTCTCATATATATATATATATACAGGGGTCCTGGGAGTTAAGGCTAACATTTGGGAAGTGACAGATGAGGGAATTCTAAGCAAAAAATGTTATATGAACATGTGTCCAAATCTCAACCGTTATGGAGCTACAATTACTGATAACCTCATGGGCCAAATATGAAGGAGACCATTTTCACCCATAAGGTTATCAGTAATTGTAGCTCCGTAACGGTTGAGTTTGGACACATGTTCATATAACATTTTTTGCCTAGAATTCCATCATCTATCATTTCCCAAAGATTTAGCCTTAAATCCCGGGACATCCTGTATATATATATATATATATATATATATATATATATATATATATATATATATATATATATATATATATATATATGATCCACTGTGACAAGTAGAAATAGGTGGGAGAGATACACAGATCAGATCTTGAAATCTTTCTTTTCTCTAACGTTTCGGTAACGCAGAACCCATCATCAGAGAGTTTAACCCGGAAGTGACAGAGCCGAGACATTTATACCCTAGGAAATCCAATTATCCTTCTCGTGTCGCAGCCTCATGTGCTATATGTAGGAATTTTCCGTCGTCCAACCCCACTCCAAATTTCAACATTATTGCCATCCGTGCTGTATTCCTACAGAAGCTGAAAAATTCCTCCCTGTGGCTCGTCACATTATCTACACAAATGTTAGCTGCTGCCAACATTTTTCTTATTTGTTTGTATAGATAATTTGCAATGACTGTAACTTCTGCCCACTCGGGCAAATGGTTGTGCTGAACTATGCGCAACACTAGGGAATTATATAGATACTCTGTGACAGCGTACTGTACATCAGCTTTGTGTTTTGATGTCCTTGTATCCTTTCCTTGTCCTGTTTCACCTATGTACGTTTTCAATAACACGTGATTCATATATATGCTGATACCTACAGATAAAATGGAAACACCAAACATATCTCATCTCATCATCCCTTTGAGTGTCCACTGCAGGACCGGCCTATCCCGACCGAAGTGGGGACAATACAGCCAAAGTATCTCTACCAAGTGGCTTAGGCTGTCTGGTAGAGATTGTATGTAAGGTGAGGGGTGCTTGTAAATGTAACTGTAATGGCTTTGGATGTGTGTAGTTTGTGAACCAAGTGTAATCGGCCTGCGGAAGCCGACTGGGTGCAAGCATACTTTATAACATGCGACACTGGTTCAACCACAGCACCCCTTGTGTCCGCCAACGTAGTACGTGGCCTAAAGTTTATTACCCTGGCGGGGCGCGAACCCTCGTTCTTCAGTGTACGAAAACGCACACTTTACCACAGAGGCTCCACCATATATATATATATATATATATATATATATATATATATATATATACATATATACATATATATATATATATATATATATATATATATATATATATACATATATATATATATATATATATATATATATATATATATATATCACTTAATAACAAGTGACTCGTAAATATGTTGATATCCACAGAGTAAAAGGAAACAACACACACACACACACACACACACACATATATATATATATATATATATTTATAGTTATATATATATATATATATATATATATATATATACAGGGTGTAACGCGACGTATGACAAAAACTTACACCAATGATCTATCATGTAATTCTGAGTATATTTTGTTCTATAAACATATGCTCTCTGCGACCCCTGTTCAGTACCCAGCATTCGGTTGTTTTGTGTAAAAGCTCGTCTCTTGCATGCGCCATTGGGTGAGAGCTTCGCAGGGCGACGGGAGACGAGTATTATTAGCTTATACTGTACTATACATAAAAATCCCATATCCTATCAGTACACACGAGTTTTAAGAAGAAACTTTACGTAGTCTATTGATTCTTTAACATCGTCATGCATTCATGCAATTCTTTTGCACATATCGACTGTAATTAAGGATTAAATTCAAATTTTATGGCTTGCAAGGGAGTAGGGAGGGAGGGAGGACAGGCGGGTGTGTTGTTGCCAGTTATGTAATATTTAGTTGGTAGGATGTTGCTACCAGCATTATCATAACACCCACAGCTCATTTAGTGAAAAAAAAAAAATTATTCTAAAGGGAGATTAGCCTCACTTTAAGTCAGGAAGAATTTTATTATTCACAATTTTTCTGCTGCAAGTAAACGTGGCGCCATTGGGTATCTCCACCTGTGTTCCTCACTGCAGCACATCATCGCAGAATCCGTAAAAAAATACACGATATCTGCATATTCTTCACTGCTGTACGTACGTGGCATGCTGTTTCATGAACATGTGAAGCTGAACCCGGTGAACAACAGAACGCGGAGAACAGTATTTAAAGTATGTGCCTCCCCTGCAAATGTCCCCGTTCAAATGAGTAATGACACTGGACGCAGGGTTGCCAAAATCCTTATCATCAGTCTCGCTAGTTTAGTTCTGAAAACTTGCTAGAATGTCGCTAGATAATAAACACTGCAAAACATCGCTAGAAAATACGATAAAATCTCTAGAATATCACCTAAAAATGGCAAAAATATCCAGAATGTAGCTAGATATCATGTTGCCATATGTTAGTGCCGCAAGTAGAAGCAAGAAAATAGGTCTAGCAACATAGTCGTTACATTGGCAATCCTGTATCACTGTTCTCACGTCAGCATATGAAAAAAATGGTGCCACGTTTACTTGCAGCAGAAAAATTGTTATGAATAATAATATTACTCCTGACTTAAAGTGAGGCTAGTCACTCAGTATGATAATGTGCTTTCACTGAATGAGCTGTGGGTGTTATGATAATGTTGGTAGCAACATCCTACAAACCAAATATTACATAACTGGCACAACACACCCGCCTGTCCTCCCTCCCTCCCTACTCCCTTGCAAGCCATAAAATTTGAATTTAATCCTTAATTACAGTCGATATGTGCAAAAGAATTGCATGAATGCATGACGATATTAAAGAATCAATAGACTACGTAAAGTTTCTTCTTAAAACTCGTGTGTACTGATAGGATATGGGATTATTATGTATAGTACAAGCTAATAATACTCGTCTCCCGTCGCCCTGCGAAGCTCTCACCCAATGGCGCATGCAAGAGACGAGCTTTTACACAAAACAACCGAATGCTGGGTACTGAACAGGGGTCGCAGAGAGCATATGTTTATAGAACAAAATATACTCAGAATTACATGATAGATCATTGGTGTAAGTTTTTGTCATACGTCGCGAAACACCCTGTATATATATATATATATATATATAAGTCCTCGCCTTACTGTAGCTTGCTAGACCAGATATCGGATTTAACAGTACTTTGTGGCCCGGACAAACCGTTATACTGTACTGTACATATCGGATACCATCCAATAAAAAAAAAAAAAAAAAAAAAAAACATGCGGACCTACCGGGCAACCCAGGTCCCTGCCCAGCAGACTGTTTTTTATATTATTTTTGCATTTAACGACGTGGGCCTTATGACGCAGGTCCACCGGAATTCTTCCCACGTAAGGGGTGATTTAGAACGCAGTTCCCAACGCTGGCGGCTGTTTTTACCAGTCCCTTGGGCCAGTTATCAAGAACTTCTTTGACAGGGTGTGAAACTATTGACTAAGTTAGTGTAATGTGGCTAAAATTTTCATTTTTAGTTCTAGAATATTCTGTTTCACTCATTCATTTTGCGTTCTTTCCCTAAAATCCCATTCAGGGAAAAATTGGACATGGAGTATTATTAACTTTATCGGATTGGACTTCCCCCCCAGATGATCCGGTATACTGAGGGTCTAATGTACGAGTATTATATTGCATTTATGAACCTTTAATCACCTGCATAACTCAAAACGTTGTGTGTCTGTATTAACCAAACGCTTTCTTTATTCTCCCTACACATCTATATTCATAATTGTATCAGCCGTGGCTCAGTGGGTTAGAGCGACCTGCTCTGGCCGAAGGGTCGGAGGTTCCAGTCCACCCAAGGGTTACTGGTGGACAACAGGAAGGGCATCTGGTCATAAAGTGAAACACGCTCCAAACCTAGTCCTCTACCCAGGGGCACCGCCTTAGCCCTTATCGAAAAAAGGGACACAGCGCAAAACTCAGAATAAGAATAATAGAATAATAATCATAACTCCTCTGTCGTGTTTCTTCAGTGCATTGCCTTCAAGTTTTCTACATTGACCCTACTATATTTCTCTTGAGTTCACTGTTTACCATCAGTCTTTCGTTCTCCTCTTTTGCCTTGCTTATTGTTGCACGTCCTCTCCCATGTCAAAACCAGCAATCCCCCCCACTCTGGTAATGCACTACCCCAAAATAGTTATCAAGCCTCCGATATGAACCCTGTGACTTCCAAGGGTTCAGTTATATCTAATGAGGCTCGAGTAGGTGTGTATAATGTTAAAGGGTTATGTGAACAGTGTACAATATGCAGCAAAGAAGGGAAGATGAGAGAGAACGAATCGGAATAATATGTTGGTTTTACTTAATGTGTTTATTTGTTATCATTCACAAGCGTAAAGAAAAGAGTGTTATTTTTTTGATTAATTATGGAGAGGAATGAGAAATTATATAAATTTATGAGATGTATGTTTCAGGTTATAAAAGACATAAAAGTGGTTCACAAAATTACATGCGCCCTGTTTTAACTTGGGTGTGTAAGAAGTGAATGAGTCCCGAAATGATAAGGGTGGAAGCAAGGAAGTATTGTTTGTGGTGAGTGATCTTGGCCTCTTGACTCCAGTGACATCTGTATATTCCTGCTACTTTCAGAAGACTTTGTTCAGCACAGGTAAAGCTTCTCCTACGAAAGGTATTTATTAATTACACATCGCACCCAGCTGGAAAATAAACTGAGAAACCCTCAGAAGGAACGGCGGCAGAACAAGAAAGACTTCAGCTGAGTGTCTTGGAAAATTACACACGGACTTCGGAGCAACAGCGGGTGTTATTGTGATCGTAGTTTGTGTGTGTGTGTGTGTGTGTGTGTGTGTGTGTGAGAGAGAGAGAGAGAGAGAGAGAGAAGGGAAGGAGTACTTGTGAAACTGCCAGCAAGGCATAAAAGTGTACCACGATCTTCGAAATAAATTAGCGTAAAATGCGGTTCCAACTGGCTTTCTTTGTGAAGTCACTTGCGCTGGGGAAGCCAGTAAAGGATGTAGGCAGGGAAACACCTGTGCAGTTGTTACACCTGTGATTTTTCTCTTACAACCTAAATCAGCAACGCACTTTTACACACACACACACACACACACACACACACACACATTACTGTATAACAACTATTACTTCCCAATGCAGAAAATGATATAAAAATATAAAATTATTCCTTAAAAAGTAATCGATAAATCCGATTCTGAATTACTGCGTAAATGGAGGCAGGTGTTATGGGAGGAGCCTGTGACGGCTGAATGCAGGAAACACCTGTCCAACTGTTACATTTTTCTTTCCTTTTTTATGCAAGATTCATTACTAGTGTACACACACACACACACACACACACACACACACACACAGATATTAATAGTATACATACGGTTAGGATGATGAAATTTGCTCTACCCTTACCCATTTTTCTATATATCACAGTCACCACAGCGCAAATTCAAGCATTTTGGAAACAAAGGCGGGGGGGGGGGGAGGTACATTCCTAGCAGAATTACCACCAGATCCATTTAATAGTCAGATCAAACTGCACTTTTATTTGACATCATTTCATCACTTAAGTACAATATTATATTACTGCCAAATCCTTCTTTTCAATGTGAAGCGGTGATAACATTTACGTAAACAATTATTCCATATATTTTGGTATATAGCTTCGTTCTTTTATAATAAGTAATCACTGGTCTGCCGAAAATGAGGAGGGGGAGGTATACCCCCCTCCATCCATGCCTGCATCAGAGAAAGCGTAAGGAATTGTGACGTCATATCCGTAATAAGAACAATGGCGACGGGCCCTACATCTGAGGTCATGGAGTAGCTGAAAGAATTATTCCTCGTTTTTCTTTTTTGAGTTCGTTGTTTTATGTTTAAAGATTCAAAGATTGATGTATGTGTGTTCTTGTGTTCCCTTGTGTTTAAAGAGAGAGAGAGGGGGGGGATATAAGTAAACTGTTCACATAATGAATGAATGAGCTTCAGAATAGTGTCATCATATTTTTTCCTTACTGATATATATTGATTTTTGCAAATCAGTCACAGTTCCAAAAAATCTACAGTTTAATGGTTCAGTGTACAACATGTCCTTATACATCAAATTTCAGTTTGGAGTTCAACGGTACTCGCAGAACTTGTAAATAACACTCATCAGTGAACGTAACGGCAGAATATCCAACCTTTGTATATACATTTTAGGTTAATACAGTTGGGTATGTTAGGTTGCATATGTCTCCCACTCTCCACGAACCCGCAGGTCTTACTGTTTAAGACTTAAAGAGAATTTTAAGGTATAAAAAACGAAATAAATCATTAAGTGAGAGTTGCTAGACAAGCCCGAAGATCACGAGAATATGGCTGAAGGTCGTGGGGAACATGGGTCACAAAGAACATGAGTTAGGGGAACACATGAATTAGTACACCCCGGAATACTAACAAAAAACGAGAGACAAAAAAGTATGTATGTGCGTGATATGGTGCGCTTGTGGGGAGAGGGAGGAAGGGTATGTTCGTAGAGGGGTTTATGGGGAAGAGGAAGGGTACCAGAGGTGGGTGTGTATTGACTGTGGGTGCAAGATAATGCAAAACTGTGTGGCATGTATAGAAGAGTGGGTGTAATGTCCATGAGGGAGGAAGATCAAAGGTGGGGTGGGTATAGAGGAATGGTTGTAGGTTTGGAGGGGAAGAATACAAGTGATGGGGTAAAAATAGCGTACTTAGACGAATGAGTGTAGCTTGGAAGAATACACCACATTGGGTGTTTAGATTTCGATGTAGGGTGTGAGAGTACAACATCTGGGTTATATAGGCCAATGATAATATAAAAGGGAGGTATTAAGGACAGTATGAGGGAGTGGGAATTCAAAAGTTCGGGAATAATTGTGTATGGGAGAGGGAGATTGCAAATACTTGTTCCAGTACTAATGGGGGTATGAGGCAAGATTACAAAAGTTCGGGTGTGAATGGGTTTGTGGAGGAGAAAGAATATGCATCAGTGTAGTTGTGGATTGTGCCTTTCTGGATAACAGCAGCGACAAACTGTAAAATCGTACAATAATGACGTCAGTATTTCGTGTAAAGATGCCATATGTATGAGGTGTGTGTGTGTGTGTGTGTGTGTGTGTGTGTGTGTGTGTGTAATAAAATTCACCTTTTTATCTTATTTTAATCATACTTGGTGGAAAGATTTTTACCACAGATAAACCCGATTTTTTTTTTTTTTTTAATACGTCAAACGTCTAGGCCAGTGGGCTAGACCAAGCGTTCAACAAGTAATATCAAATAGAACATTTCTTATCCAACTAAGATCAAACTTTAGGTACGGGTTGAGGGTAAGGCGAGAATGAAGTAATCATGAGAATTAGTCGGAAATCATCCTCACAAGACAAAACAAAAATTCGATTCAAATATTTTGTAATCAATTTATCACCGGATTTTATCCAAACTTGGTGCATGGTTAGAGGGTTTGCGAAGGTGTCAACCTATTGCCAGGGAGTATACCTATTGTCAAGGAGTAAACCAAAGGTCAGAGAAAAGGGCAACCTACAGTTTTTATCCGATTATTACCAAACTTCTTGGAAAGTTTGAAATTAAGGCAACAGTAAAAGCATTACGGTGTATTTTGAGAAAAATGAGTGAACGCTATAAATGAAAGGTCAAAATGCTTAACTCATTGAACTAGTTCAACTCAAAACATTCTGATATAATTTGAATTAAACTTTGTACAAGGACAAAGTGTTAGGCAAAAACTGAGGAACCCGATTTTAAGAGCCATCAGTCAGAGGTCAAGGTCACAGGGCAAAGTCAAAGATCGAAACATTTTTGTGCGAGAACAAAACGACTAAAAAAGTTTTGATCATTTTTTGATGACCTGGTGCATGAAATAAGAATCACCCAAAAAAATAAACTAATAATTATGACAAAATTAAAACTACCTGTACCCGATATAAACTAACCTTTGTGGATGAGTTACGGGAAAGGAAGGATAAACTAAATCGACTTTGAGGACAATCAGCCACAAGCCAAGGTCATAAGGAAACGTCAAAGGTCATCTGGGTGGCTTGGCAAAATCAAACAGTTCTGATTTGACTGAACCATTGTTGGTGGAAGAGGTAGGGGTTGGGATGGAAGAAATTAGATATCCAGGGTAATCTGTTGAAAGTCAGGGACATGTGGAAAGTCAAGTAAGCATCCCTTAGACCAGATGGTGGACGCAGGTACTGCATGCTCAGAGTCCTTGCTTTTATTTCTATTCTAATCGCCGATATATTTAGGATGAGTAAGGTAAAAAAATGCCGAACATGTAAAATAAATCGCTAAGGGAGACGTGCTACGAAGTCTTCTAAACAACCTACAGTATATGCCAGACTCCTAACTCCCATCAACATGTTTATTTTCCTTTTATTTTCTACATATTCCTTACAAAACAAAGAGAATGCATGGAACACACATATGACATTCAATTACCGGTACCGTTTTGGAAGCAATTAAGCAGAAGACAAAAAAGTAACGCACACACACTCTCTCACAAGTAAATCAACTATATACCGATCTGTTCTAGAAACATAGCTACATTTTCCCATCTTATATATCTTATTTTCCTTCCCGCCAGACCATTATATTCAAGTTACTAAGAATCTCTCTAAGTAATCGGAGTTAATAACTGCTATACCCCATCCCCAGACAAATCTCGAAAATTTTATGCTAAATACATAGGCAACACAAGGGATTAATCATGGGCTCGCTTCTCTCAGCTGTCATGGCTTGCCTGTATATGAAAGCATATGAGGCTGGCTATTAAAGGATCATGGAGAGGGGTGTAACATGGCTCGCATGTGTGGACGACATCTTAGTAATTATACCTAAGGACACGAGTATTTTTAATAAACTGGGAATGTTAAACAATATGAATGATGACAATCAGCTCACAGTAGAAGAGAGAAATAAAAAAACTTCCATTCTTGGATACAAAACTATGAAGAAGAGACGATGGAGTTATAAACTCTGTGTATCGTAAACCAACAAACAAAGATGAGTTTATCCACTGTCTCTCTGCATATACCGAAAACACCAAGTCTGGAGTGACTATAACATTTCCATACACAATTTGCAGTAATAAAGGCCTTCAAGAAATTATGTTATTCTGAAGGCATGTTGTTGAAACTAAAATAGAAAGCAATTTATACAACTGAATAGAAAAGAGATACTATCCATTTTCAGTCAAACGATGATAGTACAGATGTACCTGTTCCCAACTTATCCAAAGCCTCGGCTATCAACAAGTTCTTAAAGAAAGCAGGCCTCAGAATCGCTCCATCCTTAGGACGCAAAAAAGGAGAAATAAAACGAAAGTGAATGGAAGTAAAAATGAGAACAGTGTGGTATACAGAATACCGTGCAGCGGATGCTTGAAAAAGTAAATGGAAGAAAGAGGACGAGGAAAGGATAAAAGGATAGCATAACACAAAGCAGATGTTTGGTACAGAGTATTTCCGAGTGTTGCACAATCATTTGCCCGAGTTGGCAGAAACTACAGTCATGGAGAATTCTCTGAATTGAATTCCTGGAAGCGCGAACATTATATATATATATATATATATATATATATATATATATATATAAAGCTGTTAGAGATTTTTAAGCCGCCGTAGTAAATACAGCAAGGATAGCATTAATGTCACAGTCAGAGGTGGGGTAGGACGACGGAATTCTCCTTCATGTAGCCAGCCAGGCTGCGACATTGGAAGTATAAGGAAATTTCAAGGTTTATTAATGTCTCGGATCTATTACTTCTTGGTCAAACTCTCTGAAGAAGAGTTAAGAGTTCTGTGTAGCCCGAAATCTTACAAAAAATAAACTAATGAACCTCTTACCTGTGTCTCTCAATCTCATCCAACATTTCCACTTGTCACAGTGGATCATCCAGAGAGAGAGAGAGAAAAAAAAAAAAAAATTATGAAGACCATAATATCCACAGTGGATTGAGATACACATCAGGTATTTTAAAAAAATTTTATGGTCACAAAATAATCACTGCTCCAAAAATATACATAACATACTATGATTCGTATCTTGTTACAAATATGTAAAAATTCCTTAGTAAATGTAATGCGTTTATAATCTTGTCTTAAACGATAAATATTCACCTAATAGATGTCGTATATATACCTACATGATTTTCCTTTTCTACAGATTTCCGTTTTGGCTATTCCACTGCACATTTCTCCACATCACGTGTACAGACGCATGAGGTAAATAATGAAGGAACACCTGCCATGGTTACGAAATGCTTTCTGATTGGGTGAGGGTTACATGAATTGTCATTTTGAAAGTAGAAAACCAGCACAGTGGAAATATAAGCCAGAAATATGTTCATTAACAGGCAAAGTAGTTCCGAAAAATGTATATGGGAGTGTCAAAGGTTATGTGCTCTTGTTAGTAAAACATAATAAAGAAATATTAGAACACCAAGTTTACTTCCATGTAGCCTGCTAACACCCACCATGCAGAACACCTGTTTACTGACTGTCTGTATAAAATGGTTGGACTGTTACTCCTTTGCACACCTCACTTCGCTCCAGACAGCCAGTCAGTCTACACGCTTCCCACTCACTCCACCAGTCGTCCCTTAAGGTGAGATGCAGTTCACTTGAAGAATATTTCTCTTTCTCTGGGAAAGCAGGAACTGTTGACGGACTGAATTCTTAACGGTGAATAATTATATAAACACAAACGAAGCTTCCATTCCAGTTTTGCCTGATAGATCTCTTTTATATCCACTACTCCCGAAGCAAGAGTGGGTGTTATGTTAAGATCAGTGTGTGTGTGTGTGTGTGTGTGTGTGTGTGTGTGTGTGTGTGTGTGTGTGCTAAATAAAAAAGTAATCATCAGATTGTATCTAAATTTGTTTTCTTTTTTAATAATAACGTTTGGTTCCAAGTAAAGATCGTCTTAAATTGTTGGTATCCTAATAAGACGAAACATTATGGAAGGAATAAGGCTAAGGGAAGAATATTAACATCTGATTTTTAAAAATTATTTGTTACGGTCAAAGTAAATGGAAAAAATCAAAGGCCAAGGTACTTGTTTTCATTTTAAGTGGGAAGAAAACTCAGGAAGGAAAAAAACATCAGGCATTAGCAAAGGGATTAAAGTTTGTGAACAATTAGTCAAATGTCAAGTTCACAAGGCAAAGGCAAAGTTTGTGTCACGAATTGGCGTGAGCGTGTTTATAAGTTCGTGACATTTTTGTTCACTATGAAAACCGCGAATTCTAGTGGAATTCTCATTGTGTATCGCTCATTTCAACCGTCCACGCATTCGCTCGATTGGGACGGTTTTTAAAACATTTTTCACTGTTTCATAAGAGATCATCCTTGAGCGCGACATTAGCACCTTCGCTGAGTGATTTATTCTCAGTGTGTATCGCTCACATTATTTCCGTTGGCTGTTAGCAAGCGCGGCCGGCCCTCGCCTCTCTCTCACAATTTGAAGTCAATCAGGCTTGGATCGTCGTGAGAGAAGGTTCGCTCTACAGCGAGTTCCTGCAATCTCCACTTGGTGTGAATCGGCGAAGAGCGTTCAGCGAATTGCAGCGTCCGTCCTACGTATCGACGCCCAGTCATTCCGCTTAGCCCCTCCACTGACCAGTATTTCTTTTCGTTTTTCTTAGGTTTAAGTGTTAGCATTTAAGTGAGTGTATCCTCCTTGTTATTTTGAAGTCATTTTGAGACTCAGGTAACTTATATTTATTTCAATGTAATTAATAAATTTACAGTTCCTTTTCTTGAGCTTAATGTAATGTAAACTCGTGTTTTATTTCTCCACATTAAGCTTATTTTACTTGCCGCTCCTAGTTCGCGTAAACGCTTTGTATTATTCATAACTGGTACTTAGGCCAGTCCTCTTGTACTAAGCTTAAATCCGTTGTGCCAGCCTGGAGTTAAAGCACCGGCAAGAACCTGTTTATCATTAATAGCATTAGTTATTGATTGTCAGGGGTGGAGTCACTTTCTCCAGAGGCTAACAGTACTAACAAACAGCAAGAGTGAGTAATTAGTCTCTCCTGTGTACTGTTGAGAAAGTTTATAAATTCTCGTCCTTAGACAATCGGCGAAGTAAGCCGGCATAAAGTATCACTTACTGATTGATTTCACACGTTAATTCATTGTCCATATTTACAAGCAACATTGTATTCTTTAATAAAAAAAATTTCAAAAACCCCGTGACAGTTTGACCCCGTGTGTCCGTGTGACAAGAGAATAACAATGAGAGCTTTTATCTGATTTGGATCGAAAATAGTGGATGAGCTAAGAATAACACAAAATGTTAACACATTTTCCACACGAATATTTCAAAGAAGCATTCGAAATGTTTACTGATTTACAAGAATATTTCCAAAGTCAGTGTCACATATAAAAGTCAACTTAACCATTTTTTCCGATGTAGACTGAATTTCGTGGAAGGGGTTGGACTAGAACATGGGCGATGGGATTCAATTTTGAATTTAATGAAAAATCCTGGTCATTTGACAGGTCAAAGGCTAAGATCAATGGGGAAAGTAAACCCAAACTTTTTTTTTTTTAATTTGAGCCAAGGTTGGAGGAAAATTGGGAGGAAATGAAATATCAAGTTTGATATTAATTTCTGGAAGGTGAAGGTCATTGTGCAAAATCAAATATTCGGTGTTTACACCCACGAGAAATTTAAACCATTAACCTCGCAGTCCTCCCAGGCAACAGTGAGTTTTCACAATTTGAAATTCGTGTTCTTCAATGTAAATAGTATAATTAATAAATTACATATCATCACTGATTTTCTATCAGACAATGGTATAGATATTTTTGGAGTCGCTGAAACCTGGCTGCTGCCTGAAACCCCCAATTCATTTGTTCAGATTAATAACTTTAACCTCTCACGTACCGACACCAAAGGCAATACCCATAAGCACAGAGTATGTATATATATAAGAAGTAGAATAAGTTACAACAACTGTGATAATGTCTGTGCCATCCATCTAATTACATTTAACCTGTACGTAATAGTAATATATAGCCCTCCTTCTAACAGTGACGGTGATAACCAAGCATTACTAAATATCTTACTAGACTTCTGTCCATCCAAAGAGGTACTAATTGTTGGGGACTTTAACTTACCCCTTATCAACTGGAAATCAAGCACAGCACTGGCTACGAAATATCCTCCCCTCCATCAGTCATTCCTGGACTGTTTTGCATGTCTGGGTCTGCACCAGTGGGTAACTATGCCCACATATTTAAGCTCAGGCACCACTCTAGATCTTGTCTTCACATCCGAGAATGATAGAGTAGGAGAAATTGAGGTAGCGAGTCCCCTGCCCAGCTGTGGACACTGCCCTGTGCTAATACAATATTATTTTCAGGCTGCTGTTGTGACAGATAGCTATTTGCACACCAAGCGCTCCTGGCATAAAGCCAAATACAACAAAATAAATAATCATCTGCGTGAAATAGATTGGCATTTTGAATTCCAAAGCCTGTCAATTGATGCCATGTATGACAGATTGCAGTCCATCCTTAGCCCACTAATTGACCAGTATGTGCCGAATATGCTTAGCACACCTTCCTCACCTCCCAGATCACCTTCCAAGGCCTTAAAAAACCATTGCAGGAAAGCCTGGGAAACATACAAACACTCCAGGAATGTTTATGGAAGACTATCTCCTGAGGCTTCCCGAGCTCTATCACACTATGACTCTCTCGATGAGAGCTTTCGTAACTACTTTACACACATGCAAATCAATCTCGAAATGTCACTGATTAGAAAACTACAGGTCTCCTCAAAACCATTTCACCAGTACATCAGAAATAAGAAAGTAGGTGCACCCTCAGTAGGCCCCGTAAGATTGGACAATGGTGTGTTAACATCAGACTGTACTCAGATGGCAGAAACTTTTGCTACACATTTTTGTACAGTTTACTCAACTCATGCTCCTTACGCTCCCTTCCCTCACCAAACTTTTGAGGGTATCCTGGACACAGTGACCCTATCCTTGCAAGAAGTGAGAAATAGCCTCGCAGCACTGGACCCGAACACCAGTATGGGACCTGATGGCCTCCACCCCAGTCTTTTGAAATATTGCCCAGCCTTAGCCTTACCCTTGTTTTTGATATTTCAAAAGTCTGTCACCATTGGCAAATTGCCACATTATTGGAAAAAATCCATTATCATTCCTATATTCAAGAAAGGCTCTCAACACAAACCTCTTAACTATAGGCCTATTAACCTAACCTCTGTCTGCTGCAAAACCCTGAAAGATTTATTACAGAGGCATTATACAACTACCTTGACACTAATGGAGTGCTGTCAAATGAGCAGTATGGATTCAGACAGGGTAGAACTGTAGATGACCAACTGTTACTCGTGTATAATGATGTTACGGCGTGGGTGGATGCTGGGTATGTTGTGAATGTTGTCTTGTTTGACTTTAGCAAAGCCTTTGACATCGTCAACCATTCGATACTCACTGACAAGCTGAGGCTACTTGGGGTCAGTGGTTCCTTGCTAACTTGGATCTCTGACTTCCTGTCCGGCTGCACCATGCAAGTGTCTGTGTTGGGCTGCGCCAGTTCCTCAAGGAGTGTTTTCAGTGGTGTTCCCCAGGGATCTGTTCTAGCCCCCTTGCTCTTTCTGGTATATATAAACTTTCTACCCTCATACATATGCTCCAAATGTAAATTCTTTGCTGACGACATGAAGATTTACCTCAAGTTGCGCCAAAACACTTGTTCCACATTAGCTGCAGATATAAGTACATGCCAGAAGGACATTGATATGGTCTACAATGTCGCTGAGTCCTGGGGTTTACGTTTCAGTCTTGACAAGTGTACTGTTCTGCGATGTCAGAGAGGCCCAGTAGACTGGAATTCTATTGGCGCACTTCAGTACTATCACATGAACAACACCAGCCTCTCCGTAAAAACTACACACAAAGACTTCGGTATCTTGGTTGACACTTCACTGAAATTTCATTCGCACATAAGAAATACTGTAAAAAAGGCAGCAGGCCTGTCCAATAATTTATTAAAATCCACCCTCTGTCGAGACCGAGATTTTATGTTGACTTTATTCAAATCCCACATCAGACCCATCATGGAGTTTGGCTCCACTGTATGGAACACAGGCTACCACGGAGATCAGAGGCTCCTGGAGTCTGTACAGTGCAGATGGACTAAGCAAATCAATGGCCTGTCCGAACTCAGTTATGCTGACCGTCTGAAAGACCTGGGCCTGTATTCTGTAAAAGGGAGACTGGTCAGAGCTGACCTTATTAAATGCTGGAAAATCTTCCATCGCCAGTCCCCAATTGCACCGCCTGAGCTTTTTTCTCTTCCTTCATTAACTCACACCAGGGGCCATAGATTCAAGGTGGCCAAGCCCTGCATTTCAGCCGAGTGTAGACGCAGGTTTTTCAGCATCAGATGTATAGACCTCTGGAACTCTCAGATGATGCTGTTAGCGCTGGCTCAGTTGCATCACTTAAAAAGTCCCTCCACTCACAACTAGGTCACATCCTATTCGACTATATTGAATAACTACGATTCTTAATTCGAAGTCCTTCAAGTAGTGCAACTACCGTGCATATGGCACAAAACTCAGCCTCTAATCAATAGTCTATTCTGATGATGATGTATATAGGAAACGGGGCTGGCGTGCCAGCAGGTATGGGCTGCCCTACTTCTTGAAAAGCAGATTCCTACCGAGCCATACTGTTAATTGTAATGGGGCAGCCAACCAGGTGAGTCAAACAGGTGAGTAAACACCATTAGTACAGGCGCTGCTACTGGCACAGATTCCTTCTTGTTGTTACTTATGGTTCATAACATTACTAAGAACTGCTTGATCAAACAGACATTCATCCACACATCATTATATCTAGTGTTGTCCCAGATAAGTATATTTCCTAACCTTGGCTTCTTTCATACCGGTAGTAATGGTATCAGTATTACAAATTCCCTTTTACATTCTCAGTCGCACTACCTTCTCACAAAACTATGTCATAAAAATGTTAGCTACGACTGACTGACTAACGAACATGGATGGACATCCATTTATGTGAATGAAATATTTTGTAAAATTATTCAACTTCCAGCAAAGACTATATAATGCAACATTACCTGCAACTAACCCTCATTTCCATATCAGCAGATACGTTTTATTGCTATCACAGTTTAAGTGACGTAGCAGGTTATTACAACAGGAAGGTTTTTGTACCATGGTTACTACAAAACATATCACATCATAACGGATATTAAGTACCTTAACCCTCAGCACGCCAGGTATGGAAGTCTGTCAAGCAACACCAAGTGTGGTCCAGGGCTACCCAGTTTTATACAAACTATTTTTACCCATTATAAACCAAATTATTTAGATAGCAAACTTAAATAATTCCTTTCTGATGACAGTTTGCTCTTGGTTGGCTTATCAAAAACCCACATGACAACTCTTAATCCTTTATCAGTGCCTTACTAACATTAGTACTTGAATTTGTTGATATAGCGATATTGGAGAATAACTGTTTTATGGATAAACAGCCAGGTGGAGTGAAAGAGGAATATTTATGGACAACAATGTATATGAATTAAAAAAAATAACTCAAAAAAGGTTATAATCCCTGTGATCTTTGCGGAGGAACGAGAAACAAGAGGCAAGATGCAAGTGTTACTGTTACTGACTCTCCTGGTGACTGTCTCCCAGTCCGCGGTAGGAGTACCCACAACCTACACCCTCCTCATTACTGAACACCTGTCATAGAAATGGATTTGCCTTGACCTTTACTTTGAACACCATCAGATAACTTTACTCAAACGCGATAAAATACTTGTCGTCATGAGCTAACACCACACTAAAAACTTCATATGTATATATATATATATATATATATATACAGAGAGAGAGAGAGAGAGAGAGAGATAAATAGATAGTTAGATAGATTAATTGATAGACTGATAGATAGCTAGATAGATAGATATAGATATATGTCCACACACACACACACACACACACACACACACACACACACACACAGCAGAAAGGCAGATAAAGAAATAGAAAAAAAAAAGCCATACAATGGATTGATATGGAATCTAATATGGTAACCATCTTTCCTGGGACGAGGGAAGCTAATGCAGCATCCATCTGGGAGCCAAAATATCTTCACACACGTCAAAGTGTCTCGTTGTGGCGAGGCGCTGTCTTCCGTAGGAGAACATCGATACTGCACAGGATGGCCCTGCAGTGGCTGTTTCTGGCCTGTTGTTGATGGGTCGGCTCACTCTAAGAGAACTGGCTAACTCAACATCAAACAGTGACAAAGGCTGATGCGCATACATAAATAACCTTGCCATTTTATTATCCAACTAAAACTTTTCATTAGCCAGGTAAAACATTCAGCTGTTACTTCTCTGTCACAGAATGTTCAAGTTGACGCGGTCAGGAAGAACCTCGAAAACGAGGAGATGGAAGTCGACCAAGTCGACGAAGTAGATGATATTGTGGAAGGGACGCTGAACGACATGGAAAATGAGCACCAGAGTAGGACTCTCTTACCCAGCCCAACCTGCAATAATACTGGTGGAATTCCCTTTATATTAACCTTCACGTCGTAAGTCAAGGCAGCTAACTCTTTTGATCAATAGGCCTATTTTCTATATTAATTCCTGTCAATTTTACCATTTCCTACATATGCTGAATATGTATATGTATAACATGAAGAGTTTAATAGACTGCAGAGGTCTATAACTCAACAGCATGTAGACCTATGTAACCGTCTAATTACCAGAAGGCCTCTTCTGCTCGCAACTTCCTAAGTTATTCACCCATTTCAATTTTTTGCACCATCTTTCAGTCTTGACGTTCTCATGTTGTTAATACCAATCAATTCATTACCATGTTGGAGATGAAACAATATGACACATAACTACGACCAACAATCTGAGATTAATAAGTTCAAATGTATTTCAATGATGACAAATGATGTTAAAATTTAAGGACCGGAATTTCACACCGTATTATACTTGGCAAGTGCATTATTAAACCATCAATATAACAACAACAACAACACGTATCAACAATTCATTTCTTTATTAAGAATAGTATCGTGTCTAAATGTGGTAGGTCTCCATATTATAATTGCAAATCATACTAGATAGATAGATAAATAGATAGATAGAGAGACAGATAGAAGCAGGAAGTCAAATGATGAGAAGGTGTTGTGTTTGCGAGAAGCGAGCAGCGCTAAACGCTTACACGGAGGAAAGCTGACGATACAGCTGAGCCAGTAAGGAGATGATTCAGTTAGCTGTCAGCAGTCCTCTCGTGAGAAAGTTCTGACACACACACCCTACTACACGAGATTTTAGGAAATTGAGTTGAGAAGGAGACAAGCGACCCTATAGAGAGGTCGAGACGGAGATTAGCTTGAGAACAGAGAGAGAGAGAGAGATAGCGAGACAGGGAGGTAGCTACCCAGGACTTATACTATTATACCTGTTTAATATTTCCAAGACAAATAAAGATAGTCCCATACTATTCTTTACCTCTCTCCTGTCACTACATGACATCTGGTGGGGAAACTACTACAAGATATAAAAGCCGCTCGACCACAAAGTCTAAAATACACTTCTCTACAATTAACTGACAAAGTCTTTATGACATTTGGTAGCAGCGAACGTATACGAACCTCGTCTACACGAATCAACATTAAATTCCTACAAAATATCAAGATTGGACAACAACCAACAATATCAGCTCCTGCCCCCTCCGTCTCCCAGATCATTACGCTGATGCAGAGGTCAAGAGATCACTCGACGCCTTGCAAGTAGCTTTAACGCACAAAACCAGCAAATCTCGCGGACATCGTCTCCGAATTAAAAGGCAAATTTCTACAAAAGCAACCGAGACTACAAGGTTAGCTTCAGTTTCTACAAAGTCTACAGCCATACCTACAATCAACTACAAGCAGCCATCTACAATCAACTACAATTAACAACTCTACGTCGTCTGTATAATCTTCTACACGCACCTACAAGTAGCGGCGGTCTTCATCCTACAACGAATAAATCACTAGAGAAAAGGACAGAGAAAACTTCCACATAGAATAAAGGGAACAAACAAACGAAGAGTGAGACACGATTTACAACTCATCTTACTCACTCGTCTTCACTCAAGTTACTCATCGCTACTCATTCACTCACCACAGCTTTACCAAGTGTGGGAAGTTGAGGTCATCATGCGTGCTTGCTGAACAGACGCCACGTCAGTCAACACACCACCTGCACCACCACTCACACCATTTCCCACCACGGTAAAAATTAGTAAGTTACAATACACAGTGATAGACAATAAGCTTCTGCACAAACATATAAAACGTGCTGTATAGTTACTGCTTAAATACACATACTTACTTCAGTTATCTGCATAACTCAAACACTAAATAATCACCAACAATAAATATTCTACACTGTATATATTCATTCATTTATTATAACATTTATTTACTACCAACGAGTGTTACCATTTATACCTACATAAAATACGTGTTTCATATATACAACTATACATTATTACATCTACAAGTGATAAAGAAAATATACCATCACAGTTACTCAGTGAGCAATTAAAAGAACTGTATTAAACATTTATTAATTAAAGCTACCTAGTGGAAACAGACAAATTAAGTTACAAGGTAACCTAGAGAAGAAAAAAAATGGCCAACACAAATGCCGTTAGCAAGAGTGAACATCTTCAACAGCTTGAATCATTGAAGACAATGATTTCCACACAGTGCTAACACACATATTACTCACGAAAGGTACAGGTGAACAAGTCAGTGTGTATAGTTAATACTGTATATATGTATATATATTTTTTTTTATATAAAATAACAAAATATGGGACTATATAATATCATTTTATAGTATCTGTGCACAATATAAACTAAACTTTGAAAAAGTATCCCAAGGAAATTAGCCAGTAATTATGTAACCATGAACAACATGGAAAAAAAAGCGTACACAAGCAAAGAAAAACATACTATAGAAAAAAAAAAAAAAAAAAAAAAAAAAAAAAAAAAAAAGAAAGAAAAGTAAGAAAGAAAAAAGAGAAATAGAGTAAGATCACATAACAAACAAATGAAAATAAGTGTAAATGTTACTATATATGCCAAAATACCACATAAACTACAAACAAAAAAGCAAATTGTTGTCTCCACATACAAGTGGCACGAAACATCATCACTATCATCGACCGCAGCATATGTTAGGACTGCAGTTATTACAATTATGTTACTCCATATTATAATTATGTACTTACAGACGATATGTAACAATTATGTAACGACAAACGACGCATTATGTTACACTAACTACTGAAATTATGTACCTACAACTATGATATGTAACGACAAACGATTGCATTATGTTACACTTTGCCAATTATGTAACAGTTGCATTAACAAGATGTAACTTTTATGTAACTTTAACTACAATTATGTACCTACAAACGATATGTAACAATTATGTAACGACAAACGATTGCATTATGTTACACTTTGCCAATTATGTAACAGTTGCATTAACAAGATGTAACTTTTATGTAACTTTAACAACAATTATGTACCTACAAACGATATGTAACAATTATGCTTAACACGACAAAACAGTGCTGCATTAACAAGATGTAACTTTTATGTAACTACAATTATAAGGCCAACACAATTATGCATTAACACAATATTTGGTAACAATTCATAAAATGTTACAATTATGTAGTACCACAATGTTAGTACAATATTATAAGTCATACAATTATAGCACAATTCTATATTACCAGTATCATCATACAAGTTAGGTGAAATATTAGACATTACTAAAGTGATAACTCCAAATATGTAATGTATAACCTAGCAGTATTACCATTGCAACAATTATATGCGTACGT
>NC_137062.1:16735865-16793281 GCF_032717465.1 Coenobita brevimanus | reverse complement strand
TATATATGGTATGAGTATACTGTATATAAATATGTATGTATACATCTACCTGAGGGTTATGGAGTGACCTTTTTTGATGACCTGCACTGGACTGCCCTGCCTCCGAACTGATCCAAGATGACAGCCCCTAAACCGGTAATGAGGGGTTGGCGTAGTGACATCTTCATGCTGCCCTGGGAATTAGTGTACATCTTCTAATGAAGGCAACAATTCCATAATTGGAACAGGCCTGTTTGCGTCCCTTGATCTGAACCACCCAGGTGTGTGAGTCAGTGGAAGCCAGCGTTTGACAGACTCATGGAGGGCGAAGTTCTGTTCAAGCTCACCCCTTCCAGAACGAATTTACCAACCATTGATTCCGGTTTCTACCACCTAGAGTAGTGAGGAGCCAATGAGATAAAGATTGGCTGCTCTGGTGAGGTGACATTGGCTGTGCCCTAATGTGTTTGGCTGTAGGCACAGCCAAGCCCCTTTATAACCTGTAGGAGAGGAAGGAAGGGTCTCTCTCCAACTCGGGCTGGACCACTCGTCGTGTAAAGTGGAATCAGGAGGATTGTTAGTTTAAGGCCACTTAGTATATAAGTACACTACCTACTCCTTTAAATGTATCTTGTCCCCTCTTTTTCATCTTAGATAGTATCTTGGGCTTGTTATTACAGTGTTTTATATAAATGTTATCTCAGAACTCTGTAGTAGTATAATTCAGACGAGTAGTAAAGTAAGAGTTTGACTACGGTCTGTTTTCTGGAAAAGAGGTGAAGAAAGTAAGACAGGCTGGCAGTGAAGTTAGTAGGGGAGTGAAAGATAAAAATGGTAGATTACTTGTGGAGAGAAGGGAGAAAGAAGTGTGAGCCAGATGGAGAGAATACTTGGAAGGAAATGTTGAACATAGAGAACGGAAGTAATGCGAGTATAAGTGGCTGGGGGGTGGCTGGGAGAAGGAGTGAGAGGTGAGACGACAGGAAGAAATCATGCAGGATAAAAGAAGTTGTGGAAGCAATGAAGAAAAAGCTCCAAATTGGGGAAAGCCCCAAGAATTGATGGAGAGTGTGGTGAAATGCTGAAGCTATGGGGGAGAGATAGTACTAGAATGGATGTGGAAGATATGCAGATTGGCCTGGGAGGAAGCGTAGAGGGAGGTCGGAGGATTGGAAGTCAGGTATAATTATTCCCTTTGTACAAAGGAAAAGGGGAAAATGAAGTGTGTGGTAATCATAGGGGTATTTGTCTTCTTAGTGTAATAGGGAAAAGTGTATGGTGGTGGATACTTATTGGACAGAGTTAGGGATATAACAGAGGAAATAGTTGGAGAAGAACAGGGTAGGCTTTAGGAAGGGAAGAGGTTGTGTTCTGTAGTCTGCTAGATCATATATTCATTCTTAGATCTTAAGAAAAGTGGAAAAGTTTCTAGAGAAGAGAAGGAAGTTGTATGCGGCCTTCATGGATTTGGAGAAAGCATATGGCAGAGGTGGATGGACAAGGATTGTGGAAAGTATTTAAAAATATATGGAGTAGATGGGAAGTTGTTGAATGCTGTGAGAGAGTAAGTGTATGATGGTGCTAAGGCTGCAGCATATGTGGATGGTGAACTGGGTGAGAATTTTCTCTTTTTGAAGGTTGAGGTTGAAACAGGGATGTGTCATGTCTCTATAGCTGTTCAATCTGTACATGGATGGTGGGGTAATAAAAGAGATTACAAGGTAGGACAGTGGATTTTGGAGTGGCTTGGGCTCCTGGTGAGAGAGGGAAGTGTTGAGGAAACTCCTAGGTAGTGTTGTTTGCAGATGATACTGTGTTGTTGAGTGAAGACGAAGGGGAGCTGCAAAAGGAAGCTTGGCGGATGAGTTTGGGAGAGTGTGTAAGAAACAGAGTTTAAAGGTGAATGTAGGGGAAGAGTAAAGTGATGGTCTTTGAGAGAGTGTGAAGTCAGTGGAATGTACAGGTGAGGATGGATGGTGAGGAAATGGAAAATATGAGTACGTTTAAGTATTTGGGGAGTGTGATGAGTAAGGATGGAAGTTTTGGAAGGTGAAGTGCTTGAAAGAGTACAAGAAGGAAGAAAGGTTGCTGGTTCCTTGAAGGCAGTGATAAGAAACGGGGAAGTTTAGAGCATGGAGAGTGAAAAAGTTACTACATGACAATATTGTGATACCAACTCTAACGTATGGAAGTGAAGCTTGGACGTTGTTGGAAGGACACAAGTCAAGAGTGAGAGCAGTGGAAATGAATTATATACTTAAAAGGAGCTTGTGGAGTCACATGGAGAGACAGGCTGACAAATGTGGATATAAAGGAGCATTGTGATGTGGATGTGGGTGTGACAGGAAGCGTTAGGAGGAGTAAACTGAGGTGGTTTGGCTATGTGGGGAGGATGGAGGGTGAGAGACTGACGAGGAGAGTGTATGTGAGTGAGGTGGAGGAGGGGAGAGGGAGGGGGAGGCCGAGGATGAGATGGAGGGATGGAGTGGAGAGGTATATGTGAGAGGGGTGTGAGTTGGGAGCAGGGCAGTGAAATGGCGGGGGACATGGCGACGTGGAGGCGATTTGCTTGTAGCCACCCCGTACGGGATTAAGGCTTCTGGCAATAGATAGATAGATAGTGTTTCACCCACCTATCTAACAAAGGGAATCCCTGTTGAAGACGGCCAGCTAGACCAAGATGGTAATCATAAAAATGTATCTATATCTATATTTATATCTATCTATCTATCTATTATTCTATCTATCTATATATATCGTCTGTCTGTGTCTATCCGTCCAGCTATCCATCTACCTACCTTCCTGCCTACCTGTCTGTCTATATATCTATATAACTATCTATGTCTAACCTGCCCTGGGAGTTGACAAAGATAGTATTCATCATGGAGAATGTCCAGTGAGAAGACATGATATCTCTCAGGTTTTGGATGTTGAGTCTTGTAATCACTATCAGCTTCGTAGCCCACACCAGCAGCCTGCCCTCCAGGAACCACTCTGCTAAGCTCCTCAGGTTGTCCAGGTCGTTACTCAGCACAACGACCAGGGTGCACCATGACCTCGAACGTACCTAGTGTTCATCATCACCATCATCAATATTATGGTAGTCATCATTATCATTCACACATCTTTTCTCACCCTTGGATGTTGTAAGAGAGAGAGAGAGAGAGAGAGAGAGAGAGAAACTAATTTTTCTCCAACTGAATGAACCCAGTGTTGAGAGAGTTCAGATATCATCATCATCACCATCACCACCATTACCACCACCACCACTATCACCACCATCACCATTGTCGATATCTCACCAGCTGACTCAGTATCATTACCATTAACGTTAGTGCTATTATTACCTCAGCCCATGAAATTGGACATAGGTTATGTAAAAGCCTGTGTCCGTTTGTTTGCAAGTTATCTAACAAATATATTATCATATTAAAAGGAACTTTGGTTGACAGGTGGGCATTGGGCAATGGGTCAAGGAAGAGTTGTTTCCATTTTGAGGTGGATCCAGACTCAGATGCAGGAGTAAAGCCCGTATACTGGTCAGTTCAGGAAGCTCCCTAACACATCTGCCTTTGTGATTTACTTTTGGGTACGGCCAGGTAACATAATATTGTACGTTATTTGTGAGGAATATGATGATATTAAAGTTATTCAAATAATATGATAGGACAGTAAGTAGTCATAAGCAAAATAAACAGCTTAACGCCTTTGTACTCATTGACACGTTAGTTGTCTTTAGAGTCTGGCTGAGAGAATATGCATTGATGTTTTTGGCTTCTTTAACCCACCGTGTGCCAGTGCCGTTTTAAAACGGTCTGACAATGCCGCGGCCAGTGCCAGTGCCGTTTTAAATGGTCTAAAATAAAAAACTTTACTGTGACTGCATTTTTCAAGATTCGTGGGTAAAAATTTGCAGCCATGTAAGGTAACTGTTCCTCTACCATCCCCCAGGCTGTCAAGGCCATACACTCACTCGCTGCCCCCTTCACACTCGCTCTGCCTCACTCTGCCTGTGTGCCTCAACCAGTGCCGTACATAGTGAAGGGATTTTGTAAATATTTTCATGTACAGTAAGTGTAAGTTGTAAATATTTTTCTTGTAAGTGTAAGGACTATATAGCGAAGTCAAGTTGTAAATACGTTCTTGTAAGTCCCAGGACTACCTAATGAAGTCAGATTGTACCTATCTTCAATTAAGTGTAAGATATTGCATTCACAGTGAGAAAGACACACAAATTGTGATAGATACTCAAGTAATAAGTGATCAGAGAGTGTACTGAACATCGCTATACCTTTCCAGCATAAATACTTGAGTATACCTTACATAGAAAACGGCTTTCTCTCACATACGTGGTGAACGTGAGAGAGGCTATACCTGTATACGAGAATGTAGGACTCAATAAAACTAATTTTCAAGCCTCGGTGAGCATTTTAATGGCGAAATTCGTTGTTTCCACATCAAAATCTATCATTTTAGCCAAAAAATAAGGCCAAAAAATGGCCGGGACTGGGGTGACCCAGAGGGCTAAAAATAGCCAGCACATGGCGGGTTAAAGCAAAATAACATTAGCCAGAAAGTATGTTTTCAGCCAATCAGCATCATTTTTGGAGGTGTCATAGCTTGTCCGGCGCTCATCAGAAGTAATAAGTTGCAACTGTGGGTCCCGAGATGCGCGGCAGTGTGGACAGGTTGAGTAGTACCACAATAGCTGTGAGGGGAGAAGGTAGTGTGCAGTAGTGCCCTTTTAAACCCTCCTCTATTACCCCCTGTCCCAGGCACATGTCATATCTCACTATACCAATAGTGCTTGTGTAAACTTTTTGGACACTGTTGTGATTAGAATTGGTGTTTGCAATAGGAAATTAGGTGTTTGTGAATCGTTCACAGCTGTTGGCCCAACGATGATTGTGCTACTGTGTTTCGCCATGGCCCAACAACTATACTACCTCTACCCTGCACCAAATGTGAGTATTGAACCATTGAACAATAGTGACAGTGAATCAGGTGAATATCGCGTGGAATAGCTAGTGAGCAAGGAAATGGAAATGGTGAGATGTGCAGCAGTTTTAGGGGGAGGCGGGAAACCACCTTACAACCAGTGGCGTATCCAGGATTTTCGATTGAGGGGGCAAACACTTCGAATATTTCCCCAAAATATCTGTCACCACACTGGCGTGAGTGTCCCAAACACATACACTTTCCCACATTCGTGATACTGTCGTTATTTTCTATTTTCCTTTGCAGTTTTGTATTTCTCTCTCTCTCTCTCTCTCTCTCTCTCTCTCTCTCTCTATCTCTCTCTCTCTCTCTCTCACCACTTAGCACATAATGTGTAAATCAAAATTCTCTGCCGCACCCACCCCCAATCTGGTATTCTGTTTTGTACTACTGCTGTGGTGGTAGCCAATAGAAATTCTGTTTTCCACTACTCTGTCAAAGGCCTTTTCCAAATCAACAAAAACAAAATAAAGATCCCTTCTCCTACCAATATATTTTTCCTGAAGCTGTCGAACAATGAATATGGCATCAGTGGTCCCCCTACCTGGCATAAACCCAAACTGCATCTCATCAATATTCACTCTTTCTCTAATCATACCTTCTAAAACTCTCTCCATTACCTTCATTATCTGATCTAAAAGCTTTATACCTCTATAATTCCCTCTTTCCAGGGCATCACCCTTCCCTTTATACACATTTACAATTACACTCTTCAGCCAATCATCTGGGACAACACACTCATAAATAATCCTATTTATCAGGTCAGTGACTAAACTCACCCCTATATCGCCTGAGGCCTTCAACATTTCGGCAGTCAACCCAGACACACCTGCTGCCTTCCCCACCCTCATCCTGCCTATTGCCTCACTCACAGTAGCCTTTGATTGATACTGCTACTGTGAGTGAGGCAATAGGCAGGATGAGGGTGGGGAAGGCAGCAGGTGTGTCTGGGTTGACTGCCGAAATGTTGAAGGCCTCAGGCGATATAGGGGTGAGTTTAGTCACTGACCTGATAAATAGGATTATTTATGAGTGTGTTGTCCCAGATGATTGGCTGAAGAGTGTAATTGTAAATGTGTATAAAGGGAAGGGTGATGCCCTGGAAAGAGGGAATTATAGAGGTATAAAGCTTTTAGATCAGATAATGAAGGTAATGGAGAGAGTTTTAGAAGGTATGATTAGAGAAAGAGTGAATATTGATGAGATGCAGTTTGGGTTTATGCCAGGTAGGGGACCACTGATGCCATATTCATTGTTCGACAGCTTCAGGAAAATATATTGGTAGGAGAAGGGATCTTTATTTTGTTTTTGTTGATTTGGAAAAGGCCTTTGACAGAGTCCCTAGAGAGGTGGTGAAGTGGGCAATGAGAAAGCTTGGCTTGGAGGAGTGGCTGGTTAGGGTGGTTATGGCCATGTATGTGGGTGCTCACACCCAGGTGAGAGTGAATGGAGATTTGAGTGATGAGTTTTCCGTGAATGTTGGTGTGCATCAGGGGTCAGTCTTGAGTCCCATGTTGTTTATCATGGTACTTGAAGCCCTTTCACGTGACTTTAGAAACGGACTCCCGTGGGAGTTGTTGTATGCTGATGATTTGGTGTTGACTGCAGAGAATGAAAGGGAGGCGGAGGAAAGGTTTAGGAAGTGGAGAGATGGTATGGGGCAAAAGGGTTTAAGGGTAAATGCAGATAAAACAAAAGTGATGATATCTAGGGTTGGTGGCGGTACTGTCAAAGACGAGGGAGAGTGGCCATGTGCAGTTTGCCACAAGGGCGTGGGAAGTAATTCCATCTTGTGCGGTGTGTGTGATAAATGGGTGCATAAGAGATGTAGTGGTATCAGAGGTAGACTGCGAGATAATGCTGATTTTATGTGTACGGCGTGCCGGGGTGAGCAGGTGGAGATCGTCAGACGTGAAAGAATTGAACTTGCAGGTGAATCTCTTGAGTGTGTGGAAGAGTTTTGTTATTTAGGAGACATGTTGTGTGCTGGAGGTGGGGCTGGAGCTAGCTCTGTGGCTAGGGTGAGAAGTGGTTGGAAGAAGTTCAGGGAGCTCTTGCCTCTCCTGACATTGAGGGGGCTCTCCCTACGTGCTAAGGGGTCTTTGTATGCAGCGTGTGTTAGGAGTGTAATGCTGTATGGCAGTGAGACCTGGGCAGTGAAGGAGGTAGACATTCGCCGGCTTAGACGTACAGAAATGACAATGATTAGGTGGATGTGCAGTGCGTCCCTGCGTCCAAGGCCTGGAGGGGCTGGGTTTACAATGGAAGAGTTGAGAGGTAGGATGGGACTGGAGTGTATTGGTGTTGTGATGAGGAGAGGTAGATTGAGGTGGTTTTGGACATGTGGAGAGGATGGGGGATGATGGTTGGGTGAGGAAGGTGAGAGGTGTTAATATTGGGGGTGGGGTTATGAGGGGTAGACCGAGAAAGACATGGGACGAGGTCATTAAGTGTGACCTTAGGGTTAAGGGACTGAACAGGGAGGCTGCAATGGATCGTGCAGCATGGAGAGCCGCCATTAGGTGACCAAGGCCGACACATGCAAGCATGTTGGAGCCTTTAAAAACGAAAACGAAACGAAAACTACTTATTCTCTTAGTTTGATTTTCACTGGCTCAGGCATCAGGGGTGGTGCATACGTCAAGACTGATGTAAGTAAATACATCTGGTGGAATTAACCTCTCTTAATCTTTGACTCAGGTGACCACTCGACCTGCCCGGCTCAGCAGGGAATGATTTTCATATCACCTGAACTGTACTGTACTGCATAGAAATGATTTTTCCATTTAGGAAAAAAAGAAAACCATCGTAAAGCTATTCATCCTGAAAATTTTCACCTAGAAAAGTGGGAGAGACAAAAGATACTCTGTCCCCCAGGATCCAAAAGTGAGGGGGACGCGTCCCCCTGTCCCTCATCCAAACGAGGCCCCTGGCACACGTAATTATATCTGCTTACTTTCTAAAATGTAGTCTGAGGTGATCAAAATAGCTACATGCAGTCTTCAAAAATTCTGCCTGTTTCAGTTGTTTATAACAATAATTGTGCAGTGTTTGAACTGGCTTCAGGGTGAAAGGATATGGCTGCGGGGTGAAAGGATGTGGCTGAGGGACAGGAAGGCTATTTTTACACCACATCAGGATTCAAGTGCAAAACATCATTAGAGCTCTAATATTAACCACATAATCTAAGGTGATAGGGGAAATTGTTATGTTGTAACTGGTCATTTTTCTCAACGGTTTTATAATATTTACTGTTGCTTTCGATTTCAAAGGAAACTATTGCTACTAAATATTTCTAGAAATAGATAATCCATCCATCCATCATCCAATCCTACGTTGCCCCATGAGAAGCGTAGGAGCCCGGGGCTAGGCAAGTTTGTCCTGACATTTAAGATGAGAGTGACCAACCTCACTCATCCCTGAGTGGTATTACGTCGGCAATGAATCCCAATCACTGCTTGGATATAAACCTTCATCGGCGCAATCCGATTGGAGTGCCGTAATTACCCACTAAACCACCATGCGCCAAAATTTGGTTATATGGTTACCACCCAGCGTCGTAAATGTTTCCTGGTGTACAGGAAACCATTTGGCTTGTCACTCAGTGTAGAATCACCCAGAGGCAGAAGGAAGAGGAAAGAATGAAGGAAAGTGAGACAGAAGAGGGAGCGTAAAGTCACCCGTGGGCGGAAGGACGAGGAAAGAATGAAGGAAAGACGGAAGAGGAAGGAAGGAAAGAAGGATGGAGGAGAGAAATAGATAATATTGTTTAATATACAAGTGGTAAAATTAGGAAAACTGTTTTGTCATACAAGAACTATGCCAAAAATTCCTGTCAGCATTTCCCCCTAATTTTCCCAAGGGGTGCAAAATGCCCCCCCCCCCCCGTGGCTAAGTGTATGCTTACAACATGGCTTTGTCATGAACGAATAATTGGCAAGGTGTTCATGAAATAATTGTTTTTTGCTGATATATGTTGGATAGTGTTATAGCGCAATAAATAGGAGTACAGTGCAACGAGTGTACGTGATAAAATAATGACTAGGGCATGAGTCATGTACGCCTTACAGCCACGGCACACCGTTGTCAGGAGGGATAAAATAGAGGCGGTTTGGAGATATTTGATTTTATTATATTGTTATATTTATTCCGTATGCTTCTTGTGTGAAATAAAGCATTGGTGTTACTGTGATATGTTTATCGTATGCTTGTGTGGATGAATGTAAACACTGCACCACGTGCTCGTCAGAAAATATCGTCTGCGATACCTTAGGTTATCCAAATGTGACCTACAGAACACATTTATGTCATGTTGTGTATACACACACACACACACACACACCGCTCGCTGGCGCAGTGGTAACGTTCTCGCTTGCCATCTGGTAGACGGGAGTTCGCGCCTCGCTCAGGTTGCGAAAAGTTTCACTGAAGAAGTGGGTGGTTACTGTCCCCCTTGAGCAAGGGGACGGGTATGTGTGTGTGTGAAGGTCACAGCCTTGCCCTTACATAGGACTATATGAGCTCTCAGCTCCCTTCCGGGAGGGTAAAAGCTGACG
Source organism: Coenobita brevimanus (assembly GCF_032717465.1). Lineage (NCBI taxonomy): Eukaryota > Metazoa > Arthropoda > Malacostraca > Decapoda > Coenobitidae > Coenobita > Coenobita brevimanus. The sequence goes on along the minus strand of NC_137062.1, from coordinate 16,783,748 downwards.
ATCACGACCATCAAGTGATCCTGACCGACCCGGTGAATTACACATTCAAACACCCACACGCAGTACAAAACTCCTCACCTCCAAACCCATCTAGTCCTGCAGGAAGAGCATCGCCACTGGAGAAGTAAGTCATTTTTTCTATTTATCTATTTACCTGTCTTTATGTCAGTATATTTACACATACATATATACTGTTCTTTACCTCAACACATATGACAGGGAAATAAGTACAGCTTCAGTTTCAGTTGGTAGCAACAGGTGTGGTGATCATGTGTGGTTTCTGAGAAGACTAAAAAAAAAAAAAAAAAAAAAAAAAAGTAATTTTATAATAGTTGTTGGTATATGATCAAAGCCTAGCTATCAAGCATAAAACTGTTTGTGCGCTATGGGAAAATAACGTAAGCGAGTGCGGCTGATGGCGTTTCAGCGTGTGGGTGGGTACACTATAGTTTTTTGTATTTTTCTCGAAAAATATGAGGTGTTGGATCACCGTTTGGTCTCAAATGAAAGCCAATGAAATTCTGAATAGGATGATAAAATAAAAACATAACACTGCCAAGAAAAGTTTTTCGCTAGAGCTCCTCGAATAAAAAATCTGTTGTCTGTCGGAAATAGGTTTTACTTTTTCACTTATTACTGGAACACCACACCTCGTATCAACATGCCACCTACACCATTCGAAAGCTAACAAAGTTCTCTTTTCAGTGATGGCATAATACGCTGAGACTGATTGATAAATTTTCGAGTTATGATGTTGGGAAGTCAAATGAATGTTCCCGAATGTTTATTCACAAGCCCTAACGTTCGCATAGTGTTTTGTGTGTGTGTGTGTGTGTGTGTGTGTGTGTGTGTGTGTGTGTGTGTGTGTATGTGTGTGTGTGTATTTGCTTATTGTGTAGAACAAACATCGATAACTAGGCATATGTGGTTTTGTGACAAAATTAATATGTTTTGGTGGTGAAAATAAGTCGAGAATACCTTTTATGCAGCGCGTGGTGGGTGGGGGGGGAGGGGAGAAAAGCTGATGTGTTGTGGAACAAAACTTAATAAATTTACCGCGTGCGAAAGGGTTAAGACACGGTGTCAGGCAGTTTCCTTAACCGACGAGAATACGGACCTGTATCTTAATCGATAAGGTTTGATGTGCAAAATAAGTGGCCAAGGAAGAGGTGCTATGAAGCTTTCCATGCCAATTAGAATAACCATAAAATTTCTTCAGTTGTGCCTCAGTTTGCAGGGATTTATTTACTTATTTTATACTACTACTACTACTAGTACTACTACTAATTATTATTATTATTATTATTATTACGTACCTGCCTTGCGATGGGTATAAGTTGTGACATTTCCTGAGAAATATTGGTATCTGATCCATTCTTGGCTTCTAGGACAGTCACTGGCCACTCCTGATGCCACTCACGCCATACCTTTAATGGTAGTGGTGGTAGTAGTAGTAGCAGTAGTAGTAGCAGTAGTGTCAATTGCTTTTTATTACGGTATATTTTTTTGGCATCTGTTTCGGTTGTAAAAACAACTGAGCATCACCTGGTGGAGGGGGTGGTGTGAGGTGGTTGATGGCGGGTGTGTGAGAGAGATGACGGTACAGGCGGGAGACAGCGAGGCCTTCAGCACAGCACTAACAGCACCCCCAGAACAGCGTCCACCACCTGCAGAACAACAATCAACTTTTAGCACAGCAGTTCTGGCGCCATCAGTACAGCTATAATGGCGTGGTCTGAAGCGGTGATTTTTTAGCATCACTTATTGTCCAGCCATCGGTGGTGGCGCATCCTGGGGGTTGTATCGTCACCTACAGCTGATTCTCTGTCTGCTGGGGGTGAGAGGAAAGCTTCTCTGGGAGGGGTGAGGTGGGTGTGGCGGGTAGAGAAAAGGGATAATGGAATGGCAGAAAAGGTGGGAATTGGCAAGGGGGGGTTCTAAGAGGTGGAAGGTGATAGGTAAGTGACAAACTGAAGAAAGGAGAGGGGAACAGGGGTATATCCTTCTTCTTGCCCTGTTGTGTCTATTCTGGTCTGCAGGAGCGTGACTGATAAGGCTTGCAGGTGCGTGACTCACACTCCTGCCGTGGTACAGTCAGCATAGTTTAGTGGCAGCTGTGCATTTTTTTTTTTAATAACAGATCAGAGGAAGGGAAAACAAATGAATAAAAAACAATCCTTACAGTAGATTACTGGCGTCCTCCATTCATCAAATATCTGTAAGAGATGGACTTAAACAGCTGTAGGCTGAAGTTTCGGGGGAAACAATTCCGGAAGCGAGTTCCAGAGAGATGCAGTCTTTCAAAATAAGACGATTTCTTGATCCTGGCTGATATATTCCTTATTATTGGTTTCGGCACTTGTTATTTATCAGGAAAGTGTACAGTAGGTCATATATACTGTACGTATATATATATATATATATATATATATATATATATATATATATATATATATATATATATATATATCGTGTCGTTTCATTTATAATGGCTCCAGCATGCTTGCATGCGTCGGCCTTGGTCATCTAATGGCGGCTGTCCAGCTGCTTGGTCTCTGGCAGGCTCTCTATTCAGCTGGGGCAGATCCAGGAATAATTTAAGGATGTTGACCTACTCCGTGTACTGATTTAAAAAATTTATGGGCAAGTGAAAGCAAAATATACAGTGTACATACAAGTTAATAAAACAAAATAGAGTCCAATTAGTGTAGTTTTAATAAATACCGGTAGATATTAATCTTTGCATATACAGACTTTTATAAGGAAGAATGCAGTGTTATTAACTACCTATTATCATTGCGGAGAACTTAGTTGTATTAAACTTTAGTTCTCCAATAAGAGGCAGCCTGATACACTGGGATAATGTAGTGCAAATCAAGAAAAAATAGTTGTATATCCGTTTACAAAAGAAACAAAACATGGATTCATTCTGTTAGCTTCAACATGTGTTCTGATCAATTGTGGTTTTCAAATATTATTCATCTGGCAACACATTAGAGAAGTGCATACACCTTGTGTGTTGTCTGACAAACTGATCAATAACTTCAAGGATATCAACGGCCACTCGAACATAAACATTCATTAAGGCCAGTCCATTTAACCTCCCATTAATCGAAGAACCCCTCAACCATGTCTTAAGATGCAGCAAAGCACTGAAATACATTTTGTTTTCTTAAGCAGTGACTGGCAGATCGTGGATGAGACGGGGCACAACACGAATGTTTGGTAAGAACGCATCATCTGCATATTTCAGCGCTTGAACAGAGCTCTTACCAACGTCTCCATTACATAATTTCCATTCTGTGTACCACAAATTTTGCCCAGTTTCCAGCGATCGATTCTTGGTCATATCAGACTGATAAGCAGAGTTGGTTTACATCTTTTATATCATTGTGGTTAGTAAGCAATACCTCTGGAACCAGCATCAAACCTGTAATGACAGACTTCTGAAAGGCAGCAAATCTCTCCTGTAAATGTTGGACTCAATGACATAATAAAGAAATGGTCACATGTCCCTGTACTACTCATTAGGAGAATGCTGAGGCTTTATTTCTCAAAGTGTGTCTTCCAGTAGAATTGTTAGTTCCCTTACTTAGAATTAAGATTTTGATGCCTAAGTTTCATGTACTTATCTTGTTATGGTTTAAGTAATATTGAATATGCGGCATCAGTTTCTTTTAAATTATTTTTTACTTCATTTATAGCCTGTAATTCTCTCTCTCTCTCTCTCTCTCTCTCTCTCTCTCTCTCTCCCTCTGTTTCTGTCTCTGCCTCTGTCTGTCTGTCTGTCTCCAATCACTCCTCACCCTTGACAAAGTGATAGCTCCAGCTGCACATCCAACACAGAACATGTCTCCCAAGTAATAACACTCTTCCACACACTCAAGAGACACACCAGCAAGATCAAATCAGCAAGATCAATCGTTTCACGTCTGACAGTCTCCACATGCTCTCCCCGAAACACCGCACACATGAAATCAACATTATCTCGCAGCATACGGCTAATACCAGTACATATCTTATACACCTAATTATCACAAACATTGTTCAAGATAGAATTACTTCCCACGCCCTCGTGGCAAACCTCACATGGCCACTCTCCCTCTTCGTTGACAGTGCTGCCAACCCTAGATCGAATCATCTTTGCTTTATCTGCATTTACTCTCAAGCCCTTGTGTCCCATACTATCTTTCAACTTCCTAAATCATTCCCTCTGCTTCCCTTTCATTTTTTGCAGTCAACACCAAATCACCAGCATACATCTCCCACGGGAGTCCATCTCTGAAGTCACGTGAGAGGGCTTCAAACACAAAGATAAGCATAAAGGTGCTCAAGACTGGCCCCTGATGCACACCAACATTCACGGTAAGCTCATCACTCAAATTTTCATTCTCTGTCATTTGGGTGCGAGCTCCCACATACATAGTGATAACCATTCTAACCAGTCACTCCTCGACCTCAAGCTTTCTCATTGCCAACTTCACGACCTCCCGAGGAACTCTGTCAGGCCTTCTCCAAAATATCAAAAGCAAAGTACAAATCCCTTTCCTTTCCTATAATTACATTTTTCCTAAAGCTGTCAAACAATGAATATGAGATTAGTAGTTTCCTTGCATATCATAAACCTAAACTGCATCTTATCAGTATTCACTTTTTCTCTAATCATACCTTCTAGAACTCTGCCCATTACCTTCATTATCTGGACTAAAAGTATTATGCCTCTATAATTTTCTCTTTCCAGGGCATCACATTTCCCTCTGTACACATTTACAATCACACTCTTCAGCCAGTCATCTGGGACAACACATATATAATCATACTTACCAAATCAGCATCAAACTCCAGTCCTATATCTCCTGAGGCCCTCAAAATTTCAGCAGTCAGTCCAGATGCACCTGCCTTATCCAACCGCATTCTGCCTATTGCCATGCTCATAGCACCAGCGTCAGTTAAAGGCCAAAGGCCAAACACTGGATCTGCAGACTCCAAACCTTTCCTATTCCAGTCAAACTCTTCATTCACAAACCGGATATAATGCTCTCTCCAAGCGTCTTTAATACCCTTACTTTTCACCACTACCTGGCCTTCATCATTCTTCACACACTGCTCACCTGAGATATCCCAGTTTTCTCTTTTCATCTGATTTGCCATCTTTAATATCATATTCTTCCTTTCAACACTATTTTGGTTATTCAGTAAAAGTTTCTGGGGCTCAGATTTTGCCCTGTATACCTCTTTTCTAGCCCTACTCTTGTCAACCAGGTGTTCCTATTTGTTTCTACCCATTTTGCATTCCTGGGGAAGTCTTCTCTTCTCCATAACTGCAGCTCTACGCCCTTATCCCACTGTCATGTCATTTTATGTCTCCGGGGTCCCCTTGTCCATCCACACACTGAATCAGTATCTCTTAGATTATTCTTGAGAGCTCTGTATTGTTCATTGACACTTCCAACAGCAGCTCCCTCTACAGTTACCACTCTACTCATCTCGCTGTAAATGGCATCACGTACAGCTTGATTTTTCAACTTCATTATTTCCTCCTAGGTGCATAGGTCTGCCTTAATCTAGGAATTAACTTTCTCTATTGATATTCATTCTCGATCAGTAGCGAATTATTTGAGACATGTTTGAGTGAAGATATTAATATAAATTAGCATCAGTAAAGTATAAAATACAAATAAACTCAAGAAAGGTTGGAAATAGTCGAGGAGTACGAAGGCTAAGACCTACTGAGTGTGCGAGGATCCCTGAGGCACACGGGCAGTTTTGACTGTCTACTCTCCCCAAGAACACGATCCGTTGCAGTCGCTCTACATTCATGTCTTTAATTGTACTGGAAAGGTCCCTAACTGTACTGCAAAGGTCCCTAACTGTACTGCAAGGGTCCCTATCTGTATTGCAAAAGTCCCTAATTGTACTGCAAAGATCCCTAACTGTACTGCAAAGGTCCCCAACTGTACCGCAAAGGTCACTACCTGTACCGCAAAGCCCCTATCTGTACTGCAAAGGTCCCTAACTGTACTGCAAAGGTTCCCAACTGTACTGCTAAAGGAACAGACACAAGGGAAAAAGTGCCGGAAGTAAGCATTGCTCAAAGGAGACTGTGGTGGTGTTAGTGGAAGAACACCTTGACCTACAACCAAGAAGTTCCAGATTCGATTCGCGATCCGGCCGTAAGATCCTCAAATAAAGTCTTTTCTACCCTACCCTGTTTGTACCTAGAACTGAAACAGAGACCTAGACTGAAAATTTGAATGTTGCATGTTGTAGTTAGGGAGAAGTTTGCTGGGCTACTTCACGTGCAGCCTATAGACACTAATACAATGGTATTTTCTTCTTGCTTATAAATATATGGATACAGTAAACTGTTAAAATGGAAGAACTATACTCACATTTGGCTAATGTATTTGCTGCAGAGATAAAACAGTTTCTACCTTTAGGGTGTAAGAGCAGTATTCTCGTCGGCTTAGGAAGCTTTCTAGCTCCTCTTCCTTGGGGTTTTATTTTCTGTACTACATGGTATTATTTTTACCAGCCGCGAAGCGAAGTTGGTGTTGTTTTCAATTTCTGTGTGTGTGTGTGTGTGTGTGTGTGTGTGTGTGTGTGTGTTAGCATGACAACTTCCCAACCGATCAAGATATAATAAATTTTACAGGTGTAGTATGGAAAAAAACAATGATGAGTTCGAAATTGGTGAAAGTTGGTCAATATCTGTCTGTCTGTTAACAAGATAACTTCGCAACCACTCAAGGCATCATCACCAAACTTTACAGGTATGTAGTAGGGATGAAAATCTCTTACGACTAGTGTTGTCAGTTTGTCTTCCTGTGTGTCTGTTAGCATGATAACTTCGCAGCTGCTCAAGATATCATCTCAAAGTTTTACTGGTGTGTACTAAGGATGAAAATCTCCTATGAGTTCGAAATTGGTGAACGTAGGTCAAGGTCTGTGTGTCTGTTACCACGATTACTTCACAACCGCACAAGATACTATCAACAAATTTTACAGGTGTGTAGAAGGGATATAAATCTCCTACGAGTTCGAAATTGATGAAAGTAGGTCAAGGTCAAGGTCATATTCTTAGCGCTAGATATGCATCGGCTCGCCGCTGGTGTGAATCCCCCCTTAGGTCTTATATCTAATTTATTTATTTTCGGTATCGGCTTAGAGTGCAGAAATTATATATAAGACAATATCAATACATCACTTACAGAAATAAACTGTTAAGGGGCCTGCTTTATCGACGAGGATGTTGGCATAAGTAGCTACGTAACCGTTGTATATTCCCACTAAGTATCTTTTCTAAATATTATTATGGTTCTTTCTTCTTGGTGGCGAACTGACCTGCTAGTGAGGTGGGGTAGAGGACAGCACCAGTAGTAAAGGGAGCGCTCACCACTACCACTATCATTAGCATCATCGCCACCACCACTGGTAATGATTAAATAGTAGGAACCTAAAATGTGCAGGGGAGGAATGATGGCGCCCAATTCTGAGGCCCTACACGGGACAAAGACACACACAGACTGACCAACACTCAAGGCAAGCAGCCAGGTAGAACATACAGGGTCGATGGGAAGGGCTCTACACACACACACACACACACACACAGACCAGTAATAATAATAATAATAATAATAATAATAATAATGATAATAATAATAATAATAAATTGATAAAAATAACTTGCGGTCAAAGGCATTATTCCATGTGGCATAAAAGCTTCGTAACTCCTCTTTCTTTCCGATTTATTTAGCATATTACACCATTTTATCTTCTGATAGTGCTGGATATGGACGCCTTCTCGTGGTGACACCGATATAACTGGTCAGCTCCGCTGCTGATTATACAATGTCTCTCAACTACATACTTATTCTCTGAAAGGAAAATGGTGGACTGGGAGGATAACTTCGGTCCAACGGGTTCACGTCCATATGAACCCAGGGCTTGTGGACCCTCCAAAGAAACGTCGTCTGTGGCACTTTGGAACTGTAGATTGGGAGGCCCTCAGGCAGTTCTTCTTTGATTTTCCATGGAATGATTATTGCTTCCGTAGCCGAGAGCCATCTGAGTGTGCCTTGCGCATTATGCAGGTTATTCTCTCGGGCATGGAAGCATACATTCCATTCTTATATCCTTTGACTATTGCAAAAAAGCCTTGGTTTAATCACGCATGTTCTAATGCTGTCCGTAACAAGGAAAGGGCCTATAAAAGGTACCAGAGCCAACCCACCCGTGAATCACATCTTGTTTATGTTGCTGCCCAGAATCGTGCTAAGTCCGTTCTTTGCTCCACAAAAAATAAATTCATCCGTGCCAAATGTTTTCAACTCTCCAACTCGAATTCTTCCCTCTCCTTCTGGCATCTTGCCAAAAATCTTTCTAACAGCATTACCTCATCATCCTTCCCTCCTCTTTTCTGTTCTGATGGCTCTGTAGCTATTTCCTCTACTGATAAACCAGATCTTTTCGCTCAGACTTTCTTCTCCAATTCCACCTTAGACGATTCCGGTGCTGTTCCTCCATCACTTTCCCCCTCAGACTTCCTCATGGCTAACATTAAAATTTCTTCAGCTAATGTACTGTATTTTCTGCCATCACTGGCATCAATACTAGCAAGGCATATGGGTCTGATGGAGTCCCTCCTGTTGTCCTCAAGAACTGTGCTTCTGTGTTTACACCCTGCCTTGGTAAACTCTTTTGCCTTTGTCTATCAACTTGTACCTTTCCTGCTTGCTGGAAGTTTGCTCTCGTTCAGCCAGTCCAAAAGAAGGGTGACCATTCCCAACTCTCTAACTATCGTCCAATTGTTTTAACATCCTGTCTCAAACGTTTTCAAGTCAATTCCTAATAGACAAATTGTAAAGCATCTTTCCTATCACAACCTTCTTTCTGATCGTCAGTATGGGTTCCATCAGGGATGCTCCACTGGCGATCTTCTTACCTACCTTTCAGACTCCTTGTCATCCTCCTTTCGCGACTTTGGCGAAAGCTTTGCCATTGCACTTGACATCACAAAGGCTTTCGATCGAATCTGGCATAAGTCTTTAATATCCAAACTGCCCTCTTACTGTTTCTATCCTGCTATCTGTGTCTTCATCTCTAGCTTCCTTTCTGGTCGTTCTTTAGCCGCTGTTGTAGACGGCCATCGTTCTTCTACATCTACGAACAGTGGTGTTCCTCATGGCTCTGTCCTATCACCAACTCTCTTCCTTTTATTCATCAGTGACATTCTAAGCTGTACATCTAACCTTATCCACTCGTACGCTGATGATTCCACTCTTCACCTTTCCATTCGCTTCCTGCAACGTCCATCTCAGCAGTTACTGCAACAAACAAGGGATGAGGCTATGGCACACCTAATGTCTGACCTGGCTCGTATCTCTGACAGGGGTAAAAATAATATTGTTTTAAATGCATCAAAAACTCAGTTTTTACACCTATCAACCTGACACAATCTTCCACAGGAGTACCCATTAATGTTTAATAATATCCAGCTCAATCCTGCATCAACCTTGAACATGCTTGGGCTTTCATTCACTCGGGACTTATCTTGGAAAGACCATATTGCATCTCTTGTAAAATCAGCTTCCAAGAGATTAGGTGTGCTAATCCAACTCCATACCTTCTTTACCCCCTCCACATTTGTTGACTTTATACACAGGTTTTATTCGCCCCTGTTTAGAGTACAACTCTCGTGTGGGGAGGCTCCCCACATACAGCTCTTCTCCACAGGTTGGAGTCAAAGGCTTTTCGTTTCATCAACTCTCCTCCTCTTACTGGCTCCCTTCAACCTCTGTCTCTTCGCTGCACTGTTGCATCTTTATTTCTCTTCTATTGCTACTTCCATGGTCACTGCTCCTCTGAACTGTCTGCTTGCATCCCTCCACCTCTACGACGGGTGCGTAGCACACGTCTGCAACAAACTCTCATCCCTTTTCTGTTCAACTCTCTAATTCAAGGGTTAACAGTTACTCCCAGTCCTTCATTTATGCAACAGGTCATCTCTACAACTGTCTCCTTTTGTCTGTATTTCCTTCTTCCTATGATCCCCAGCTTTCATACGCAGTGTGTCCAGGCATCTCGAAATGAACGGCTCTTGAATTTGGCTCTCTTTTGTATTGTTTTTGTTTTTTTTTCTTGGAAGGAATTGTTTGCGGGGTCCGGCCTTTGGTTCCTTCTTTCTTACATAAAAAAACAACGAAGACAAAAAACAATATGTTAACCCCTCCTCCCCGCATGACAGACCGTGTCTGGCCTCCCTCTATAATCGCTGACAGCACTCTGTATTGTGGCATACAGGCCGATTTATCCCGGTTATCATACACGCTCCACAAATGACTGTCTATATTCCGCCGCTTTTCTCCCGTTTTGCGCTTAGCCCATTCAGTTCGAGGACATTTTTTTATAATTTATTTATTAATATATTTTTTTAGTTTGTCACTACCTGCAGAGAATGTACTGTAATGCGGCTTAAGCAAAACGTCTCGCACTGAAGGGTTAATGAAGGTTGTATCTCACCCCTCCAGTTCGAGAAGTTCTATCCGGAAGCAAATAAACTCGTCTGGAGATATCAGGAATAAAATTCATCACTGGACTGAAGGGGTTAATCCGATGACTACGTTTTCTAAGTCAAACTCCTGTCACTAATAAACGATTTTACTCAACACAGGACACAGCTCTGGTGGTTGAGGGATTGGTGAAGGCTGTGCCTAACCCCTTACGCTTCCAACATTCTCTCCAAAGTCGAATAAAATAGGATAAAGAAATACTAATTGTCATGATGACCTTGCTGTAGTGGCCGGGCATTAATGTTAAGCCTTCTTCTTCCTATATGTTACAGTAGCGTAGTTAGTTCCCTATAAATGCCGGAGCCAAAGTGAGGCCAAGGCTTACTTTAAGGGGGCTCAGTGCAGCACCAGATCCACACAATACATTATTCTAACCTTCAAATGGGACAGTGAGGGGTTAAGTGTGTGATGTCGAGGGGGGGGGGAGGATACATAGGCTACCGGTAAGTTACTTTTTCGAAATACCCGGGTCACAGCGTATATCAGGTTCCGCCCTCTCCTCTAACACCAAGTGGTTATCCAGTGTTACGACGTCGCAAAGAAACGGGTTCATCAATATGAAGCTGTGTGTGTGTGTGTGTGTAAATTAAGGCATTGGTTAACCTTATTACAAGGGACAAATTAGCTTCTCCTAACGTAAGCAGTTAATGAAGTATAAGCCTAGAATAAGATAACAACAGGTAGTACTGTACAATGAACTGTGCACACTCTACTCTAAAGAGAAAACATTCGTTACTAAATTTTTACAAATGTTACTCCACGGTTCATTCAGTTTTCTGCTAGCATAAAGAAAAATATGCATTACATATATAGATACATTCATTCATAAACACAGTCACATTTAATGCTTCATTCTAATATGCGAAGTTAACCACTGCTCTGTATTCGAACACTCCCAGCTCGGAGGCAGAGTTCTGCTTCGATTGCGTGATGATCAACACAGCACAACACCACACAGCGATCTCCCCGACAAAAGATTCATCCTTAATTTGCCAAGGTAACTGGAGTCGAGTATTTATATGATTTGTAAAGGCCTTTCAATGTATGTGGTAAAATGCACTTTGATATCTCACATTATCGCTGCTTTTGTACAGGGGCGGGGGGATCGTGAGGAGTCCATGAGTTACCCAAGGCAGATTCACAGAAATCGCTTGATTTGTTGTGGATATATGTTAAGAAGTCGCTCAGCACGTAACTCTGTACCAAATCGCAAAGACAGAAGCCCATATTGCCAAAGCTTGATAAATTCGGTGAATATATTTTGCTTAAAGGAAATTACCATCTCTAGATCGGGCTTCAAATGGCAAAAACAGCAACAGTAGAGTAAGGAGACCAGAGGAAGGTAGTGTGTATGGCAAGTGTGAGTTGGGTAGCACCTTGCAAGCATTACCTCATGGAATCTACTGTATCATGCGCCGGTGTCCCAATACATGTGATTTCCTCTTTAGTAGGCTATTTATTACTGCGACTTAGCATGTGAGATCAGATGCTGTTTGTCCACCTTAACCCGCGCCATCCCGAGGACGTACTTCCACGTCCTCACGTTTTGTCACAGCTAATCCCGAGGACGTACTTCAACGTCCTGCAATTGCAAAGTTCATAATTTCCACAATTTTCAATTTTCGCGAGTCATTTTTGGTACGTATACATGGGACACCTGCCTCAACAAGATGCCAGGCAGAGACAATGCCTTACCCAGCATGACCTCCTCCCCCCCCTGCATGCCCTTTTCTCAGCAATTCACCTGTTATCAGTGACCTGGCCAGTATAGCCATGTCATGCCACGGTACGAAATTCAGGGCCAGAGTGATTCCCCAATCAATGACAATGTGGAGGACAAACTTTACATAGCATTAGAGGAAGAAACAGTTAGAAATGATGATCAGGTAATGTGGCAAAAAAAGGTCAGGTATTAGTGAGTGAAACAATGCTTATAATGCCTATATTACTGGTTGAAAACCAATATACTTTTGTACTACATACAAATTCGTAACAGTAAATAAATAAATACCGTTTATGAGTGGTGTGAAATAGTTATCCTCCCATAGAACTCGTTTTCTTTGGTGCCAGCCTGATAGAAAACCCAGTAAAGTAAGGAGGCTCTCCTACCTGTAATGAGTATTTTAAACCTCAGGTGAGCGATTTCTCTATGAATTTTCGATGTTTCTCACCAAAAGCGAAAGTTTTAGCAAAAAAAAAAAAAGGTCGAAAATTGCCCGGGATTGGGGGGTACCAGTGGTCGAAAAGTGGCCGGGACGGGGCGGGTTAATGTGGGGGAGATTTTTGTTCTTTTGCAGCTTATTTTTGTTACTAGCATTTTCTTTTTATGTAAAGGAGAAGAAACCAGCGACATTGTTCCCTTCATTAATTAATAAAAATATAACAGAGAGCTAAATTCAAGATCAGTTAATTTCGAGATGCCCGGATATGCTGCGCCTGAAAGACTGAAGGCCATAGGCAGTATGAAATACAGATAGAAGAAGACAGTTCCTGAGCTGACCTGTTCCATAATTGATGGCCTGGGAGTAATGGTTAACTCTTCCATTAGAAAGCTGGACAGAAAAGGATGAGAGCCTGCTGCTAGACTGGTGCATCGTGCCCCCCAAAGTGGTGGAGGGATGCAAGCAGACAGTTCAGAGGTGCACGGACCAATGAGGTTGCAATAGAAAAGAGATAAAGATGCGACAGTTCGGCGAAGAGATAGATGCTGATGGGAGCCAGTAAGAGGAGGAAAATTAATGAGATGAAAAACCTTTGACTCCACCTTATTGAGAAGAGGTGTATGTGGGAAGCCTCCCCATTCATAATGTATTATACTCTATACAGGTGCGAATGAAACCCGAGTATAAAGTAAATAAATGTGTAGGGGTGAAGAAGGCACGGAATCGGCTTAGCCTACCTAATCTTCTGGAAACAGGTTTTACAATTGAGCTAATAAGATCTTTCCAAGATAAATCTCTAGAGAATGAAACCCCATGTATGTTTAGAGATGATGAAGGATTCAGCTGGATATTGTCAGAAATTAGAGGATACTCCTGTGGACGATTTTGCCGGGTTGAAAGCGGTAAGAACTGAATTTGTGGTGCATTAAAAACAAAAGGACTACTTTCACCGCAGTCAGAGATGTGAGTCAAAACAGACATTAAGTGTGCTATAGCCTCATCTCTTGCCTGTTGAAGCAATTGTTGAGATATACAGCACATAGTGAGAACCAGATGAAAAGGTGAAGAGTGAAGTCATCAGCGTATGAATGGACAGGGTTTGGCGTACAGTTGAGGAGGTAACTGATAAACAGAAGCGATAAGACAGAGCCCTGAAGATCATCATTGCTGATAACTCTAAGAGAAGAACAGTGGTCGTCTACAACAGTAGCTGTAGATGGACCAGAAAGGAAGCAGAGATAAAGACATAGATAGAAGGACAGGAACCGTAACAGGACAGTTTTGGAAATTAAAGATTTATGCCAGACTCGATCGAAAGTCTTTCAGCCGTCGGGTGCAGTGGCAAAGGCTTCACCAAAGTCCTGAAAGAAGGATGACCAGCAGTCTGTAAGGATGGTGAGAAGATCGCTGGTGGAGCATCCCAGGCAGAACCCATGCCGACGGTTGTAAGGCTGGCTAGGAAAGGTGCTTTAAATTACTGTATTCTCTTAGGAATAGATTCAAAACTACACAAAAACAGCATGTTAAAGACACTGGGTAATAGTTACAGGGCTGGGAATGGTCACCCTCTTTTGGAACAGGCTGAATGAGAGTAAATTTCCAGCAAGAAGGAAAGATACAAGTTGACAGACAAAGGAGAGAGTTTACCTGGGCAGGTTGTAAGGACAGAGGCGCAATTCTGGAGGACATCAGGAGGGACCCCATCAGGCCCATGTGCCTTGTTAGTATTGGGTCCAGTGATGGCAAAAAATACATCAACTGCACAAATTGTAATGTCATCCACGAGGAAGGTCGAGTGCGGGGATGGGGACGAAGTGATGGACGAACTGTGCCAGACCGTCTAAGGTGGAACTGGAGGAGAAAGTCTCAGCGAAGAGTTCTGCATTATCAGTAGAAGGAACAGTTACATAATTGTCAGAGCGGAATAGACGAGGGAAGGATGATCAAGTAAAGTTGTTAGAAAGGTCTTTGGCATGGCGTCAGTAGAAGCGGGAAGAATGAGAGTTGCAGAGTTCAGAGCATTTAGCAAGAATGAAATTACTTTCAGCAGAGCAAAGGACAGACATAGCACGGTTCCGGGCAGAGATATACAAGAGATGAGATTCGGGATGTATTAGGTTCTGGTACCCTTTGAAGGCCTTTTCTGTTGCATTAGTCACAGGATAAGAGAAAGGAATGCATGCTTCCATGCCTAAGAGAATAACCTCTAATGGGTCAGGCACATCCAGATGGCTCAAGGCTGTAGAAACAATAATCATTGCAGGGAAAATCAAAGAAATACGATGTGAGGGCGTCACAATCAGTAGCTTGAAAGTATGATTCATTTTAAGGAAAAGGTCAAGCATGTTGAACTTTTTCCGAGGCGGTCAGGGATATGGGTAGGGTGATGTACAAGCTGCTTTAGGTCATTAAGGACAGATGAGTTGTAGGCTTGTTCACCAGGTGGATCAGTGAAAGGAGAGAAGAGCCAAAGGTGGTAGTGAACATTGAAATTACCTAGAATTGAGATTTCAGAAATAGGATTAATTGAAGAATGTGTTCTATCTTAGAAGTAAGATTGTCAAAGAATTTTTTAGCCAATAGAATTAGAGGAAAAGTTAATAGTACAGATATATTCAGGCAAAATATGACAGTATGGCCAAAGCCAGAGAGTGGAAAATTCAGAAGCACCAAGTTTAGGAACACAAGAGCAAGGGTTTCATTTATGTCGCAATCATGGTGGGGTAGGACGACAAAATTTTCCTAGAGGTAGCCAATAAGGCTGGGACACGAGAAGAGGGAGGGAATTTCCATGGGTATAAATGATTCTGTCACTTCTTGTTCAAACTCTCTGAAGTTTGGTTCTGTGTAGTCCGAGGGGTTAGAGAAGATAAAGAATTCAAGCTCTAACGTATGCCTCTCCCCTGACCAACATTCCCACTTAACCCATCCTTCTCTGTCCAACATTTACTCCTACTCATACCTTCTTCTACCCGACCATCTCCTTGTTTCTCCTTTCTCATCTCTCTCTCTTTCTCTCCATTCATCGCGCCCTTCCTTGCCCTATGCCCAACCCCTCCTCTGCCCCAACCACCCCCTCTCTTCACGAGGGAGGAGGAGGTTGCTAGATTAATAAGAGAAAGACCAAAATAAACAGTCTTTTAAAATCGGTCTTGTTTTAAGCGAAAAGGAAGCGAATTAGCCTTCCGTGATCTTATCCTGTATTTTTTTTCTGAGCAACTTTCTCATCAGTTACTGATTAGACTTGTATTTTTCAGGAAATGTTGACAAGGGTTTCAGTTTGCCGTTGACGTGTCTGTTCACAGGCCTGCCTGTCTGTCTGTCTTACCACATTTACCAATATCTATCGTTCTGTCAACCAATCAGTCAGTCTGTTTCTATGTTAATCTGTCTACTTATCCATCAATCTACTAATCTGTTTACATCTTTTAATTATCTCTTCTTTCATATCACCATGTATTTATCTATACATCTGTTTATCTATTAGGCTCTCTGTCTGTCTGTCTGTCTGTCTGTCTGTACACACACACACACACACACACACACACACGTGTGTGTATCTATCTGTATGCCTGTCTATCTATCTATCTATCTATATCTATCTATCTATACAGGTACATGCATACATACATAATGTATTTCCGTATATTTGTGCGTATAACAATACATGAGTATATACTAAACAAAAGAGAAATTCTGTTAAGGATCCATTCCTTTATTACCCCATATTTATGTCATTTCCCTCCATTTCATCTCCTTTTAATTCCAGATTTCGAGAATCTTGAACAGTATGTTTTACTGAGTGTACTGTTGACATTTGGCGACCCAGTTTACGTCACACGGCAGATGGCAGTTCAGATGTGAGCCTAAGGGTGAGGAGGCCAAGCAGATACTGTCATGGAGTTACTACCATCTTGTTACCACTATATATAACATACAAGTAAACATCATTCATCTACACTTTTCTCTCCTCTTTCCCATTCTTTTTTTTCAGTTCTGTCTCATCTTTCTTCCTCAATTTCTCTTTTACCCCTCTCCTCTTCTGCAGTATTACTTCCTCTTTTTGCCTTAGTTTTTTCTTTTTCTTTTCCATCTTTCTCTCCCGACAGCGCTCGTCACCTCATATGAGGTGATATGCAGGCCACCCCTGGCCACGCTGATTGCCGCATATGAGGCGATGGGTCTCTGCGCCATAACTTCAAGCACAAGGAAGCGTCAGTGGTCTCCATGGGAACGTTGAGAATCCTTCTACATCATCAGAGCTGTTGCCAAAACCTGCCATACCGCAGTTGCCAAATGCCTCATATTTAGTTGTTCAAATATGCAGGCCACTCCTGGCCTCGCTGATCACCTCATATGAGGCGCTGGGTCTCGGCGCCATAATTTCAAGCACGAGGAAGTGCCAGTGGTTGCCATAGGAACGTTGGGTCTCCTTCTACATCATCAGAGCTGCTGCCAACTTGCCAAACCCTGCCACATCGCTGTTGCCAACTTGCCAAACCTTGCCACATCTATCTCTATCTATCTATTGCCAGACGCCTCAATCCCGTTTGGGGTGGCCACAAACAAATCGCCTCCAAGTCGCCCTGTCCCCTGCCATTTCATTGCCCTGCTCCCAACTCACACCCCCCTCTCTCATATACCTCTCCACCCCATCTCTCCATCTCATCCTCGGCCTCCCTTGCCACATCGCTGTTGTCAAATATCGCATATCCAGTAATTCAGTTCTCGTTTGTAGCCCGCAATGGCGGATTTACATCCGTGAACCTCCCACGGTGTAGGTGACTTATAGCCGCCCCTCACACTTACACAAGAGGCGTAAATTACAAAACGACGAGGGTGATGAAGAGTTCGAGCTCAGAAACACTTGATCTGATGACAAAAAATCAACTTAATACTTAAAAAAAATAAAAGGCCTAAAACAATGATTCAGGGAAGGTAATCAGGTTGATAAGAATTGGTGTGGCTGGGGTTCATGCTCATTCTTTCTTTTCCTTTTCTAATCTTATTTATGAATTTTCATTCCAACCTTTATTTCCTCCTTCCTTTTACCTGCCTGTCCTTCTTTCTCCTCTCCCTTTTCTATTCTCCTCTCATTTTTTATTTTTTTTGGTCCAGTCTCTTCATTCCCTGATTTGAACTAGACTTCATCATCTTACCAACTCCTTCTTTTGTTCTTTCCTTCCTCCCTCCTCCTTTTTATCCTTCCTTCACTACACAGATATTACCTATGTCTTCCTATCTGTTCTCCTTCCTCATTTCTCTCTTCTTTTCGTTATTCTTCCTTGTGCTCTGTATTATCCCTCCTGCCCCTTTAACCTCTTAACCGCGGGGCGTCACTTTTGTGACGCTTGGGAACAAGGGATCATACCGCGGGGCGTCACATTTGTGATTCTGTGTTATTATGAATTTGCCCGGGCTTTCAAGTGGTGGCTTGTATCATCTATCAGTACTGCCAATGTCAAACACTAGTCAGCACTCCTAATCTCATCTGTACTCCTATCCATTTGACAATTTAGCCATTTCTCCCCATTCTTGACTCCCCTGCCTACCTCCCCTCCACTACCCTCTCCTCTCGCCTGCCCAGCAAATCTTCCCTGGAATTTTCCACTGATTTCATCCATTGAAATTAGCCCTATGTCCTTTTCTTATACCAAATAATATATACAAAAAAGAAATAAGGTAAGTGAGAGTGCCATACACCTGGAATTGGCTAATTATCACCTGACAACACCTCACGTGCACTCGTTTGCTAATTTTCGCTGTTTATTTCCCTTGAAATATGTCGTATAATCTATTCTCATAATAAAAATATTTGTAAGAAAGGAAGGGAGAAGCCTAAGTGATATTTACATTCACCTGGAACTACCTAATTATTGGAGGCCACCACACTGTATTCTACGCTAAGTAAATCTTCCCTGGAATTTTCCACTGATTTCATCCACTGAAATAAGCCCTATGCCCTATTCTTATACCAAATAATATATACAAAAAAGAAATAAGGTAAGTGATAGTGCCATACACCTGGAATTGGCTAATTATCACCTGACAACACCTCACGTTCACTCGTTCGCTAATTTTCACTGTTTATTTCCCCTTGAAATATGCCGTATAATCTATTCTCGTAATAAAAAAAATATATAAGGAGGGAAGGGAGAAGCGTAAGTGATATTTACATTCACCTGGAACTACCTAATTTATTATGTATTGTCTAGATTTCCTGCCAATCATTTCATAGTTATATATTAGCAGCTCTCACGAGGCTGACGTTGGCAGTATTGCACTCTCCCTAGGCAGTAGGCAGGCAGGCCACCAGTATCAGTTTACTGTTGTCTTTCAAGGTGAAAGTACATCGGATTCGTGCCTGCTAAATTCCGCTGCTTTTTAGCCCCATGCAAAGGGCCCTGTGACCTCTACCCCCTACTAAACCTCGTGTGGAAAGAGGTAAAGGGCTGACAAATGATAGAGAGTGACTACGATCAAGTGGAAATGTAAATAATGTGTAAATAATGTGTAAACAGCAAGTGAAAGCAATGAATGTAAATATAAGTGAACAGTGGAAAGTAGTTTTATAAGTTACTGCAAGTGACAGTGCCTAACACAGTGTAAATAACATGGAAATGTAAATAATGTAAATAAAATAGAGAACGTAAATAGAAATGTAAATGAGTAGTATTATAAGAATACGGGTATATTTACTAGGAGTAATGAAAGTGAAGGTTTCACTCTAGCATGTATGAGTACTATGAATTATGAGAGTGAAGGTGAAAGTGACATTCACTCTCAACGCTAGTATACAGGACGAGAAAGTGAATGCTACGTATTATGCTGAAAGAGAAATTGAATGCCTACAGTGACAATAAACTACTATTACTGAAGGAAACTTATGGATAAAGACTGTAGATATATATAAGTGTTATATAGTAACAGAAATATAAATTGTGAGCGTTTTTATGAATAATAAATGACAGAACACCAGCGGCGAACGATTGCAAGTCGGAAGGTCATATACGCGCTTGTAATTTTCATTGCTTTCACAGTGTTTTTTTTTTTTTTTGGAGTATGGATTCCAAACTAGTTGAGAATCATAGAATAGTGTTTCTAGTGATACTATCAGGCTGTGGTAATCATATTACGGGTTGTCGGGAAGTGTAAAGTGGAGACTTCGTTACCCAACTTTAGAGGTCTCCACAAGTCCTACGGTACTCGACGAAGGCTCAACAACACCCCAGGAGAAAGCTGAAGGTGTGTGCCATAAGCATATGTGATTAATGTTCTAGGACTAATAATTGATTTTTGGCAAATATTTTTAGACAGTCTGTCGTAGCGCGTATATGCCCGCAGGAGCCGCAAGTCAAAGCAAAACAAGCCCGCGGTTAAGGGGTTAACGTCCTCCTTCCTTCTTCCTCTACTTTTGTCCCTACATTTCTCTTGAAACAAGTGGTGCCAGGCACAACCAACCTTGCCCAATAGCAGTTAATTTATAGCTGTTTAACCCGCCCCATCCCGGAGACGTGAATTCACGTCCTCACATGATGTGCACTCATATCCCGGAGACGTAAATTAACGCGGCAACATTGCAAGGTCCCTAATTTGCACAATTTTCAATTTTCGTGAGTGATTTTTGGCACGTATACACAGGACACCTTCCTCTACAAGAGGCCAGGCAGGGACAATGCCTTACCCAGCATGACCTCCTCCCCACCCCTGCATGACCTTTTCTCAGCAATTCACCTGTTATCAGTGACCTGGCCAGTAAAGCCATGTCATGCCACGTATGAAATTCAGGGCAAGAGTGATTCCCCAATCGATGACAATGTGGAGGACAAACATTAGAGGAAGAAACAGTCAGAAATGATGATCAGGTAATGAGGCAAAAAAGGTCAGGAATGGTGATGAGTTAGTGAGTGAAACAGTGCTTATAATGCCTATATTACCATTTGAAAACCAATAACTCTTGTCAATCAATCAATCAATCATTTCCTGTGGCACCCTCAGGGATGCATAGGGCCTCGATGAACTCACACCACCACATCCTATCTTGTGCTAACTCCTCAAGATCTCCCCAACACTCATCTCCAGCTTCCCATCTCATTGTCCTCACCCACGTCTCTTTTGGCCTTCCTCTACCTCTCCTACCAAGTGCCACCCACCCTGGTGTACCTCGTACTATTCCCTGTCTCCTATACACATGTCCTAGCCACTTCCATCGTGAGAATCTAACATATTCATCGATCGGCTGCACTCCCGTTATTTCTCTAATTCTACTATTTGGTATCCTTTCCCACCACTTAACTCCTAATATTCTTCTAAGTGCTTTATTTTCAAACACCAAGAATTTATTTTCCATAGTCACTGTGCTGTACCAAGACTCATGTCCATAAATTAAGATACTCCTAACCATTACCTTATAAAGTTTGATTTTTGTATGCACAGAGAAATTGTTATTATTCCAAATATTTTTAAGCATTCCCATTGCCTGATTAGCCTTCTTTAACCTTTCCTCGAATTCAAAGTTCAAAGAACCATCCTTGGCTAAATAAGTACCTAAATATTTAAACCTATCAACTTGCTTTACAACCATACCTCCAATTACACATTCCTGCGCATTTTCCATATTCATATTGATTATTTCAGTTTTTCCACAATTAATAACCAAACCCACCTTGCGACCTTCACTCACCAAACAGTCCAACACTCTCTGCATCTCTTCTGGCCCATCACAAATCAAAACTATATCATCTGCATAATCTAAATCCAAAAGTTTCCTGTTCTCTCCCCAAAGTATACCTGCACCGGTTTCTGTTCCAACGCGTTTCATAATGTAATCAATGACCAATATAAATAGTAAAGGCGATAGAACACCACCTTGAATTACTCCGGACTTGACTTCAAACGAATCACTCAGACAACCATCAACCATCACTTTACAAAATGTGTCCTCATGCATGTTCATAATGACCCTCACAAACTCCTCTGGTATTCCATAATGTCTCATGATCTTCCCCATAGTCTCTCTCGAAACACTATCAAAAGCCTTTTCAAAATCAACAAAACAAAGACTTAACGCCACTCTCATTTCATTAACTTGCTGCATCAAATGCCTAACTATAAAGATCTGATCATTGCAACCACGTCCCTTTCTAAAACCAGCCTGTTCATCCCTCAGAATACCCTCAACCACTAGCTCCAACCTATTTAACAACACTCTACTGAAAACTTTCAAAGCTATCGGTGACAAAGAGATTCCCCTCCAATTACCACATTCACTCAGGTCTCCCTTCTTCAGAACTTTAACAATTACACCATTCTTCCAAACTGATGGTAGTAACCCCGTCACCCATATCTTATTGAATAGCTTGGTCAAGATCATTATTAATCTATCCCCCTCCACTTTAAACATTTCCGGAAATAAACCATCCTCCCCTGATGCCTTATTATTCTTTAACTGTTTTACTGCTTTCTCCACTTCTGCAAGCCTCAACTCTCCTGTTTCTATATTTAAATCTTCCTGAGCAGACGGTATATCCTCTTCTGGTGGTATTGGTCTATTAAGAACTGTCTCAAAATGCTTTTTCCTGCATTACCACTCAATTCTCTTGTACTACATATAAATTCGTACCAAATAAATAAATAAATACCGTTTATGAGTGGTGTAGAATAGTTATCCTCCCATGTTTTTTTTGCAGCCAGCCTGATAGAAAACCCTGTAAGGTAAGGAGGTACTCCTACCTGGATCGACTATTTTAAACTTCAGGTGAGCAATTTCTCTATGAATTTTCGATATTTCTCACCAAAAGTGGATGTTTGAGCCAAAAAAAAAAAAAGGCCCAAAAATGTCGGGACTGGGGTGTACCACTGCCCAGAAAACGTCGGGATGGGGCGGGTTAATACTGACTTGGTACTGCCATTTTTTGTCAATACCCAATTAAAGTCGAAGGTAATGGCTCAAATGTTTTTAAGTACTACCTGTGAAAATCCGTGATCTTGCATTTCACCTTGCAAGACCACTCAAGGTAAAAGGTCGTGGTGCCAAATGAAAGCCCATATGAGACTTCCTATATCTTGATAATAGTAAAACTCTCAATCTTCAACGAGTTTCGTGTTATAAGACCCTGATAATCTGTGACCTTGAGTTTGACCTTTCAAGTTCACTCAAGGTCAAAGATCTTGGTACCAAATGAAAGCCTATATTACGTGTTCTGGTATATTCATAATAGTAAATGTCTCTATCCTCAAGTGGTTTAAAGTTAGAGCCCTCTGAAAATCTGTGACCTTGATTTTGACCTTTCAAGCACACTCGATTACCTCTCAAATTTAATCACTTTCCTTTGGGACCAGTGCCCACATATCCTGAAAGTTTCATGTAACTTCATTCAGCCAGTGTTTTGTAGTGTTGCTAACAAAGAAGCAAACAAAGAGACAAACAACGAAGCTTGACCTAAAACAGTACCTCGTCAGACTCCGTCCGCGCAAGGTAAATATTCACATAGTGGGTAGGCCTATGCAAAACTTTAATGTCATGTTTATTTACCAAGCTTTGTTGTGTGTGTGTGTGTGTGTGTGTGTGTGTGTGTGTGTGTGTGTGTATTGACGTAGCCAAGGTGTTAATTAAAGAGAGAGAGACACACACACACACACACACACACACACACATTGTAGATGTATCGTAGATCGCAGCAGCCACTAGTGTTGATTGTGCTGCCCTGGTAGAAAATCATAGCTCAGGAAGTGGAGATTAGAGTTGGTAGCTACTGATAATATCGTGAGGTGCTGGAAAGCTCATTGTAGAGTAGTGCCGGTCTGTCTCACTTGCCACTCTGTCTATCTTGTAACGTTGGTTAGGTGAGTTATGGGCACTCTTGGGTTATGGAGTTTATTGTACACAGCTATATCAAGATGTGATTGACAGTGTAACATAGCGTGACGGCACATCTCCTATACTATTCGTGTTAGCCTGATTCTCTTGTGCCTTGCCCCCTTCTGATGCCCTGCCCACTTCCAGCTCTACTCGTTGCTGATTGGCTGGGATAATTACTCTTCTTACTGTTAGAATAACGAGCCTTACCACGAAATAGTATCGTATTATTTACTTTTACTTTGAATTCATTTCTGTTTGACAAAGGAAGCACTAAAATTTGCCAACTGAATCAAAATCAGTTTGAAAGGAACCACCCTGCCTCCTCCCGCGACTGCAGCTGAATTTTGGCGCCAAGGAAGTTCAGAGCTTGGCAATAACACATTGCAGCTGTGCTGTTGTTGCTATTAACCTGAGACTTCCCGTCGACGTATGGGTACATTGCAACATTTTGCATTTGCCAGTCCCGATGACGTACTGGTACATTGTGCAATTGCAAGGTCCCTAATTTGCACAATTTTCAATTTTCTTGCGTGATTTTTCGTACATATACACGGGACACCTTCCTCTATTCCTCTTCAAGATGCCAAGCAGGGACAATGCCTTACACTGCATAACCTCCCCCCCCCCGCACGCCATTGTCTCGACAATTCACCTGTTACCAGTGACCTGGCCAATAAAGACATTCAGGGCCAGAGTGATTCCCCAATCGATGACAATGTGGAGGACAAAGGTTACATAGCATTAGAGGAAGAAACAGTCAGAAATGATGATCAGGTAATGTGGCAAAAGAAGGTCAGGTATGGTGATGAGTTAGTGATTGAAACAATGCTTATAATGCCTATATTACTGTTTGAAAAGCAGTATACTCTCGTACTACATATAAATTCGTACCAAGTAAATAAATAAATACCATTTATGATTGGTGTCAAGTAGTTACCCTCCCACAGAACTCGTTTTTTCTTTGGTGCCAGCCTGTTAGAAAACCCAGTCAGGTAAGGAGGTACTGCTACCTGGATAGAGTATTTTAAACCTCAGGTGAGCGATTTCTTTATGAATTTCGATGTTTCTCACCAAGAGCGGAGGTTTTAGCCAAACAAAAATTTTTCGAAAATACCTCGGGATTCGGGGGTGTCGGAGGTGCGAAATAGCTCGGGACGTGATGGGTTAAACATATTAAGCATCTGTTATATCTGGTAATTACCACAGTATCATAATCATGTCGTAATTTTCCTTATTTCCATCATTAAATTCATTAAAATCAGAGGAATCGAATGCAGAAGTAAGTTAACGAAATGTCACTGGCTTTGCCTACTCAATACAGTGTAATTATTTATACAGTATAATTATTTATACCAACAATGCCGTATAAGAATTTTGATTCTATACACGTGAAGTCATTAAAAACTTATAGAGGGAAAAGGGTTGTGCTGTGTGTGTGTGTGTGTGTGTGTGTGTGTGTGTGTGTGTGTGTGCCAGTTCTCCTCCTCCTCGTCCTCCTCCTCTCAAATTCATCTCCCGTTCCTCTGTTACTTTTCTTCTATATTTCTTATCATCTTTCCTTTTCCATCTTAGATATAAGGAAAAAGTCAATACAGTTCTTTGTAGAATGTATACCTTTTTATTTTCATAGAGGAAATTTTCATTACTTCACAAACCTTTCAGGCCAATGACATTCCTTGGTACTTTTTTCCAACATCCTTTATTACAAAACATTTCCTAGTTAAATGGAAAAGATATCACTGCAGTTAACCCTCTCAATGTCAGTCACGCGATTTGCATTCCACGTGGATTGTTCTAAAGATGATCAGTCACTCGAATTGCATTCCTAAGCAAAAAAAAATTTGCCAAAAAATAAGTTTCCGGAGGAATCGCGTCAAATTTTGACACATTGTAGCAAGTACAGCACTTTCCAATGGTAAGGCATTGGCAACACTGAGCTGCCTCATGGGGCCCAGCATGTGGCGATAAACCTCAGTCTCTTCCAAGCAGCCAGGCAATGAGATTATGTGGCGTGTACTATCCCTTTAAACTCATACTAATTCTCCCCCTCCTGCCTGAGCCAAAGCCTCTATGGACTCAGTGTGATAATGCAATATTTGTGAGCATATTTGTATGTGATATTGTCGATGGAACATAGATATATGTCATGAAAAGGAGCTGTGTCCATTATCAAACGTTAGGCTTAGAGCCGATATGCATGTTCACTGTTGCGGGGTTTCGCCTCTCGCCCTCCCCAAGGCCCTATGGCGTTATTACAAATATGTATAGAATGAAGCCAATGCCTAAACTGTATTTTGTGTGAAAGATATTGTGGCTGGCTTGGTGAAATTATGGAACCATAGTGTGGAATGGGGCAGGCATCACGTTCAGTTTTTATAGTCGGGAACGAAGAATAGAGGTATTTAGGGATGGAATTACTGTGATTCTGATAGTGAAAATGCGTATGGAATTGTGTGAAATATACGTCAAACATGCTGCGGGTATTCGTGAAGGAGTGTGGTGTGTGCCAATACAATAGAGTCACAACGAGTGTTCACAGAGAAATATTTCATGCATTGACTGACTTAGCTAAAACAAAGCGCAAGTGTCAGAGACAAGAAGTATGCCACAGCCACATATACATATGTATGTCGTGCAGCGAATGTTCGTGGAGAAATCTATTGTGTGCATCACATGTGTTTTAGGCAAAGGTATCTCAAGGAGAGAAGAAAATACGCCACAGCCACAGACACACACACACACACGCACACACACTCACCTACACCCACACCCACCCACACCCACACCCACCCACACACACACACTCACCCACATGCTCACCCACACACACACATGCTCACACACTACATAACTCCTCATCTTCAAGCTACTGCCAGCATCTCAACACCTCTGGAGGAAGTGAGTTATCCGTATCTTGTTGATCTGTATATTGACCTATTTCTACAGTATAGTTCATGTAATGCTAGGTGAAAAAGGCCCAACTCCTTGGCCCTAGAACACCTAACGTGTAGTTGGGTCCTCTTTCGAGACTGGGGCTTAGTGCAATAAAGAGAGGTAGGACACAAAAACCCCAGGCAATAATCTTTACACGTATATTACCACAATCAGACATAGGACAAAAACAGCAGATAGTACAACACAGTATGTGACAGAAAATGAAACCTTAACTAGGATATTAGTATCTCGCAGGATACTGGCTTAACAGATACTGATGCCAACACAGGTGCACGTGGGAGCACGGGAGTGAGTCTCACACGGGGGGGGGGGGTGAGGGGAAACTCGCAGAGGGTCAGAACAGAGTTATAGTAATATTGGGAGGGAGTAAGTATTATTAATTCAAACTTAGTATTTTCTGACAGCAAAGGGGTTTTGACAATTGATTCTATTCCTCGTCCAGGTTCTTACATACACACTGACTGCTGGGAGGAGATTCCTTAAGGGAGGGTAGGGGACACTGGGAATTTACTGTGTTTATGGTAATACAAGCGGGAGAATACTATTAACACTTTCTCTCTACTGTTTCCTGCTAGCAGAGGATATTTGTATATTTTGCTATAGAGAAACTCTCGGGGTAGTAGTCATACTGATTTTCTGCAAGGGCATCACTCGTGAGTCTGATTCACCTGAACTTAGTTTCTGCACGCGTCCTTATTCATCCGCCCGTGATTTCACTCGCCCTGATATTCAACATACACTGAGTCAGTGTATCACTTTTACACTAATTCTGAGACAACGTCACACTTAGCATAAGTCACTTAACTGATTCTGGGGCAACACCACACTTAACATAATTCACTCATTTAGTTGGGGGGCGGCAGGGAGATATGCAGGCGACAACTCTGCTGGAATAGGGGCACCGCCAAGGAAGGGCGTGTCGAGAAGGCACGGAACGACTTGCAGGGGCGTCCTCTCTTATCCAGGGCTGCAGGTGGCAAAGAGGCCCGTAGTCTCCAGGCTAAGTACAGGAGTGTGGCCCTCAGGACTGGGGCCAAACAGGTCCAGGAATCTCTGGCTCAGGTCTCGGCCGGAGGTGGAGGTCTTTCGCCGTCGGGGCATGGGGAGATCACGCCCAGGCATCCTGGGGAGGGTCTGGAGTAACCGAGGGCTATGGTCCCCAGAGTCAAGGGGCGCCGTCAGGGAGGGGCTGTGGCAACAACCTGAATTAGGGTCCGTCAGGTGGGTCTTCTCCAGGGCCAGGAGTAGGGAGCAGAGGCCAGGGGAAGCTGTAGGGCCTCCCTGGGGTCCTTCGGTGTTGGAGGCCTGGACTCTCATCTCACGCTGGGGCGATGACTCTGCTTGCACCTCTCTCTGGCTGTGGGGCCCGGCTATCAGCCGTGGCTGCCCAAGAGCGCAACTATAGGGCGCCAAGGCCTGGCCATTGGCCATGGCCTGAGTGGGTGGACTCAGCACGCCTCTGGACACCTTCGAAGCAGCTATCGGCCGTCTGATGAAGGCAGGAGCAACTTTTGGCTGTCTCCTGCAGGAGGAAGGGTGAGCGGCTATCGGCCATCTCGGGGGCAGTGCTTTCGGAACGGCTATCAGCCGTCTGACGTGGCCTCTTGCCATCTCCTTCTGTCGGAGGAGTGAACGGCTATCGGCCATCTCGGGGCAGCACCTTCGGAGCGGCTATCGGCCATCTGGCGAAGGCGGGAGCGGCAATCGGCTGTCTCCTTCTGCTGGAGGAGTGAGTGGGTATCGGCCATCTTGGGGACAACACCTTTTGAGCAGTTATCGGCCGTCTGGTGAAGGAGGGAGCGGCTATCGGCCATCTCCTGCAGGAAGGGGTGTTGGGCGGCTATCGGCCGTCCCAGGAAGGACACCTTCTGACGAAGGCGGGAGCAACTATCAGCCATCTCCTCATTACCCTCAGGCTGGTGAGACACTGGTTCCTTTACAAGGGCAGGCGGCTATCGGCCATCCTAAAGAGAAGGCACCTTCCTGTAGAAGGAGGGAGCAGCTATTGACCGTCTCCTGAGGGGCGCTAGTTGGAGCTGGAAAGACGGCTCCTACCCGAGCTGATCTGGCAGTCACTCCTTGAAGGTAGTGTCATCTTCCTGCTAGGGCGACGGTGAGGCGGCTGGGTGCTATAGGGGAGCACGGGCAGGCCTGACGTATGCCGTTGTCGCACAGCATCCTGTGGTTCGGCTGCGGCTACTCCGTGGGGTCCAGGTGGGAGTGTCGGTGAGTTTCTGGGGGCACTTTGCTGTAAGTCACGCATTTCACCACTCTCCTTCTGGAAAATGTCTTGTCCCTGTGGCTGGAGGTGGTATACGTGAGTGTCGTGGGTGGCGTACACAGGTTGGAGTTGCTGTAGGAGGGCCTGCCAGGCAACAGTGGGGTGGTTTCCTTCCCGCTCCGTGTCGTAAGTGAGGAAGAGTGTGGAGGTGGTGGAGGCAGAGCGGAGGAGGCTCAGTAGGTGGCGTGGTCCATGGAGCCGGCGGTTCCTGGTGAGGGTAGGCGCCCATACTGCCCGTCACACTTTCATCTTGCTCGGTGTTGCTGCTGGTGTGATTTGGTGTTGTGTGCTGGACACCGAGGGCAGGGGTCGGGTTTTGTGCTGTGGTAATGCGGCGTTTGAGTCTCTGGGGAGTGTAGGTGGAGGGGATTTGTGCTTGATGTATCATGACAGTGTGAAGTCGTGGGGAGGCGGGTGGTGTAAGAGAATGGGTGTATCGGGCAGATGGGCATGAGAGGTGGCCTGAGCAGGTGGTGGTGGTTCTGAGGGTGGGAGTGGATGGGGAAGTGGGCGTGTGGGGTGGCAGGGTTGGGTAATACGGGCTGCTGTGTGAGTGGGGGATGCGGTGGGGGGTGATGCCGTCAGAGTGGGCGTACGCAAGGGCAGTGGGCAGAGGGCAGTGGTAGTTGGTTGAGATGAGGGTGTGGTGGTGTGGCCAGGACACATGGGGCTGGGCAGTGAGGATGGGGCGGCAGAGGGAAGCGGTGAGGGAGAGCGAGGGGAGGTTGGTGTGGCGGGTGAGATGTCAGGCGAGGTGCAGGGGGTGGTGGCGGCCGGGGAGGCTGAGACAGTAGAGGGGGTGGAGGGGGAGGGCGAGGAGGAAATGTAGCACTCGTATGTGGAAGTGGAGGGTGGCACGGGAACAGGGGGAGGTTGGGGGTGTGGGGCCAGGGTGGCAGGGGCAGGCGTGCGGAAAGGGAGCATGTGGCAGTTTCGGAGGGTGCGTGGGGTGCCGTGATAATCCACGACAACTTGGTAAGGGTTGGGGACGTGAGTGATTGTGTGGGGCCCCATGAAGCGGGAGGCGAGTTTGTGGGAGGTGGGAACTTGGGCGATGACAACGGCTGAAGGGGTTGCAGGCTGTGTCAGGGCTGAGGTCTAAATTTTTTTGCAGGTGGTGCAGTCGGCCCTTCAGAAGGTGCAATGGGTCTGTAGTGGGAGCGGAGGCGGGTGGTTGCAGGTGCTGGCGTAGTGGTAATAGATGGGGGGCCTCGCTGAATATTCTTTCATGTGGAGAAACCCCGTCTTTTCAGGGGCAGGAATTCATGTCCCACTGAACAATCTTCACATGAGCTGGCCAGTCGTCGTCTTTCATAGCCTCGATGCGTGTGCGTAATTGATTCATGATAGTACAATGGCTACGTTCGCATACTGCGTTCCCCTGTGGCCAGTAAGGAGAGGAGTGGGAGATTTTATACCCAAATATTCTGGCGAGTTCTTCCCAGATTTTCCCAGAGAATTCAGGGGCATTATCAGAATGAATGGCCTGAGGGATGCCAAAATAAGGGAACACGTGTCGGAGAAGGGCATCGGCAACAGCATGATGCTCTTTAGCTAGGCAGGCTACTACAAATTTTGAATATGTGTCCACAAAGGTGATCACATATTTATATCCAGATTTGGGAGGGAGGGGGCCTACTACATCTATCGCCAGGAGTTGCCAGGGCTTGTGGGTGGTGATGTGGCCTGAGGGTCTGGCGGTCCGGGTGGTATCTTTCCCCAGTGCACAGGCGCGGCAACTCTGAATGATTTCCTTGGCGAGGGTGGAAGGGTTTGGTGCCCAGTAAGTGTCGTTAAACACTTGCAATAATTTCTTGATGCTCAGGTGGATGCCGTTATGGGCATGGAGGTGGCGCAGGGTGTCACGTGCCGCATCGTGGATCAGGAGGATATGCCCGGACAGGGTTAGGAGGTGGTCACCCTGTCGGCATAGTTTCGTGAACAGGTGGGAGGGAATCCAGGGGGGCTGCTCCTTGCAGTGCCATAGTTGTAGGAGGTCTGGGTCCGGCTGTACCGCGTGGATGGGGAGGCGGGAGAAGGCATCTGGATTGGTGTGGAGTTTTCCGGGCCTGTAAGAGATTTGATACTGAAATTTTTCCAGGATTTCACGCCACCTGACGAGTTGGGCGTTATGTGAGTCAGACTGGCGTAGCCACTGCAGTGACTGGTGGTCTGTGATGATCGTGACCTGGGTCCCGGAAAGGTAAGCCGTAAAATGTTAGAGGGCCCAAATTATGCCGAGGCATTCTCGCTTGGTTGCAGCATAATTTTTCTCAGCTAGATTCAAAGTGCGATTGGTGCAGGTGATGTTGTGCTCCCGACCGGCTTGTGCCTGGGCTAGTATGGCGCCTATGGCGGTAAGGGAAACATCGGTGTAGAGGCAAAAGGGGAGGGCATAATCGGGGAAGGCCACGATGGAGGCGGAGACAAGCTTGTCTTTTATGGTGGTACCAATTTTAAGTGGCGGTTTGGGTGGGGCACGAACCTCTGTACAGTGTTGCCACGTGTTCCATACCCGCTATGTGAACGGCTCTGATATATGTAATAGGCATCACAATAAGATAAACACATAAGAATATAATGGTAACGTGTGTATTATAATATATGAAAGAACAGTAAACTTATTATGCGTAAAATATTTATACGGCAATACAGAAACGTGGCATAATTATTTTACAGTGTTGCTTAAAAAAAAAGTAGTCACTTTTATTGGCTGTTACCGTATTTCTGGGGTTGGTAATAATATCACAATTATGATTATAATGTAATGTGCAGGAATATAAGTAAAAATATGTCAATTTCTTAGTAAAAAATAATAATACATTAAACCCTCATGAGCGGCAACACTCACACACACCCAGTCCCACCTGGCCAGAGCTTCGACTATCCTAGGCCTGTTTGGGGACACTTAAAAAAAGACGCGCCAAGACTTTAACCTCCTGGGTGGTGTGGAAATAAAGTCAAATATACAATATGTACATTATAACGTAAAAGAAAATAACCAAAATGTATCCTAAAATACCACAGACGAGAGAGAGAGAGGGGGGGGGGAAGGCAGACCAGGGGCAGTGTTGAGTGCAGCTTAGTGAGAGATGGAGGAAGGGAGGGAATGAAGGAGGGAGAGAGTGATTGAATAAAAACAAATCATGGCGCCACAATAGTGAGATCATCTGGCGCCATATGTATAACAATAATATTTTAAAATATAATTAGATATAATAAAAACAGAATAAAGAAATGAAAGCACAAGTTTGTCACTCATAAAAGAAACAAAATTCCCAAGGGTGACGCACATATCCCCCCAGGAGGGAGAGAGAGAGAGAGAGAGAGAGGGAGAGAGAGAGAGGCATCGCGGATATGGAAAACGTGGCAACACTGTACAGAGGTTGGTGCCCCACCCAAACCGCCAGTTAAGAATGGTACCACCATAGCTACTGGAATGCAGCTCGCCTTTCCTCAGTCCAGATGAACGGCTCCCCCTTCCTGGTCAGATCAGGAAGAGGCTTTACAATTTGTGTGGACCCCTTCACGAAGCGACGGTAATAGGACATCAGTCTTAGGAAGGCACAGATGCCGTGGACATCCTGTGTTGGAGGTATGTCCGCTATGGCGTGGAGCTTGTCGGGGTCCCGGGAGATTCCTGCCTGGGAAATAACGTTTCCTAGGAACAAGAGAGTCCTGGCGGCCAGGACACACTTAGAGGGATGAAGCTTGAGGCCTGCCTGGCGAATCCTAGTGAAGACACGGCGGAGGCACTGCAAGTGGTCGGCCCAAGTCTGGCTAAAGACGATGACGTCGTCCAAATAGGCCATACATATCTCCCAGGTGAGGCCGCTCAGGACAGATTCCATTAGCCTGGAGAAGGTGGCAGGGGCATTGCAGAGGCCGAACGGCAGGACATTGAATTCGTAATGTTTGCCGTTGCTCGTGGAAAAGGCCGTCTTGCCTCGGTGTTCTGGATGTACAGGGACCTGCCAGTATCCAGACTGGAGGTCGAGGGTGGAAAACTAGGATGCCCCGTAAAGGAAATCTAAGGAATCGTCAATTCGTGGGAGGGGAGTTGCATCTTTGATGGTGACGTTGTTCAGGTGGCAGTAATCGATGCAAAAGCGCATCGTGCCATCTTTCTTTTTCACCAGAACGACGGGGGAGGACCAGGGGCTGGTGGAGGGGGAAATGACACCGGCCTCCATCATTTCACGTACCTGGCGGTCCTCTTCTTCCCTTTGTCAGGGATTCTTTCGTCAGGAAGGCTGTCTAATGGGTGGGCCTGTCATGTGAATTTCATGTGACAGGTATGTGGTGTGCCCTATGTCTGCTGGTCCGTTCGCAAACAGGTCCTGGAAATCCAGGAGGAGGCGACGTAAGGTGTCTGACTGCTGGGCAGAGAGATGGTCGGGAATGGGGGGCAGGGGGGCAGGGAAGTGGGAAGAGGATGGGGCACAGGGCTCGGCTTCTTCCATATCTCCAATGATGAGCCCTTTTGGGAGGGTAAGGGGGGAAGGGGCGAGGTTAGCGATGTGGACAGCGGTGTGGTGTGGGGGGAGAAAAGTGGGGGATAAAAGGCACGCAGAAAGGGCTCCCGGTGGGAGGAGGGGGGAGAACAAGACAGAGGGACCGGAGGGCCAATTAAGGGGCACCCAGGCCTCATGGTGGGAGGGAATGGTAACAGCGGCGGAGACTGTGCCAGGGAAGGAGAGAGGAGGGGTGGTGAGGGGGGGCACGGGAGGAGGAGAGGGGGTGGAGGGAAGGGAGGATGAGGGGAGCACGGGAGGGAGGAAGGGGGCGAATCTTCCGGCCGGGGCCAGGGCAAACAGGTGAAAACGGCCTGGGTGGGGTGGGATGGGGGACGGAACTGGAGCTGCCGTTAGTGGCAGTCAATTGTAGCTCCAAGTTTCTGGAGTAAGTCCAGTCCTAAATACCCATCGTAGCTCCGGCAGGAGGAGTCGAAAACAATGAATTGATGTCGGGTGGACACTGGCTGGTGGGTGTCGACCCGTAGGGCCCGAGTCTCCCCACGGATGGGTAGGGGGCCATCCCCCGCATCCACAAGGTGAGTGGTTGTGGGGCGGAGTGGGCCAAAGGTCGATCTGTGGCGGGAGAAATAGTGGCTGTAAAGGCAGGACCTGGCTGCTCCCGTATCGACTAGCAGTCAGGCCTTCACGCCGTTCAATTTTATCTTGTGGTACACTGGGGGTGATACTTAGGGGTAATTACCCCCGCCACCGTGGGTTGGTGCAGGGGCGGGCCTAAAAATCCAGCTGTCTGGGGCTTCCATTCTCCTGTTCCTGCTCCTGTTCTTCTGGGTGGGGCACCTCCATGAGTGCCAGTTCATCTTCTGGGGCCTCGCCTTCTAAAGAGGACACCTTACGTGAACATGGGGGAGTGGTTCTGCAGCAGGCAGCTTTAAGCTGGTCCCATATGTCAGCGGGAGCTGCAGGCTGTGAATTCCCATGGATTCACTAGGATGAAATTTGGATTTTCCTGAGTGGCAGGATGCCGGCAGGAGGGGTGTGCCCTAGGCGGGCTTTGCACTGGGGTAGGGTTGGTGTGAGGCAAAGGCGGACTTGGCATGGTCGGGGGAGCCGGGGGTTGAGTGGGAAATTTCTTTACCACATTAATTTGCTAGGGAGCAGGGCAGGTGGTCAGGAGGCGCCGTATGAGGTGGACATCTCTATCCATGTCTCCAGTTGGGTCATGGATAGTAAAATGTTGTTTGACAACACTCGGAAGCACTCTGAGCAGAGTGTTAAATGTGTGCTGATCCTGGGTTTCCTCATCTGCCTCCGGGTAGGCAGCGGTAACTAGGCATCTTGCCTGTATCAGGGTATTATCTAAATTCCCGTCAAATGAAAAACTATCCAATTGGGATAGAGCCACCACTCTCCCTAATGATGGGGTGATAGCTTGAACAACGAACTCTGTAAAGTTCTGCCAGGTGAGCTCCGGGACGATTTTCTGTGCTATGTTCGCCGCCGCTTTGCCCAATAGTGGAAGTGTGACTGCAATTTTCTGCTAGTCATTATCAGAGCCAATATCCAGTAAGGGTTTGATTATTGCCAGATACGTGTGTACATCGTACTGGTCGGGGTCAAACTTGGGCAACTGTACGTGCAGTTTAGTTGCCATTTTGCAAAATATTTCCTTGCTACCTCTCTTCTACGCCCAGGTCAAGAACCACCACTGGCCACCAGTGTAATGCTAGGTGAAAAAGGCCCGACTCCTCGGTCCTAGAACACCTAACGTGTAGCGGGGTCCTCTTTCGAGACTGGGGCTTAGTGCAATAAAGAGAGGTAGGACACAAAAACCCCAGGCAATAACCTTTACACGTATATTAGCACAGTCAGACGCAGGACAAAAACAGCAGATAGTACAACACAGTATGTGACAGAAAATGAAACCTTAACTAGGATATTAGTATCTCACAGGATACTGGCTTAACAGATACTGATGCCAACACTGTAATTTTAGTGCACAGGTGTACAGGGGATACAGGTGTGCGTGGGAGCGCGGGAGTGAGTCTCACACGGGGGGGGAGGGGTGACACGCGGAGGGTCAGAACAGAGTTATAGTAATAGTGGGAGGGAGTAAGTATTATTAATTCAAACTTAGTATTTTCTGACAGCAAAGGGGTTTTGACAATTGATCCTATTCCTCGTCCAGGTTCTTACATACACACTGACTGCTGGGAGGAGATTCCTTAAGGGAGGGTAGGGGACACTGGGAATTTACTGTGTTTATGGTAATACAAGCAGGAGAATATTATTAACACTTTTTCTCTACTGTTTCCTGCTAGCAAAGGATATTTGTATATTTTGCTATAGAGAAACTCTCGGGGTAGTAGTCTTACTGATTCTCTGCAAGGGCGTCACTTGTGAATCTGATTCACCAGAACTTAGTTTCTGCATGCGTCCTTATTCATCTGCCCGTGATTTCACTCGCCCCGATATTCAACATACACTGAGTCAGTGTATCACTGTTACACTAATTCTGAGACAACATCACACTTAGCATAAGTCACTTAACTGATTCTGGGGCAACACCACACTTAACGTAATTCACTCATTTAGTGGAGGGGCGGCAGGGAGATATGCAGGCGACAACTCTGTTGGAATAGGAGCACCGCCAAGGGAGGGAGTGCCGAGAGGGCACGGGATGACTTGCAGGGGCGTCCTCTCTCGTCCAGGGCTGCAGGTGGCAAAGGGGCCCGTACTCTCCGGGCTAGGTACAGGAGTGTGGCCCTCAGGACTGGGGCCAAACAGGTCCAGGAATTTGTGGCTCAGGTCTCGGCCGTAGGTGGAGGTCTTTCACCGTCGGGGCGTTGGGAGATCACGCCCAGACGTCCTGGGGAGGGCCTGGAGTAACCGAGGGCTGCAGTCCCCAGGGTCAAGGGGTGCCGTCAGGGAGGGGCTGCGGCACTGACCTGAGTTAGGGTCCGTCAGGTGGGTCTTCTCCAGGGCCAGGCATAGGAAGCAGAGGTCAGGGGAAGCTGTAGGGCCTCCCTGGGGTCCTTCGGTGCTGGAGGCCCAGACTCTCATCTCAGGCTGGGACGATGACTCTGCTTGCACCTCTCTCTGGACGTGGGGCCTGGCTATCAGCCATGGCTGCCCAAGGGCGCAACTATAGGGCGCCAAGGCCCGGCTATTGGCCGTGGCCTGATTGGGGGACTCAGCGTGCCTCTGGACACCTTCAGAGTGGCTTTCGGCCGTCTCCTGCAGGAGGGAGAGTGAGCAGCTATCGGTCGTCTCAGGGGCAGCGCCTTTGGAGTGGCTATCAGCTGTCTGACGAAGGCGGGAGCAGCCTCTTGCCATCTCCTTCTGCCGGAAGAGGGAGCGGCTATCGGCCGTCTCTAGGGCAACACCTTCGGAGTGGCTATTGGCCGTCTGGTGAAGGTGGGAGGGGCCTCTTGCCGTCTTTTCCTGCTGGAGGAGTGAATGGCTATTGGCCGTCTCGGGGCAGCACCTTCGGAGCGGCTATTGGCCGTCTCCCGCAGGAGGAGTGAGTGGCTATCAGCCATCTCGGGGACAGCACCTTTGGAGCGGCTATCGGCCATCTGGCGAAGGAGGGAGCGGCTATCGGCCATCCCAGGAAGGACACCTTCTGACGAAGGCAGGAGTTGCTATCGGCTGTCTCCTTAGTACCCTCAGTCTAGTGAGACACCGGTTCCCTTATGAGGGGCGGGCGGCTATCGGCCGTCCCTAAAGAGAAGGCACTTTCCTGTAGAAGGCGGGAGCGGCTATCGGCCATCTCCTGAGGGGCGCTAGTTGGAGCTGGAAAGACAGCTCCACCCCGAGCTGATCTGGCTGTCCCACTCCCTGAAGATAGTGTCATTCTCACAGTGAGGCGGCTGGGTGCTATAGGGGCGCACGGCCTGGGCTGACTTATGATGTTGTCACACGGCATCCCGTGGTTTGGCTGCAGCTACTCCGTGGGGTCCAGGTGGAGGTGTTGGTGAGTTTCTGGGGGCACTATGCTGTAAGTCACGCATTTCAGTTCAATATTTTTTGCACAAATAAATCATGTTTTTTACATACACACATATAAAATGGAAGAAAGTTCAGCTTCAGTATCAGAACCTAGCAAAAAGACTAGTGGTCATGTTGAGTTTCTGACAGCACTATCAAAAACCTCATGATATTTTACGTGTATTCTTTGATTAAAAAAAGAAAATAATAAAATGTAACGAGCAAAAATATGTAGCTGTGGGTGAGGCAGAGAAAGAATGTTTTTTATCTCGCTTGAGGGTGAGGAAGAGTATTCTACGTTTGTCATCCAATTACTCCAAAACTATTGGAAGTATCGATTTCCCGTAAGAACCATGATAAAGAGCAGTAAATTATAGGCCTGTTCATTTGCAGAATATAAGCCTCTGGGAGCATTTTCTGTTGGAAAAGTTGGGGGAATAGACTGTTTCAGTAAAATCGAAAGCGCTCGGAGGAGTAATCTCACTTTGTCGGGCAATTGCTCAAAAACTATTGGACGTATTATATCCTATAAGAATCATGATAAAGAGCAGTAAATTCTACATATGTACAAGACATAACAATGTAATATCTATCATAAGAATTCGTTGTTACGTAGGCGGGAATATTGCGTATGCTGTGCGCACATCACGAAAGTGACGAACGGACGTGAGTTCCCAGTCGTTTTTGGCGATTTACTCGAGAAATATGAGGCGTATCGAAACTAGTATTAGGTCATTAGAAAACTGGTGAAATTCTGCATAATATTATTCAATAAAACCATAACATGTGCGAGAAAAGTTCAGTTTTAGAGCTCCTTGATTTTTTTCAAACATGGCTTTCAGTGTTTGGCTATTTTTTCGAAAACAAGAAATCTTATCAACACCGGATTTCTCTCTTTAGAAAGCTGATGAAAATCAAATCTTCTATTAACATTTTCCTGTATGATGGAAAACATTCGAATGGTGATGTTGGGAAGTGAACATGATGTAGCGAAATTTTTTTTCACGGCCACCTAATGTTTTATTCATGTTTTCCTGTTTTTTTTGTGGTGCTTATCAGGTAGAACAAACATCGATGAATAAGATGATATAGGTTTCATGGCAGTATATTGATGTTTGGGTGGCGAAAATATGTGTTATTTGCCGTGCACAGGCAGCCGGGACGGGCGGCTTCGCAGAAAAAGTCATGCGCCTGAAAACTTACTGAAACTTTTCGTGAGCGAGAGGGTTAAGGGGTTAAATAAAAGTTTTGTTGCTTTGATTAATGAGAGCGCCTAACATGTTCATGTGCTGCTGGCTCGGCAAGACTGGCTCAGAACTCCTACTCGGGCTGACGGGTGAGTCGGCAGGGCCAAGGGGGCAGGGCACAAGAGAATCAGGCTAACGCGAACAGTATAGCTACCCTGTCTCCTAGCTTTCTAGCTTCAGCCTTCGATAATTCTTTCAGGCCCTCTGATTACGCCTTCTGAAACCTGAGAATATATACAGCTCGGTTGGGATGTAGTGTCTGATAGATTTCCATGGGTGGTTTCCATGACGTCAGATAACTGGCTCAAGCTGGTTACCCTGCTCGTAGCATGAAATTCTTGTTTTGTCTGAACTAAAAAGAGATTGTTTGAGATACATTATGTGTGAAGATATTCTTGATGGTGTGGGGGAACAGGATTGTTGATATACATCAACAGTCCTGTTGTGTGTGTGCTTCTAGACCTGTGGGCCGATATGTGACCTGATTGTGTTTCTATCTTAAAAAAAAAAAAAAAAAAAGTATTTTCCTTTGTCTGGAGATGGTGTAACCAGTGAGTGGGGGGAGAAAGATGCCCTTCCCCCAAAAAAAATTTGAAGAAATGTTTAGTTCATCATCATCATTATCATCATCATCATCGTCATCCGCACCTCCTTTCACACCCTAGGGCAGGGTGAGGAGTTGCAACGTCCAGACAGCCAAAGTTTTCCCAGTTCAATGGGCCACACTCCCATTCACTCATCATTCAAGCCTTCGAAA
This sequence comes from Coenobita brevimanus, assembly GCF_032717465.1. Classification (NCBI taxonomy): domain Eukaryota; kingdom Metazoa; phylum Arthropoda; class Malacostraca; order Decapoda; family Coenobitidae; genus Coenobita; species Coenobita brevimanus. The sequence continues at coordinate 16,744,449 of NC_137062.1, read as the reverse complement.
TCCTGGCTCATCAGATAGACCCCCCAAAATTTCACCTCATTCTGTATCTTCACACATACCTACCTGACAAAGCCAACCCAAACGCTGTCACATTAAAGAGTGTCAAATCCCTAGCCATGCACTTCTCCACAGAAAATTCATCCAGCCATCTCGGTCTCTTGTCACAGTCCCTTAGCCTCATCAACTTCCTTTCCTCTCTTCCTTACACACTCATCCACCATATCCCTCCACCTTCTTCTTGGCCTACCTCGCCTCCTCCCTCCTTCAGATTCACTCAAATATACCTTTCTCACACTCTATTGTCATCAATTCTCTCCACATTCCTAAACCATCTCAGTACACCCTTCTCGATTCTGGTGTCCACAGACTTCCTCACTCCATTCATTTCACAAATCACATTATTTCATATCCTATCCACTCTCTGTACTCCAAATACGTTCCTCAGTAGTCCCATCTCCACTGCTGTCACTCAGCTTTTCATTTTTATGCCACATTATCCGTATGTTAAACATGACACTAACACTCCTTCAAGTAGGCTTCACTCACGTGCAACACTCAGGCCTCATTTTCTTATCAAGGCCTTCATAGCACCAGCTACTTTCCTTCCTTGTGTCACTCTATTTTTCACTTTTGCACATTTTCCTCTCTTTTCTATCACTGTACCCAGGTATTTGAACTCACTCACCAATTACAGTCTCTCTCCATTCACTGTATTATCACACTGGGAGTCACTTTCTGTCTCAAAAACCATTACTTTACTCATTTCCACATTTACTCTCAAGGCACGATGCTCACAGACACCAGCAAAACTCTGCACTACTTTACCAAGATCTTGTCTGGTATTTGCATGCAACAAATTTGAGGTACAGTATTCCATCCATCACCATTCATTACCAGTACCATTCCTCTTTCCATTACTTGTGTCTTTACCTTGCCCGGACGGAGTCCGCGAGGTATTGTTTTTGGTCGAGTTTGTTTTTTCTTTATTTTGTTAGCAGCAATACGAAAAAAAAAAAAAAAAAAAACGGCTCAATGAAATTACATGAAACTTTCAGGATATGTGGACACTGGTCCCAAAAGAAACCGATTATATTTTGGACGTAATCGAATGAGCTTGAAAGGTCAAAATGAAGGTCATGGATTTTCAGAGGGCTGTAATTTGAAACCGGTTGATAGAAATATTACTATTATGAACTTGTAGGAACTTGTAATATGGGTTTTCATTTGGCACCAAGACATTTGGCCAGGAGTGACCTTGAAAGGTCAATTCAAGGTCGTGGATATTCAGGAGGCTATGACTCAAAACTGGTTGAAGATAGATATTTACTATTATCAACATACAGGAAATCCCATAAAAGTTTTTAATTGATACCATGACCCTATATCGTAAGTGGCCTTGAAAGGGCAAACTCAAGGTCACGGATATTCAGTGGGCTATAACTCAAAACGTGTTGAAGATAGATATTTAATATTATCAAGATATAGGAAGCCTCAAAAATTATGTGCTTTTATTTGGCACCATGACCTTTGACCTTGAGTGACCATGAAAGGTCAAATGCAAGATCACGGTTTTTCATAGGGCGTAACTTGAAAACAGTTGCTCCATTATCGTAGACTTTGTGTACCGTACTGACACTAAATGGCAGTGTCAATTTAGTATTAAACAGAGTAAAACAACTGCTGTCGGGCGAGGTTTATTATGCCTGGCACCACTTCTTATTTTTCGCATCACCCAATCTATATACATACTTAACAACCATGAGGACATCACAACGTTTCACGCCCATACTGATAGTGAAACATTGGCTTAGATCCAAATTTACCCTTACTCATGCCTCACTACCATCATAAAAATTCTTGACGGCACCTAGCAGCTTGTCATCTACACCGTACATGCACAAAACCTTCCGCAATCCTTCCCTGTCTACTTTATCGTATGCTTTCTCCTGATCCATAAATGCCATAAACACCTTATAGTCCTTCTCACAAGCCTTCTCCATTATCTGTCTCACAGCAAATATTTGATCCATACATTCTCTGCCACTCCTAAAGCCATCCTGTTCATCGCTCTCTAGGACTTCTGATATCTTTCTTACTTTCGCTATAAAAAATAAATATACCGTCCCTACCGCACTCAATACACTTATGCCACGATAATTCTTGCACTCACTTCGCTCACCTTTTTTGTACACAGGTACAATCACTACCATTTTCCACTCTGCTGGCACAGTTTCACTCATCCATGCCTTCTTACATATCTCCAACATACATTTCATTCAGCTCTCTCCATTGCTCTTAATCAGCTCTGCATACACCTGAGCATCCCCAACTGCTTTCCCATTCTTCATTGTGTTCTTCGCCTCTGATGGTGTCACATTTCTTGACACTGCATTCCTTCTCCTTACACCCCCCAAACCAGTCATGTTATCAGTCGCTTTGCTCTCTCCATTCCCATTCATCAGACATTCAAAATGTTTAGTTACTTCTAGTAATTCGTCATGACACACACACACACACACACACACACACACACACACACACACACACACACACAGAGGAGCGGTCAGAGCGATCGGACGTGTCTTAGCTGCCTCTCAACCACTGCTGCAAACCTTAAGTAGCTTTCAGGAATTATGTTTGTCCTGTCTTCTTTAGTCTTATCTAAAGTGTAAAATATTGTAAATTAATATAGACCATCAAAAATGTAAAAAGCTATTGTCGGTGAGGATACATGAATGTTTATAGGAATTTCGGTAACAGCTGTTCAGTACTGTAACCAACCTTAAACATGGCTGACAGTGTAAACATCGAGGGACCCGAATTCCCAGGTTTTGACAAGGAAACAAATGTAATGGATCTGGTTAAAACATTGATCATGAGGGTTGGTGAATTAGACAAGAGTGTGGAGGATCTGGTATCAAGAGACATGCTTGAAAATACAGAAAACACTATACAGAGTCTGATACTGGCCAGTGAGACGGCTAACCAGGAGACCGAGAATTTGAAACGAGAAAATATCGAATTAAGGAGAAAACTAGAAGAGTGCAGTAACAAAGCGGAAAAGGTGGGTAGTGTGTTATAACAGCAAAAGGCAAAGTGGGCACATGTGGAAGAAGAACAGAAAGAAGTGGTTAGCTTAAGGGAAATCATTCAGGAAGAAAGGGAAACGAACAACAACAAAAAAGGAATAAAATGTAGTGAAAATATTGAAGAAAAAAGAGAAAGTAGTGAGAGAAACTGTAGAAAGGAGCAGATGTGTGGTAATATTTGGAAATAGGGAGGAGGAAAAAAAGGTTAGATCTGTGAGACTCGAGAGAGACATGAATCAAGTGAGAAAAATATTGGGCAAGATCGATCCCGAAAGAAACAAGTGGGAAAAAGAAACTGAGGAAGTAAGGAGGATAGGGCTGTATAAGAAAGGAGAAGTAAGACCAATGAGAGCTAAGTTGTCATCAGATAGTGTAGTAAACGATATACTTAAAGTGACCTGGAAACTAAGTAAAGAGGCAGGGATGGAAAATGTTATAGTAAGAAAAGATTTTATTGAAGAAGAAAGAGGAGTTTTAAAATCTTTGAAGGAACAAGTGAAGGAAGAAAATGACAGGAGGACAGAGGAATAAATGTAAAACTTTTTTTTTTGGAGAGTGAGGGATATGAAAGTAAGGAAGTGGTATGTGAGGAGCTAGAAGTGAGGGAAACAAGGGGTATGGATATGGCAGCAAATAAGAGACGAATGGGTAAAGATAAAACCAGTGCCGTAAGTCTAAGTATCACGTATAGTAATGTGGATGGGTTAATATCCAAGAAAGGGGAAATTGGAGACCGTATAAATGAAACGAAACCTGAAATTGTTTGCTTGGTGGAGACTAAAATGCCCCGAGATGTTGATACTAAATTATTTGGATGGAACAGTTATAATATTTGGAGGAAAGATAGAGAAAGCAAGTTTGGGGGAGCTATAATGATTTTAACCCGAAATGACCTTAGAGCAAATAATATAGAAAATGAAAATACCATGGCTGAACTTTTGGGAGTTGATATTGAAGACAGTTATGGAGAAAAAATAGATGTAATAGTATTTTATATGCCTCCGAAAACTAGGGCATGGACAAAGGAAGATTATGAACAGTTAAGAAGAGAATCCATTATTAAACTAAAGATCATACATGAACGAAGAAATAGAATAATATATAATAATGGGAGATTTTAATTGTAGAGAAGTGGACTGGGAATGTATGGATGCTGGGAGCAATGAGAAATCATGGGGAAATAAATTAATGGAATTGGTGATGGAAAACATGTTAACCCAAGTAAATAAAGAAAATACAAGAATTAGGGGTGATAACGAACCATCAAGGCTTGACTTAGTATTCACAAAGGACCCAAATGATGTGAGATACATAACCTACCAATGCCTCTTTGGTAGAGGTGATCATCTGGTTATTGAGATGGAAGTGGTGGGAGTAAGGGAAGGAGAAAGGGATGAAAAACACAGGAAGAATTGATGTAATTACGGGAAGGCAGACTTTCCTTCCCTGAGGAACTTTTTCCAAAATGTAAACTGGAGTCAAATGAATACGATCACAAATGTTGACGAGAAGTATGAGTTTTTGATAGAAGTGCATAAAGCAGGAGTTAGTAAATATGTCGCAAAATTGTCCACAGCTATGGAAAGGAAGAAAGAGTGGTTTAACAAGAGAGGTAGAGTGGCACATGAGACAAGAAAAAGAGCATGGAATAAAGTGAGAAGAAGGTATAGTGAATGGGCTTGGGAGGACTAAAAGCAGGTAAGAAATGAATATGTAAGGGTGCGGAGAGAAGAAGAAAGGAAATATGAAAAAGATATTGTAAATCATTGTAAAAAGGAGCCGAAATTATTTTATAGGTTTGCGAATGGTAAAATGAAAGTTAAGGACAGTATAATACAATTGAGGGATGGAGATGAAACCTATGATAGAGAAGAAGAAGTGTGTGAAATAATGAACAACAAACTGCAGTTAGTCTATGTGCTGGAAGACGAATTTAGGGAACCTGAAATAGAACCCAGAGTGACGGGAATGGTAGGAATTACAGCGGACGTGAATGAGGTGCTGCAGCTGATGAGGGATTTGGATGTAAGAAAAGCAATGGGACCAGATAGTGTGTCTGGATGGATCTTGAAAGAATGTGCAGTTCAGTTAGTGTGGCCTGTTTATGTCATCATTAAGATTTCGCTGGGAAATGGACAGTTACCTAAAGATTGGAAAAGACCAAGTATTGTGCCAATCTTCAAGGGAGGCGATAGGGAAGATCCACTCAATTATAGACCTGTATCATTTACTAGTATTGTTTGTAATATCTGTGAGAAAATTATTAGAAAAAGATGGATAAAGTATTTAGATGAAAATGACGTGATAACACCAAGTCAATTTGGTTTTAGGGGAGGTCGATCATGTGTTACTAACCTATAAAGTTTCTACAGTAGGGTAATAGATGTCATACAAGAGAGAGAGGGATGGTCAGATTGCGTCTATCTTGACCTAAAGAAAGCATTTGACAGGGTGCCCTATAGGAGACTGCTGTGGAAGTTGAAGACCTTTGGAAGGGTACATGGGAAACTATTAAAATGGATGGAAGATTATTTGATAGGAAGGCAAATGAGAACAGTTATAAGAGATAAGGTTTCACAGTGGAAAAACTTGACTAGTGGAGTATCCCAGGGCTCTGTCTTAGCCCCAATAATGTTTCTGATTTATGTAAATGAGTTACCAGAGGGTTTAAATAGTTGCATGAGTATGTTCGCAGATGATGCTAAAATCATGAAACATATTAAAGGTACTGATAGTTGTCAAAAAACTGCAAGAGGACTTGGACAAACTCCACAGCTGGAGCCAGACTTGGAAAATGGATTTTAATGCCAAGAAGTGTCATGCACTGTATTAGAAATGGGAGTGAATGAAAAAAGACCGCACTGGACATATAAAATGGGCAATGAGATAATTTGTAAGAGAACAAATGAGAAAGACTTGGGAGTGACTATTTAGGATGACTTGTCACAAGAAAAACATATAAACAAAATCATTGGAGGAACTTATGGATTACTGACCAATATGAGAGTGGCTTTTATTTATATGGATGAGGAAATGCTGAGGGAGTTGACAGTGACCATGACAAGACCAAGGCTAGAGTATGCGGCTGTGGTATGGTCACCTCATTTGAAGAAGCATATTGATAAACTAGAGAGGGTTCAACGGATGGTAACAAGGATGATACCATGTTTAAGGGAACACACTTACAAGGAGAGACTGGAAAAACTGTTACCAACGCAGCGTGAGAGAAGAGAAAGAGGTGACTTGATCACGATATTTAGAAATGTAAGATAATTGGAAAGGGTGGATAGAGAGGATCTTTTTGTGTTGGATGATGGAAGAACAAGAGGTCATGACTTCAAGTTGAGGAAAAGTAGATGTCTTAACAATCTTAAGAGGTTCAGTTTCCCGAACAGAAGCATAAGTATTTGGAATGACTTAGACGAGGAGGTGGTGCAGGCAAAGAACATTCATGTGTTTACAACTAGATTGGATAAATGTAGATATGGAGAAAGGACAACATGAGCTTAGCTCAATTCCTGTATACTACAAATAGGTAAATACACACACACACACACACACACACACACACACACACACACACACACACACACACACACACTGTTTACTTATCCCCTAGTTCTACTGACTATCAAAAATTCTTTTACTATCTTACTTCTACGATGGAACACATTCTATCCATTTCTCCTTTCTCTGAAATCTCCATTCTAGGAGATTTCAATGTTCACCACCACCTTTGGCTCTCCTCTCCTTTCACTGATCCACCTGGTGAACATGCCTTCATCTTTTCTATCCTTAATGACCTAGAGCAGCTTGTACAGCACCCTACCTGTATCCCTGACCGCCTTGGAGAGAGCTCCAACATACTTGACCTCTTCCTTACAACTAATCCTTCAGCTTACACTGTTAACCTTTTCTCTCCGTTGGGCTCCTCCAGTCACAACATTATTACCTTAACCTGTCCTATTGCTCTTGTATGGCCTGCAGACCCTCCAAAGAAACGTCGACTGTGGCACTTTGGAGCTGCAGATTGGGAGGCCCTCAGGCAGTACTTCTTTGATTTTCTGTGGAATGATTATTGTTTCCGTGGCCGGGAGCCATCTGAGTGTGCCTTGCACATTATGGAGGTTATTCTCTAGGGCATGGAGGCATACATTCCTTTCTCATATCCTTTGACTAATGCAAGAAAGCCTTGGTTTAATCACGCTTGTTCTAATGCTGTCTGCAACAAGGAGAGGGCCTATAAAAAGTACCAGAGCTGACCCACCCCTGAGTCACATCATTTTATATTTCTGCTCGGAATCGTGTTAAGTCTGTTCTTCGCTCCACTAAAAATAAATTCATCCGTGACAAATGCTTTCAAGTCTCCGACTCGAATTCTTCCCGCTCCTTTTGGCATCTTGCCAAAAATCTTTCTAACAACTTTACCTCATCATCCTTCCCTCCTGTTTTCTACTCTGATGGTTCTGTAGCTATTCCTTCTACTGATAAAGCAGATCTCTTTGCTCAGACTATCTCCTCCAATTCCACTTTAGACGATTCCAGTGCTGTTCCTCCATCATTTCGTCCCTCTGACTTCCTCATGGCTAACATTAAAATTTCTTCAGCTGATGTATTTTCTGCCATCACTGGCCTCAATACTAACAAGGCATATGGGCCTGATGGGGTCCCTCTTATCCTCAAGTGCTTACACCCTGACTAGGTAAACTCTTTCGCCTTTGTTTTTCAACTTGTACCTTTCTTTCTTGCTGGAGGTTTGCTCTCATTCAGCCAGTCCCAAAGAAGGGTAACCATTCCGAATCCTCTAACTATCGTCCAATTGCTTTAACATCCTGTGTCTCAAAAGTTTTCGAGTCAATTCTTAAGAGAAATATTTTAAAGCATCTTTCCTATCACAACCCTCTTTTTGATCGTCAGTATGGATTACATCAGGGATGCTCCACTGGCGATCTTCCCACCTACATTTCAGACTCCTGGTCATCGTCCTTTCGGGACTTTGGCGAAAGCTTTGCCATTGCACTTGACATCTCAAAGGCTTTTGATTGAGTCTGGGGTAAATCTTTAATTTCCAAATTGCTCTCTTACGGTTTCTATCCTTCTTTCTGTGCCTTCATCTACAGCTTCCTTTCTGGTCGTTCTATAGCTGCTGTTGTAGATGGCCATTGTTCTTCTCTTAGCTCTATCAACGTTGGTGTTCCTCAGGGCTCTGTCCTATCACCAACTCTCTTCCTCTTATTCATCAATGATCTTCTAAGATGTACATCTAAACACCAACTCTCTTCCTTTTATTCATCAATGATCTTCTAAGCTGTACATCTAACCCAATCCACTCGTACATTGATGATTCCACCCTTCACCTTTCCATTCAGTTCCCGCAATGTCCATCTCTGTAGTTACTGCAACAAACAAGGGATGAGGCTGTGGCACACCTAATGTCTGACTTGGTTTGTATCGCTGACTGAGGTAAAAATAATCTTGTTGTTTTTAATGCGTCA
>NC_137062.1:16653365-16730865 GCF_032717465.1 Coenobita brevimanus | reverse complement strand
ACTACTACTACTACTTGTAATAATAATAATAATAATAATATTAATTATAATCCATCCATCCATCATTTAATCCTGTGTTGCCCCATGAGGAGCGTAGGAGCCCGGGGCCAGGTCCAGACAGTTAACCGAGTTAGAAACTGGGCACTCGGGGTCAACGTCAAGGTCACCAAAATGGCTGCCAAAGGTCAACTAGCTTATATCACCCGCCTTTAGCACCATTATATCTCATGAACAGCTTGAGCTATCAACATGAAACTTTCAGGGTATCATGATATGGCAAAAAACTTGGACTTGGCCAAAAGCATATTCTGGCGGGCGATTGGCATTCGGCTCCCGAATGCTTTTCTATCATTCCTTTATGGAAAGTTAGGTGAAATCCTGTATATCCAGAAAATTCCCAATTTTTTATGCCAGGCGATCTCAGACAATAGTTAACAGGCTGGAACTATACTCCCTTCCGGCCTGTGTCCGCCCAAAAACTTTGTAAAAAAAAAATTCAGTTTCCTAACGTAAGAGCTTCTTGAGATAGCGTGGCAGACTCACTTTTCTGTTTTCCGGATAATATCCGGAGATCAGGGTGACGGATTGCCACCATATTTGGCAAAGATAAGCGGACAGCTGTCCAACTAAGTTGACAAAGTTTGAAGGTTCTACCAGATAACCTTTGAAATATCGCAATTTTAAAATAATTAATGATGATGATGATGATGATTATTATCATTATTATTATTATTATTATTATCATCATCATTATTATCATTATCATTATTACTATTATTATCATTATTCTTTAATGGGTTACAAACGAATGAAAATAGTGAATCATGCAACAGCCAGTTACTACGAGTAATGTTGCAAAAGTTGGTCAACCAACGAATTATTCCACGTTCTTTGAGACATAAAAAAAGGTTTCATCCATGGTGAGAATCATAAAACAAACAATAAACACAAAGCCTCATACCTGACAGTACTAGGGGTTGGAAAGGACAGTCCCCACGTAACACTGATATAACCAGCGATGTAGCTGCCCTGGAGCACAAAAGTCCCTCAACTGACCTTCCATCCCCAGAAAGAGGACAATGGACTGCAGGAAGAGGACAGGTTCAACTTGCAATCCACCCGCCTCACGTCCAGATACGCCTAAGGCAACAACAACAACAACAACAACCGTCTCAATACTCACTCTTGCCTGATTGATCCCTCCGATTCTCAACGCATCACTTTCTGCCTTTGGTCTCTGTCACCCAAATCCTCAGTCTTCTTTATAGAATCTTTCCAGTGATGATATTTACATGGGAGGCCCTAAATCTGTCATTCTGTATCTCTCTCTCTCTCTCTCTCTCTCTCTCTCTCTCTCTCTCTCTCTCTCTCTCTCTCTCTCTCTCTCTCTCTCTCTCTCTCTCTCTCTCTCTCTCTCCTTCTTCCATTTCCTCTATTTTTTTCTTCTGTGTCTTTATCCTCTCATTTTTTTTCTCTTACCTTTTTCTTTTCTTAATCGCTTGTTTTCCTTCGTTTTGCTTTCACCACTAACACCATAAGCAACAAGAGAGGTAAGAGGCAAGATGAAGTAAGGTGGAGTGGCCTGGATCTCCACTACTTCTTTATCAACTTAACACCTTTACTCTTTATATTTTATTTTTGTTCTGATTCCCCAAGTATCTTTCCTTTCCCTTCATTTCATGTTTTACTTCCTTCTATTTCTCCATATCTTGCTGTTTCTTTACCAGTTTCCTTCACTCTTTCCATTCCTTCCTTATGTTTGTCATTTCCTTTCCCCTTTTCTCCTATTTTAATCTCATTTTCAGTCCTTCTGTTCTCTCTCTCTCTCTCTCTCTCTCTCTCTCTCTCTCTCTCTCTCTCTCTCTCTCTCTCCTTTCTTTGTTCATGATATATTGCAGGAATTATTGATCAAGGGAAGTAGTAGGCCATATCAAGTAAGGTGTAGCGGCCTGGGACACACGTATAGGTGTCTGCAGTTCAACCCTATGCATCATATGCTCCTTTATTGGGCCATTTTTCTCATTTCCTGCTTCTTTCCCCTTTCCTTTTTCTTTCTTACTACTTTGATTCCCGTTCTACTTTACTTGTTTCTTCTTTTCATATCTTCTTTGTATCTAATTTTTTCCCCTTTCTCTTTCATAACTCTTTTTGTCCTTTACATTCTTTTTTCTGAACCATACATTTTCCTTTACTTTCTTTTTTTTTAATTTCTTTCTCCTTTTTGCCCATTTTTCCATTATATTAGAGCTTCACAAGTTACAAGAAAGATAGGAGGCGAGTGCAAAGCTCCACCCTTTCAAATAATGCTTTTTTTTTTTTTTCAGTCTTCTTTGTCTTATTTCTAATTTTTTTTATTTTCTTTCTTTCTTTCTGTAATTGTAGTCCTTATTTTTCTCCTTATCCTTGATATAATTTCTCCCAAATTTCTTTCTTTCTTTCTCCTCTGTTTCTTGCTGTTTATTCCTCCCCCCCCCCTTTTTTTCCTCATCCCTCTCTATTTCTTATCTCTTTAACATTTTCCATTTTCGTCGATTTTTTTCCTGATTGTTTTGTCCCCCTTATATTACTTTCAAACTATGCCTTTTTTCGTAATGTCGTGCTTTTTCTGCTTTTCTTTTGTCACTTTTTTCATCCTTTATTTCTCCATTATATCAGAGCATCACAAGCAGCAAGCAGATAGGAGATGAGATGAAATAAGCTTATCATTACAGTAACCTACTTCGTATCATCACCATCATCATCATCATCATCACCATCATCACCATCATTATCCATACAGTTAACATTATACTCGTCAATTGTAACATATCACCATCACCATATCCATCAACATCATAGTAACTTACTGCATATCACAACCACCACCAACACCATCATTATCATCATCATTATCCATACAATTATCATAATACTCGTCAGTTGTATCCTACATCACCATCACTCTTATCAAATCCATCAACATCATAGTAACCTACTGCATATCACCATCATCACCACTACCACAACCACCATCATGATCATTACCATCATCATTAATCAAACATTAACACTACTGTATACTCGTCAACTATAATCCACATCACCATCATCATCATATCCAACATTACCATCATCACCATTGTCATCGGCATCACTGTTACCAGCATTAGGTACGTTAGATCACAGCCACCACTATATTACAGCATCACAAGCTACAAGAGAGGTAGGAGGCGAGATGAAGTAAGGTGCAGCGGCCTGGGACTCTACTACACCTGTACTGAGTTCAAACCTTCACCCGACATGCCACGGCGTCTCCTTTTCTTCATTTCCCTCTTCCTTTCCTTTATCTTCGTTTTCTTTATCTGTTTTCCCTTTTCTTTGTCATATTGTAATTTCTCATTATTTGTTTTTCCTTGTCATTCTCAGTGCTTTTATATTCTTCTTTCTTTTTCGTCAATATACTGCTTATTTTGGGGGAATCCTTCTTCTATGTCCCATATTTTTTTTCTTGTATATTTCTATCCCCTCACTTTTTTCTGTTACATTCTTATATTCTTTAGAGCTGATTTTCTTTCGTCCTTGCTTTCTCCACTAACACCATCAGCAACAAGATAGGTAGGAGGCAAGGTGAAATAAGGTGGAGCTTCGTCGAACTCTGCTACACCTGTGCTAGCTTAACACATTTACTGTTTCATCTTATTTTCTTTTATTTCCCCTACCTTTCTTTCCTTTCCCTAAATTTCAGGTTTTGCTTCTTTCTCATTCACTATACTGTATCTTCCTATTTCTTTCTGTTTCTTTCATTCTTTCCATTTCTTCTTTTCCTTTGCCATTTCTTTTCTCCTTTTCTCCTCTTTTTCATTTTCATTCCTTGTGTTCTCTCTCTCTCTCTCCTTTCTTTGTTCATGATATATTGCAGGAATTATTGATCAAGGGAAGTAGTAGGCCATATCAAGTAAGGTGTAGCGGCCTGGGACACACGTATAGGTGTCTGCAGTTCAACCCTATGCATCATATGCTCCTTTATTGGTCCATTTTTCTCACTTCTTTTTTCTTTCTCCTTTCTTTTTTCTTTCTTACAACTATGATTCCCGTTCACTTTACTTGTTTTTTCTCTTAATTTCTTCTGTGTATCTTATTTTTATTCCTTTCACTTTTAAAACTACCTTTTGTCATTAACTCTTTTTCTGAATCATACGTTTTCATTTACTTTCTTTTCATTTCTTTCTCCTTGTTGCCCATTTTTCCCATTATAATAGAGCTTCACAAGTTACAAGAAAAGTAGCAGGCGAGAGGAAAGCTCCATCTTTTTTTTTTTTTCATTCTCTTTCCTTTATCTTATTGCATTCCTTATTTTTCTCCTTATCCCTGATATCGATTCTCCCAAATGTCCTTCCTTTCTCCTCTGTTTCTTGTTGTTTATTCCTTTCCCTTTTTTTCTTTGCTTTTCATCCCTCTCTATTTCTTATTTTCTCTTTCACGTTTTCCATTTTTGGTAGATTTTTTCCTTATTCCTTTGTCTCTTTAGATTTCTCTCCTACTATGCCTTTTTTTGTAATGTTCTTTTTCTACTTCTCTTTTGTCTCTCTCTTCATCCTTCCTTTCTCCACTACATTGGGGCATCACAAGCAGTAAGTAGCTAGGAGACGAGATAAAGAAAGCTTATCATCAATACAGTAACCTACTTTACATCATCATCATCATCATCAACGCTATCATTATCCATACAGTTAACAATATACTTATCAGTTGTAACATACATCACCATCACCATATCCTTCAACATCATAGCAACTTACTTCATATCACCACCATCACCACCACCATCATTACCAGCATCATTATCCATACAATTATCATTATACTCGTCAGTTGTATCCTACATCACCATCACCCTTATCATATCCATTAACATCATTAACCTACTACATATCACCATCATCACTACCATTACTACTACCAATATGATCATTACCATCACCATCAATCGCACATTAACACCATACTTGTCAAACTGTAATCTACATCACCATCATCATCATATCCATCAACATCATCACCCTCGTCACCATTATCACTGTTACCAGCATTAGGTACGTTAGATCACAGCCACCACTATATTACAGCATCACAAGCTACAAGAGAGGTAGGAGGCGAGATGAAGTAAGGTGCAGCGGCCTGGGACTCTACTACACCTGTACTGAGTTCAAACCTTCACCCAACATGCCGCTCATGTCTCCTTTTTTTTTTTTTTTTTTTTTCCTCTTCCTTTCCTTTATCTTCTTTTTTCTTTTCCTGCGTTTTCCATTTTCTTTCCCTCATTCATATTTCTATTTTTCTCCTTTACCTGCTAAACATTCTTACTTTCCTCTTTCTTTTTCGTAAATATATTGCTTATTTGAAGAGGATGTTTCTTCCACTTCCAATATTTTTTTCTTCTGTGTTTCTATCCTCTCACTATTTTCTTTTACTTTCTTCTTTTCTTCATCGCTCTAGTTTTCTTTCGTTTTTGTTTTCGCTACTAATACCATAAGCAACAGGAAGTAAGATGAATTAAGGTGGGGCGGCCTGCAACCTCTACTGCTTTACCAACTTTACACCTTTCCTGTTTATACTTTATTTTCGTTCTTTCTCCCCATTCTTCTTTCCTGTTCCTTCATATCGCTTTGTGTGTGTGTGTGTGTGTGTGTGTGTGTGTGTGTGTGTGTGTGTGTGTGTGTTTGCTCGTTCTCCTTATCATCCCATTTCTTCTTCAGTTTCCTTCATTCTTTTCATTTTCTTGTTTTGTTTTTCAGTTCCATTCCGATTTTCTCCTTTTCCTTTTTATTTTCCTTCATTCTTTTTCTCCTTGTCTTTCTCCTTGCTTTTCTTTCTCTCCCTCGTTTTTTTTTTTTTTTTCCATATTGCAGTTATAACTGATCAAGGGAAGTAGTAGCCAATATCAAGTAAGGTGTAGCTGCCAGGAGACACAACAATACTGCACAGGTGTCTGGAATTCCACCCTAATAAATAAGAATCTCATTTAAGGCTTCATCTTTCTCATGTCCCTTTTCTTTCTCCTTTCTTTTTTTTTCCTTATTACTTTTAATTCCAGTTCTATATTATTTCTTCATTTCATTACGTTTTTCATTCCTCCTTTGTATCCTAATTTTATGCTATTCTCTTTTATAACGACTTTTTGTCTTTTATGTCTTTTATCCCAATCATACCTTATCTTCTACCTTTTTTTATATTTCTTTCTCCTTGTTCACCCTTTTTTTCATTATATTGCCGCACCACACGGTATAAGAAAGGTAGCAGGCAGGAGGAAGTAAAATTATCATCATCCATGCTAACCCACCGGATATCAGTATTTTTACCACCACCACCACCACCACCTCCACCATCATCATCATCATCAGCATCAACATCATCATTGTCCATAATGCAATCGTTATCGTTATCATCAAAACTATCCTAGATAATAATCAGCATCACCATTTCAGTCATTACAATTAACTTGCCTGTCCATCAGCATCACCATCACCACCATCATCTTCATGATCACCATTATTATCTTCATCAGATCAAAGCCACCAATATATTACATCATCACAAGATACAGGAGAGGTTAGAGGCAAGATAAAGTAAGGTGGAGACGTTTGGGAATCTACTATACCTGTACTGAATGCAAACCTTTACCTGCTTTTTTTTTCGTTCCACGTTTATATATCTGTTATTTTTTCTCCATCGTTTCCTTGTCTTTCTTTGTTTCTCCCTTTCATTTTCTGTTGAGCTGTCTGTCTCAATATCTTTCTATCTATATATCTGTCATCTATGAATCTCCTACAGCTGGACATCAGGTAGCCGTGGTTCATTATACCGAAATCAATACCTTATTCTTGGCGTCACTGTATGATTTTATTCAGGTAAGATCCACCTAGTAGAGAAGGTGTTAATGTAGATGATACCCAACCCCTCCCGTTACAAACGTCTGCCCTAACCTGCCTGCATAAAATCATCAGGACATTGGAAAAATAAAATGAATAACAAGGAGATGAGACCTGGTAATGTCGAACGGCCTGGGTCTCTGCACCGTAGACCAGGAGTTCACACCAACCAGTATCTTCTCCTAAAAAAAATTTCTCATGATTATCTTTCTCACCACAACAACCACCATCATCATCATCGTCATAATTATCATCATCATCATCAAAATTATTAAAGCCAATTCACAACACTATTCAAAATCACTGTTACCTTCACAATTAGTTTACTGATGTGTAGATCTAAGCTTTTCCACCACCACCACCAACACTATCATCATCATCATCATCATCATCAACATCAAAGTCAGCCCACATCTCTGTTGAACATCATTAACATCATCACAATTATTGGTTGTGTAGAATATGTTTTTTTCTTAATATCAACATAGTCATTATCATCATCTATATAATCATCAGTTTCCGTATAATAATGATCAACCTTCAATAGCAAGCAACAGTCAGCATCACAGCCACCACCTTCATCATCATCATCATCATCATCATTTTCTTTCTTTCCAGTTGTCTTTTCTTCTGCATTATAGTACATCATCACAAGGTACAAGAGAGGTGGGAGGGGATATGAAGTAAGGTGCAGCGGCCTGGCACTCCACTACACCTGGACTGAGTTACAATCTGCATTCATTTATTACGCTTTTATCTTTTCCTTGATCATTTTTTTCTTTTTATTTCATTTTTTTTATGCATCTTCTGATTCTTATTGTCATTTTTCGTTCTTCCGCTTCTCCCTTATCTTTTCTCTCCGTCTTCTTTTCATCCCTTGTTTTTATTACTCCTTTGTGTACCGTAATTTTTCTGTTTTTTTTTTTTTCCTTCAGTCTCAGCTTTAATTTGTTTTGCTTCCATTTTTTAATATTTTTTTTCTCCCTCTCTCCGCCTTCATTTTTTTATCTTCATTATATAAAAGGTGGTGGCGGCCATCATCCACTCACTTTATGTACTGTAGCGCTGCCTACTTTTTCCGTCACCTTTATCACTCTTTTTCAGTGTCTGCCTTCTATCATTCTATTGCTCCCATCTTTTCTGTCACTTTTTATTCTTCTCCTTTCCTTTCCAGGTGGCTTTACAATGAATGACAAGCCTAATGGTTTCCTGTAATCCAAGAAACCATTTACAACACTGAGTGTTAACCATATGACCAACCCACACTTGTTCCTTACGTGTCAGCAAGTGTGTTGATGGAGGGTCAGTGCCCCTCCCCGTAAAACCACTAACTCAAAGACAAATGGCCATCCCTTATGGGGTTATGGCATCTGGCTATAGATAAATAGACAGACAGATTAGATTAGATTATATGACAAGCTACAAAATTAGGTGAAATTATGGTTATCATCATCATTACTAACAACCACCAGCACAATCACCATAGTTATCACCATCATTATTCGTTCAGTAATCATCATTATCATCATCATCATCGTCTCTTTTAATCTTCCATTTATCATTATCATCCCAATCAACCTCCATGATCATCACTATCACTAACCATCACCATCATCATTACCCACATAATCATTTATTATCAACATCACTGTCCATTCACTTGTTGCTTTATCATCAAAAGTAACCTACATCATCATCATCATCATCACCACCATCACTATTAGCTACATTAGATCTTGGCCACCACTACAGTTCGTCCACCTTAACTTGGCAAAGGTTTTCGTCTTTATGCAGGGAATTTCCCGTACCTGGATCGCAGATTAAGGCAACTAGTGTCCTGCAGCCTTTCATAAATAGTTTTTCATAACTCTCTCCAAATTCCAGAGTCCCCTGTTAGAGATGGAGAGTTAATAATTTTAGGCTTTCTGAAAACGTTCTTAGTATAGCAAGATATCCAGTGTTAATCTTTTGTTCTAGCTCTGCCATCAAGAATGAGAGATGGCAGTTTCGGCCATGTTTAAGTAGACAGAGTATTGCACCATATTCTAGCCTTTATCTCCTGTTATTGCTCAGCAATCAAGATGGAGAGATGGCGCTTTCAGGCCAAGTTAGAATGTGCAGAGTATTAAAGCATTATAAACACCCAGGGAGGCAGGAGGCAATTTGGAGATAGGTAGAGCGGCCTGGCACTACTATACCTGTCTACACTTCCACATCATACCTTTACACATATTCTTTCTTTGTTTTCTACTTTCAATTGCTTCTTCCTGTGCTTTTGAATTGTCTCATTTTCTTTTTTATTTCTCCATTCCTTAGTTTCTTCTTTAATTCTTTCTCCTTTACTTTAGCCACTTCTATCCTGCTCGTTTCCTTTCTTTCACCATTCTATTTCACTTTTTCATTGAACATTTTTTTCTTCTCGTTACTTATCTTTCTGTCTTTCTCGTCGATATTACAGCATCACAAGGTGCAAGAGGTAGGAGGTGAGATGAAGCAAGGTGGAGCGGCCTGGGACACTGCTACAGGTGTACTCAGACAACACCTGTACCATTTATACATCCTTATATTTTTTTACCACCTTTCTATCCTTGTCCTACATTTCATATTTTGCATCATTCTCTTCTTTCTTTACTCTTCATTTCTCAATTTTCTTCTTTGTTTCCCCCTTTCTTTCTTTTTTGTCATTTTCATTCATATTTTTTTTTATCCTCCCGTTTCGTTCCTCTTGTCTCGTTTCCTATCTTTCCTTTACATTTATTTTCTTAACCCTTCCATGTCTTTTTCTCCTTCTTACTATCTTCCTTCATTATATTACAATTGTAAAGCAACAAGACAGGTAGGAGTCAGGGTGAAGTAGGATAGAACCACCTGGGATAAATATGGTGTCTGGAGTTCTCTCCTCCTTCTTTGCTCCTTTTTTTTTTTTTACACCAACGACTCACCGAGCGAGAACGGGTACTGTGTTATTTAGTAGTGTGTGTGTGTGTGTGTGTGTGTGTGTGTGTGTGTGTGTGTGTGTGTGTGTGTGTGTGTGTGTTTGCTATATTTACTCAATCAGTTTTTACCAATTTAACCAAAGCTGGTAGAAGCGTGGAGAAGGATGGATGGAATACTAAAGAACTACGACTAAGCCTTGAGATGGCTTATATGGCACTAAAATAGATGGTACTGGGGGAATAATGAAATGAAATGCTAGATGTGAAGAGCAGAAGGAAAGTTGTTAATAACAAACGTAAAAAACAGCCCTTAAAGAAACATATTGTTATTTAGAAAACACGTCAAAGATCAAGGCCACAGGGCTATGTCAATGTCTGACTCATGCACGCTTGTTAAGAAAATAACTCCAACAGTTTTCAACAAATTTTAGTCTGGGCAGATAGACTGAAACTCAGCCAGGTGGTCGATCTCTTTTTTTCTTTTCTTAGAACAATTCTTCAAAGTTCAAGGTGAAAGGTCATGGGAAATTTTGTTTTCCAGCGATTTACACGAAACTTTGAGAAAGGGCTAAGAGTCAGGGAAGAACAAGGGGATTCATCTTTGAGAACAATCAGTAACAGGGCAAGGTGACAGCATAAGGTCAAAACTTGGCTTGTTTGATTGCATTAACAAAATGTCAGTTTTTATTTGATTTTAACCAAACATCGAGGAAGGATTGATGGTCAGCCAAAGAGTAGACCTATATATATATATATATATATATATATATATATATATAGAGAGAGAGAGAGAGAGATTGATATATAACCTATAGATAGATAGATAGATAGACAGATAGATTGATATATATATCTATCTATCTATCTATCTATCTATCTATCTATCTATATATATATATATATATATATATTTGTTTGTAAATATATACATTTATATTTCTATATATATACGGTATATATATATCTATCTATATCTATATATATATATATATATATATATATATATATATATATATATATATATATATATATATATATATATATATATATATATATTATAATAATATGACAATGGTGAAGATCTGTGTCACCTGAACCGGTTTTCAGCTGATATACAACACACTTTGAGAAAGCGTTAAGGGTCAGTAATGAAGAAGGGGATTCAGTTGGAGAACAATAAGTCACAGGTCAAGGTCAGATTTCTACACATGTGTCCATGTGCAAAATAACTAAAACAAATGTGTTCTGATTCGGACCAAACATGGTGGGTGAGATGAGGACAGCCCAAGTATGTGACCTATTGTTACCGTGAGAGATAGGTCAAGGGTCAATGTTCCACAATAAGGTCAACTTAGCTTTTATCTGATGAAGATAATTGCTGTCTAAGAGTTCGGGTTCAGTCAGGTAAAAATAAGTTCGCTTCCTGGCCCGTACCCAGGACATTCAATGAGGGTGGGTACTGAGTTTCATTTAGCGATGCGTTTATATAAGTAACTTTTGGAGAAAAGACAATAAGCAAGAGAAGCAATTGTCTACATTGTAGTTTTAATTATATTACGGCAAGAGTACGGTACGTTATACAATCAGCCACCAATAATTATTATTCTTGGAAATGGGGAATGTAATTTTGATATCTACTGTATGAAAACCTATAAAAGAATCAAAATAATACTGATTACTCCAGTCAGGTGGAATTCGGAAGTTTTGAGGGGGCGCCTAGCCCACCTCCCCCCTGGCTATGGGCGTGGATGTATTTCAAGAATAATCAGTCAACAGTCAAGGTCACAGGGAAAGATCAGAGTTCAGGGTCACTGATCGAAGTTAACTCAAACAATTCTGATTTGATGTGAATTCAGAGTTGGAGGGAGGGTTAAGAATTTGTGAAGCATGCAGTATTTCGAATTTGAAAGCAGTTTGTGGAAGGTCAAGGTTACAGGACAAACTGATATATTCAAGCCTTAGATCAGATACTTGCTGATGACTTGGTACTGACAGCAGAGAAGGAAAAGGGAGCAGAGGAGAGATTTGGGAAATGGAGGGACTGAATGAGCACAAGGGTTTGACTGTAAATGCAGATACAACTTTAGTGATGATTTATAGGGTTGGCGGTGTTACTGTCAAAGCAGAGGGAGTGTGGCCTTGTGCAGTTTGCCACAGGAGTGTAGGAAGTAGCCTGTTCTTGTGCAGTGTTTGTGCTAAGTGGGTGTGTAAGAGATGTAGCGGTTTTAATGGTAGACTGCAAGATAATGCTGATTTCGTGTGTGTGGGATGTCGGGGAGAGCATGTAGAGTTTTGTCAGGCGTCAAAGGATTGATCTTGCTGGTGAGTCTCGTATGTGTTTCGAAGAGTCATGTTATCTGGAGGTGAGGCTGGAACTAGCTCTGTGGCAAGAGTAATAAATGGTTCGAGGAACTCCCGTGACACTGAGAGAGCTCTCCCTCCGTGTTAACCACCAACAACACCAGCCTAAACCATCACCACTGACACCATAACACTGTCACTAACCACACAAACACCAGGCCAAACCATCACCACTGACACCATTACAGTGTCACTCACCACACAAACACCAGACTAAACCATCACCGCTGACACCATAACAGTGTCACTCACCACACAAACACTCCCATAACCAATCATCATCACCACCACCATCACCACCCACTGCACCTCGCAGCTTCTGAATCATGTCCTCTACGTCACGCCAATCCTCCTCCTGGGTCCGGGCAGACAACTCTGTGGCACAGCCAAAGTCCAGCAAACGAACCTCATACCTTCCTGGCTGTCTGCACACCATCACATTCCCGTCATGGATGTCATTATGCACCCATCCTGCTCCATGAAGCTCCCTCACCTTCCGTCGAACATCATTCTCGATATCTTCTCGCTCAGCAGGGCTGACACTTGGATAAAACCGATCCAAGGTGGTGCCCTCACAGCACTCCATTAGGATCACCGGCTGATCAGTGCATGCCATATAGAGTCTGGGCGCTCCTCCGGCTCCATTCAGCTCAGCCAGCACCTTGGCCTCCCACACCAGTCCCACAGCAAACATCCCTGCTGCCTCGGACCCATCCATCTTGTACATCATCTCAGCTCGTGCTATCAGGCTGCCTCCTTCCCGTCCAACCTTCATACACGCCCTACCGCCCCGGTACTGCACCAGAAACACGTCAGCTTCCATCCCAAACCCAATGTTTTCCACCACACTCACCTGATCCAGCAATGACTCGTACGATTCCAACACCAGGGTCATCTCACCCACTGCACACTCACACGACTCCACCAACAAAATCGACTCACCCAGCCCCACCCCCTTCACTCCACCCTCAGTGTCACTGACGCTGGCCATTGCAAGTGACAGTAAAAAGTTGGTGTTGCTTACCTGTGTATTATAACTAAGACAAACAACACAGGTGCTTGAGGAAATATATATAAAACTTTCTCGAACATACAAATGCTCGTGAGACAAGAGTAGATCTTTGTTTATCTATAATCTTGGAATTTTCTCTCCAACTGACTTAACTTACACGCAGCCTAGTGCATAGTCTCGGTCCCAGATGTAGGATGGAGGTATTAGGATAGGTGGGTAATGGGGTTATGATGGGGTGGCCATAATGGGGTTATAATGGGGTGGGCATAATGGGGTTATGAAGGGGTGGGCATCATGGAGTTATGGTGGGGTGGGGGTAATGGGGATATGGTGGGGTGGGTATAATGGGATTACGGTGGGGTGGGGTTATGGGGTTACGATGGGGTGGGAATAATGGGGTTATGGTGGGGTGGGAGTAATGGGGTTATGGTGGGGTGGGCATAATGGGGTTATGGTGGGGTGGGGTAATGGGGTTATGGTGGGGTGGGAATAATGGGGTTATGGTGGGGTGGGCATAATGGGGTTATGGTGGGGTAGGGGCAATGGGGTTAATGGGGAGGTTAGAGGAGGTAATGGGGATCGGCAATAGGGGTAATTGAAAGGGTGGTGTGGGTAGGTGAGGAGGACAAGATGAATGGGAAAGGGACAGGTGAAGTAAGGAGGAGGAAGGGTAAGGGGAAAGTAGGTGATGATGGGGAGTGGGGACGAGGAAGGGGGTGTCAGTTAAGAGAAGATGGGGTGAAAGAGAAGAAGAGAGAAGTGGGAGGTGATGGAAGAAAGGGTTAGAGGGGAAGGAGGAAGGTGATGGGAGGAAGGGGAGGACGAGAGGGGAAGAGTTGAAAGGGGACGGCAGGGGAAGAAAAATAAACACATAGTTATATACTAAGTTGTGGCCTCCGTATCTTGCCTACATTCAGCGTCCAAGGGGCAGCAGTATAATTCTACCCTGTTATGGCGAATACAAATCTGTGTACCTGTTAACTAATCATTAATCGTTTTGTTTTTCCCACCTCACACCGTCACACCTTCGCAACCTGCACCACCTCTTCAACTCCATCTTGAACCTCCACACCTTCACCTTTGCACTGCCTCCTCTCCAGCTCCACCACCTCTCCAACTCAACCTCAGACCCCCACACCTTCACCGCCTCCACCACCACCTCTCCACCGGCACTTCTTCATCCAAACCTCCAGTCCCACACCTCAGACTCCACGACCACCTCCTATCGACCAACCTCAGAAGGTTTGGATTTACAAATAAAATTATTCACCTTGACCTTGGTAACTTTGATTCTTGGTGTAGGTATAGGTGCCCACCATCCACTCATTCGATATAGGGATATTTCAGGTGACTCTGCCCTGAGTGACAATCCATATGGTTTTCTGTAACCCAGGAAACCTCTTACTACGTTGGGTGGTAGCCGTATAATTAACTAATGGATGTCTGCCGGTCCAGTGGGTTAAGACGCTCCAGCTTAATGTGTCCCATAAAGATCTGATT
Source organism: Coenobita brevimanus (assembly GCF_032717465.1). Lineage (NCBI taxonomy): Eukaryota > Metazoa > Arthropoda > Malacostraca > Decapoda > Coenobitidae > Coenobita > Coenobita brevimanus. Next base: position 16,716,148 of record NC_137062.1, on the reverse strand, counting down.
TCTAGTGTCTCTTGGTTTTTATAATCACATCATCATCACTGTCATCATATCATCATCATCAGGCCTCTTTTTCCTTCCTAAGGATGGAGTGAGGATACCAGTGTCAGATGAGAAAACAGTTTTCATGCCAAGGCTTCCTCAAAAGTTTGAGTTCTAACAGTCGGACAGACATATCTATAGTTTGTCAGTGTTTTAATGTAGGTTTCTTTTTTATCGTTTTCGAATAAGAGCGGCAATTCCTATCAATCTATCTATATCTATATACCTAGGCTGCTTCCCCCAGAGAATGGGAGGTAGCCAAGACAGGACGACACACTCCCAATTTACTCATCCACACACAGACATTCATTCGCATCTTAGCCCCAAAGGGGAGAAGGGACAGATCCTTACCGCACCACACCACATGAGGGTCAACTGCGCAGTGCAATCACGACATCCGCAGCAGGGCCCGACAGCAGAGCTGGTTTACCCCTGCTACATCATAAAGGACCCATCCCTTTACCCTCACCTGACTTGATCAGGTGATCAGACCAGTTGCGGAAGAATATCCCCTCAGGGCTGTGTCATCATTTATTCATTCACAATTTCTCTCCAATCATTCCTATCACGTGCAGCCACTCTTCCTTGCTCAACATACTAAAGGGAGTACTAACATGGGAATGCAGAGGCGGGGGAACTGGGAGGAGAAAAACTGTTCACCCAGCATGCAAGCCTTGCACGTTCTTGGCTCCAATGCACAGGCCAAATGATCCACACAATATATGCCTTCACAATGCCTGTGGAAGAGTGACCTTTCCCTTGACTATGAAAAATGGCACCATGAAAGTAACATCACAAATGTGGGCGATTGTGTTTGTGTATGCGCCAACGCAAGATCGTGCTAGAAGAGTGAGAGAAGAGTTCTGGACAAATGTAGAAGTGTGCATGGAAAAGTTTGGAAGGAATGATAGAGTGTTTTTGATTGGTGATATGAATGGTAAAGTTGGGAATGTGAAGGTGGATGGAATAGTTGGTGAGTGGGGTGTGCCTGCTGAGATAGATGAGAATGGGAGTGCGTTAGTTGACATTTGTGCTGGGAGGGGGTTGGTGATAGCCAATACCCTCTTCAGGCATAAAATGATCCACAGGTATACATGGCGAGTGATGAGAAGGGTGGGTGGTGAATTGAGTGAAAGGAAGGCAATGATTGATTATGTGTGTGTGGATGAAAGGATGCGAAGATGTGTAATGGATGCAAGAGTTTATAGAGGTTGGGGGAGTGGACTTTCTGACCACTACTTGGTGGTGGCCAGAGTTAAAGTTCAAGTAAGATGGAGGAATAGAAGAAGGGAAAGACGAGATGAAGGAGTAGTTGCAAGGAGAGTGGAAAGGTTACAAGAGGATGAGAAAAAGGCAGAGTATAAGAGAGAAGTGGAGGAACGATTGGGCAAATATGAGTTGGAGCAGATGGGGGACGTGGAAGGTGTGTGTAGAATATTTACAGAAGAAATATGTGCAGCATGTGATGTGGTGTGTGGAAGGAAGAGAAGACGGAGGGGGGTGCAAGGAACAGCGTGGTGGACTGAAGAGGAGAAACGGGCTGTGGCACAAAAGAAGAAAGCATACAATGAATGGATGAGAAATAGGGGCTTGGAAGAAGTTGAAAGGCGGAAGAGAGAGTTATATGTAGAAAGCAAGAGAGAGGTGAAAAGATTAGTAAGAGAGAGTAAGAAGAGAGTGGATGAGGAATTTGGAAGGAATTTGAGTGTAAAGTGGAGGGACTGTAAGAAAATGTTCTGGAAAGAAGTGAAAAGAGTAAGACAGGGTGGAAGTGGAGTTAGCAGGGGAGTGAAAGATAAAAATGGTAGATTACTAGTGGAGAAGGGAGAAAAAGTGAGCAGATGGAGAGAACACTTTAAGGAATTGTTGAACGTGGAGGATGGAAGTAATGCGAGTATAAGTGGCTGGGGAATGGCTGGAAGAAGGAGGGAGGTGAGAAGACAGGAAGAAATCAGTAGGATAGAAGTTGTGGAAGCAATGAAGAAAGTTAAATCAGGGAAAGCCCCAGGAATTGATGGAGTGTGTGGTGAAATGCTGAAGCATGGGGGAGAGATAGTAGTAGAATGGATGTGGAAGATGTGCAGATTGGCCTGGGAGGAAGGTAGAGTCCCGGAGGATTGGAAGTCAGGTATAATTATTCCCTTGTACAAAGGAAAAGGGGAAAAAGAAGTGTGTGGTAATCATAGGGGCATTTGTCTTCTTAGTATAATAGGAAAAGTATATGGTAGGATACTTATTGACAGAGTTAGAGAAAGAACAGAGAAATTAGTTGGAGAAGAACAGGGAGGCTTTAGGAAGGGAAGAGGTTGTGTAGATCAGATATTCATTCTCAGATCTTTAGTGGAAAAGTTTCTAGAGAAGGGAAAGAAGTTGTATGCGGCTTTCATGGATTTGGAGAAAGCATATGACAGGGTGGATACACTAGGATTGTGGAAAGTGTTAAGAATATATGGAATAGATGGGAAGTTGTTGAATGCTGTGAAGAGTATGTACGATGGTGCGAAGGCTGCAGTGCGTGTGGATGGTGAACTAAGTGAATTTTTCTCTTTGAAAGTTGGGTTGAAACAGGGATGTGTCATGTCTCCATGGTTGTTCAATCTGTACATGGATGGGGTAATAAAAGAGGTACAAGGTAGGGTAGTGGATGTTGGAGTGGCCCTGGTGAGAGAGGATAGTGTTTGGAAACTCCCTGTACTGTTGTTTGCAGATGATACTGTGTTGTTGAGTGAAGACGAAGGGGAGCTGCAAGGCTTGGTGGATGAGTTTGAGAGAGTGTGTAAGAAACGGAATCTAAAGGTGAATGTAGGGAAGAGTAAAGTGATGGTCTTTGAGAGAGGTGAAGTCAGTGACTGTACAGCGAGGTTGGATGGTGAGGAATTGGAAAATGTGAGTACGTTTAAGTACTTGGGTAGTGTGATGAGTAAGGATGGAGGTTTGGAGGGTGAAGTGCTTGAAAGGGTACAGCAGGGAAGAAAGGTTGTTGGTTCTTTGAAAGCAGTGATGAGAAACAGGGAAGTGAGCATGGAAGTGAAAAAGTTACTACATGACAGTATTGTGATACCAACTCTAACTTACGGAAGTGAAGCTTGGACGTTGTTGGAAGGACACAAGTCAAGAGTGAGAGCAGTGGAAATGAGTTATTTAAGAGGAGCCTGTGGAGTCACATGGAGAGACAGGCTGACGAATGAGGATATAAAGGAGCGTTGTGGTGTTGATGTGGATGTGATAGGAAGCGTTATGAGGAACACACTGAGGTGGTTTGGCCATGTGGAGAGGATGGAGGGTGAAAGACTGACGAAGAGAGTGTATGTGAGTGAGGCGGAGCGGGAAAGAAGGAGGGGGAGGCCGAGGATGAGATGGAGAGGTGAGGTGGAGAGGTATATGAGAGAGGGGTGTGTGAGTTGGGAGCAGGGGAGTGAAATGGCGGGGGACAGGGCGACTTGGAGGCGATTTGTTTGTGGACACCCCAAACGGGATTGAGGCGTCTGGCAATAGATAGATAGATAGATAGACCTTATCGAGTTTAATATTAAATGTGTGTGTGTGTGTGTGTGTGTGTGTGTGTGTTTACACGACAGGACCGTGTTTTTGGCTTCAGGAATGGGCAGAGAATATTGCCAAGCGCAAATTGCATCCCTCTATAAAATAAAACTTTATTTTTTATTTTTTTTTCTTCGGCCATTCAGTTGGGCTCTCCGTATCCAGTTTTGTTTAGGTAGTTTTTTTTTTATTGATTCTTTGCCAGTAGGTCAGTTGTAATTATTTTTGCTGATTTTTTTTTTACGTGTTTGCCACTGACCTACTTTTTAAAAGCAATACTGCGCTGAATAATTTATTGTCCCTTAACTGGTTTTCCGCTGCAGAGTTTCACTAATGAACGTCTGTCTTTTTCCATTAAAATACCTTTTGTGTACCTGGGAAGAAGAGTCCCCCATTTATACTGTCGAGTTTCTTCTACTAGCTAATATTCGTATTGCTAGAGAGGTTCGGCATGGTTTCCTGACCCAATAGTCAACCTCACCAACAGTTGTTACGACTGTCATCTGCTTGCCAGTAATTCTAAGCTGAGAGACTCGTTATGCTTTTGTGCCCATAGATGATGTTTTTTTTATATGATGCATCAAAGAAGAAGTAACAGACATACTCTAAGTGTGAAGATAACACAGTGGAACAGTGAGCCAACTTTTGTTCCTCATAGCACCATTGCTTCCGTGCATTACATATATGTTGAAAATAAAGGCTTCTACAACTCGTTCGCAATTTTTTTTTACAAAAAAATCGGTTTTGTTAGGTTTCATAAGATTAGGTAAATTTATGTAAGTCTCGGTGTGTTTAAGTAGTTTAGAATTTGCTAAGTTAGCTAACGTTAGTTCAGCTCAAGTTAGGTCAGAGTAGGTTAGATGACATGGTGTTAAGATGCGACTGATCGTTGCAGTTAATTTCAGGTAAGATTTGACTTGGTTTATTTTCTTCTTAAGTTGATTTAGGTTATGTTGATATATTACAGGTGAAGTTAAATTACATTTGTTTGATTGTCTCGCAAATTATCCCATTATTGTTGGTTGGTGAATAGGTCCATTAGGTGATTTTAGAACTCTTTGGTCTTTGATGGTCTCCTAGCCGTTCGAATAGGTTACTCATATTAGTGTAACGTATTTTCTTTGTTCATAACTTTACTATTCAAAATCGATGTCGATAAATGATTTCGTCATCCTCATCATCATCAACAACAACAACAACAATCCAATTTCATTGTAAGAAAAGGGTTAAGATTAAACTGAGACACAATAAGAGATAAAACACAGAAATACAGAGCCATGTGATCTTCTCGAAGGACAATCCTACTCTGTCATATGACCAGCATCTCTATTACTGTGAAGCGGGATTTGATAGATAGGAAGTACTGGAGAGTTCTCAGCACTTCTCGTATTTTTCCGTTACGTGTCAGAGTTGCCAGGTAGCCTGCTATTGTGAGGAGGTTATTTTGTAAAGTTATACTTTAATTTTTGTGCTATTTTTTTTCTATGGAGTTTTATTTATGTGATTGTTAAATTATGTAATTTTATCACAGTCTGTATGCCAAATAATTTAGTGTTATATAGTGAAAGAAAACTATGGATATTTTGGATGTCTCTGATTTGGCAACTGTGGTAGCTTGAGTATCTTAGAAGCTTCGAATGTAATGCAAGGCTATATCAGGAGGTGGCAGAGCGTTGGGAGTTCGGCCTTAATGACCAGGGGCTTTGGCCCCAATGATAGATAGGCCAGAAAAAAGAAAAAAAAAAGTAGGGAGTCAGTTTCGTTTCAGTTCAGTCTGAGTTTACTTCAGTGTCAGTGCACTCAGTGAAGATTGTATAGCTTCGGTATGTGTGAAAACAGTGAAGTAGTTGGCAAGCATTAAACAAAATTATTTGCAAAATACAGACAGTAAACTTAAGAAGCCAGTGTTCATTTATGCCTCAGCTGATGTTGATACACACCGAAAGGCTGACCATAGGAAGAACAACTCACCTGGCAACGTCCTTCCTATACAGAACTACCGCTGTTGAAGCCTGTGGCAGTGTGGAACGGGGATGTAACACTATTATTACCCAGTGTTACACATCCTAAATTAGGTTACAATATAAAAGTTTTCTCGGCTTAACTGGCACATATCTCAGTATTCAGATTACAGTAATTCTTTTCCTTCTGACCTCCGTTCGTACTAAAATGCCGTTCTTGGTACACCCCAGTCTAAAAATTATGTACTGATTATTACTAGATTTACTACAACAAAATGGGAACCATACATTTGTTTGGCATAGTACTGGAGTTGGCATGGGTACTTCTTCCATGCTTCTAACAGTTATCCATCACTGACTCACTAATTTAGCTGCGTCAGTACGACAACCACTTCTGTGCTTGCATTTAAGTGTTTACAGTTTTAAACATTTTAATTTAAAAATACTACTATCATGAGGTAAATATGAAATCCTATGCATTATTTCGTGTGTATAAGATTTTTGTTCCATATATTATTCAGTAAAAGGAAAGCAGTCCATTGCGACGCATGAAACGTTCAGCACACTTTTGTGTCACTTGGAAAATAGTCTTTTTTTTTTTTTTTTTTTAAATCAAAACTCCGATTCCGCTATTAGAAGTCTCATTCTTTATTGGCCCACTAATATATGGAACGCAATATCGGCGAGAAAAATATTACGCTAGAAAATGGTGGAATTTATCAGCTGCTAAATTTGTTGTATTGTTACACACCTTAATGGGGTTGACCATAATTCAGGAATTTTTTAAAGTTCTCCCCGATGCATAGACTTGGCAGGCCCAGCTGTCTTAATATTTCTCACACATTTTAGTCACAACTTTGGCACTAAAACCGACCGTCTACAGTGACAGTATGCTAAAGCTGTCTTATTCAGAACTGGTGCTGTATTTTTATCCATAGCCCTATGAGAGAGAGAGAGAGAGAGAGAGAGAGAGAGAGAGAGAGAGAGAGAGAGAGAGAGAGAGAGAGGTGTGTGGAAGGGGAAAGGGATAAGTAACAAGCACAATGTTGCCAAAAAGGAAATGATGGAAGAAGGTAAAATAGAGAGCAATAAACAAATCGTGAACGGAGTGAAGGAGGGAATGAAAAAATGAGTCTGCAGCAACACACAATTTTCTCCTGAGAAGGCATTTGGCATGCTGGTGTGTGTGTGTGTGTGTGAGAGAGAGAGAGAGAGAGAGAGAGAGAGAGAGAATGTATTGAATAATACATTAAGTAAATATATATATATATATATATATATATATATATATATATATATATATATATATATATATATATATATATATATATATATATATATATGTATATATATATATATATATATATATATATATATATATATATATATATATATATGTATGTATGTATGTGTGTGTGTGTGTGTGTGTGTGTGTGTGTTCTTATGTTTTACGGTTCTAGAAATTTTGCGAAAAAGTTTGGTTGCCATGGTGCCGTCACATCAACAGTATACAGTTTGAGTGCTTTATGAATAAATTATCTTTTTCTCTTTCCCTCACAGAGAATTTCTTTAACACTACATCTGTTTCCTCTGTTCAATTTCACTCTGACAGATCCTCCATTCCTCTCCTTCCCACCCCTGCCTTATTCTCCCGCCTCCACCTCACTTACCCTGCGCCTACCCATTTTCTTTTTGAATAACAGAACAGAGGAAGGAAAAACAAATGAATCCAAAAATAATCCATAGACCAGATTACTGGCGTCCTCCATTCATATAATTTAGCCACTTCATAGTACTCTCTCATCCATCAACCTTCCTATTGCTCTCATTTCCCTCTTTCTCGCTTTCCCTCCCATCTTCCTTCTTTCTTTTTTCTGCTCTCCATGTCTGGCCTTTGCCACCAGTTTAATCTTCCAGATGGAGCCAGTGTGTGGACGAAAGAGACGATGCCCACGGGCTACAGATCTTAAAGAAATGAAAATAATAATAATAATAATAATATAATAATAATAATAATAATAATATTGAAATCGGAACAAAATAGATGCCACCAAAAAATCAGTATATGGGGTTAACTTTTGAGAGGGTTGAGTTTTGTTTGGAAATTGATTGGTTGTGGTACCTAAACATTCATGGATCTTCACCAAAATAGGCTTGCAATTGTCCACTTGACCTAGGAACACAGCACATATAAAAACAATGAGCTTGGAATGCAATGAATGCCACCAAACACTATTTATGTGAAGGCACCTGTTTGCCGAATGATACCTATTTGAGGTCAAAATTCCAAATATTCTTGGGATACTTAGATACCTCTAGATGAACATGAACTTTTGTTCATATATTACCCAGTTTTGTTCAAGAAGAAAATAAGGTGGGTTCTTACCTTCATGTGTGGCACCTGAGGCAGACATTGCACTTGTGGTGGCTGCATGGCTGCAGATTGGATGCTTGTAGGCACCACACACCATCTTCGTCCTGAAATTATTGCTTCTGGGACATATGAAGCACCTCTGCCTCTTCCTCTCAGCTTAGGGCAGTACATCAGAGAAGGGGCGCTGGTGTTCACAGTAAACGTCCTGCCAATCAAGGTCCTTAGTTCCCTGGAGAGTGTGGGATGCACCTGAAGCCAATGTAGCCCCCGTGGGCGACACAGTTTCTCAGCCAACTGAAGGCCGAAGTCCAACCTGGCCATCTGGCCTGTATCTGCCAAGTGGGAATGCAGGATGTGCGCATTTGTGACCGCCAAGTTGACGATCCCAAAGAAGAATGCGAGTCGCCATCGGTGGATCTTCCTGCTGCAGCTGGTACCCCCACTCACTTGATCAAAGTTGTCAACTCTGCCCTTGGTGGCATTGTAGAACATCCGCACTCCGTCTTCTTGTCCTCTGTTAGGGTTGGTTGATGATGGAGTGTGCTGAGGAGGTGGACTTGCTTAGTCTTGCTGGCACGGTGGCAGAGTAGGGTCACCTTCTTGTCGTGGTTGTTCAGTGCCACCGACTGCTCCACCTCCATCCTGTGATTGAGCACATAATTGAGCAGGTACTGCTTCTTCTTTATTGTTCCCACAAAGTCCAGACCAGCAGCTCTGAGTGACATGACCAATGGTAGGGACGGAAACCAGTTGTCGGTGGTCACTGTTCTCCCTCGACATGAGTACGAGTTGGTCAGCTGCATTGTGACTAGCTCCCCCAGCGTCTTCGGCTTCTCCAGCAGAAAGGTCCCTTTGCCCAGGTAGGGGATGGCATTACACGTGTAGTGGCTGTCTGCATCACACACCATCCAGATCTTCATGCCGTACTTGAAAGAGATGAAACAAAATTAATAATGATGATCAACAGGTAAGTAACAATTAACAGGTAAGTTCATTTGTAACCATCAGTAATAACAGGTAAGTAGTAACAGGTAAGTAAATTATAGACTGATGGTTACAACAGGTAATAAAAGGTAAGGAATAACAGGTAAGTAAATTATAGAGCAGGTAAGTAATAACAGGTAAGTAAATTATAGACTGATGGTTACAACAGTTAAGTATATCTATATACACCAATGGTATAGGCAGGTAAGTATAAGTGGCATAAAAACTAAAGATGATCAAATCTTACTTGGCAGGTGTCACACTCGTGGAGGGGGTGCTGAGGTGCGACGTTGCTCCATCACTCTCCTCCGGTGGCATACCAAGGGGGGTGGGGTACCATGCTGCCATGGCCCCCCCTTTTGCAATATATATATATATATATATATATATATATACATTATCATCATCATCATCAGCCATTTGAGTATCCACTGCAGGACCGGCCTATCCCGACCGAAGTTGGGACGATACAGCCAATTTGTCTCTACCAAGTGGCTTTGGCTGTCTAGTAGAGATTGTATGTAGGGTGAGAAGTGCTTGTAAGTGTAATTGTAGTGTTGAAGTGGCATTGGATGTGTGTGTAGTCTGTGAACCAAGTGTAATCGGTCCGCGCAAGCCGACTGGGTGCAAGCATACTTTATAGTAAGCGACACTGCTTCATCCACAGCACCCCTTGTGTTCGCCAATGCAGTACGTGGCTGGGTGAACACTCCCAAAGTTTTTTACCCTGGCGGGGCGCGAACCCTGGCTCACCCGTGTACGAAACGCACACTCTACCACTGAGGCTCTCTCTCTCTCTCTCTCTCTCTCTCTCTCTCTCTCTCTCTCTCTATGTATGTATGTGTGTATACTGAATATTTGGTCATACTGCCCAGTATTGCTGTCTATTCTGCTGAAGTTAAAAAAAAAAAATGTGAGCGTTTGAATTTTAGTAGTATAAGGTTATTGGAGAGACTGAATCATGACTCAGTGACACAGAGTACTTAATAATGACTTTTGAATGTGTTATATTTTTGTCATATACCCAGTCCATATGGCCTCAAAATGTTTATAAAATTGTCCAAAATCCAAAATTTTCTGGGGGGGGGAGGGGAGCTGACAGCGCATCCCCAAACCCCCCAGCTATACGGGCTCGCTGTGCTTGCCATAGTCATGGGCTGCACAATTAAAAAGATAAACAAAAAAGTCCCCCCCTCCTTTTTCAACTTTCTGGGTACGCCACTGCTCTCCTCCTCCCAGTAACTCTCAAGCTCGTCCGTGTTGGCTTCATCAGGGGCCACATCACTGGCATCATCGTCGTTGTCAAACAGAATGGTGTAGGCCTTTACCAGGGTGATGTTCTTGCCTGACATTGTCGTCGAAAGGTATACCCCTGAAATCACGAAAACGCTATCTATCTATCTATCTATAGCCCGACGCCCTAATCCCGCAAAGGGTGGCCGCAGACAAAACGCCTCCAAGTCACTCTGTCACCCACCATTTGACTCCCCTCCCCCCAACTCACCCCCCCCTCCCTCATATACCTCTCAACTCCATCCCTCCACCTCATCCTCGGTCTACCCCTCCCTCTCCCTCCCTCCACCTCACCTACATACACCCTCTTAGTCAGTCTTTCATTCTCCATTCTCTCCACATGTCCAAACCACCTCAGTGTATTTCTCCTAATCTTTTCAACCACATCCACATCTACCCCACAACGTTCCTTCACTTCTTCATTCGTCAACCTGTCCCTCCACGTCACTCCACATGCTCCTCTCAAGTAACTCATTTCCACTGCTCTCACTCTTGACTTGTTCCCCTCTTGCAATGTCCACGCCTCGCTTCCATACGAAAACGCAATATGAGAAAAAATGCATGTCACTGCCGACATGTGGCAGCACTGGGCAATGCTATGTTACTTATCAGGTGGCCAAATTATCTGGTGATGATGCCTGTATGTATCACTCAAATCCTTGCAAAACACTGATATATTGCACTGTACTGTATGTGGATAGGTGCTAAAAAAAAAAAAAAAAAACTTATCATGTACGAACAGGCCTTCCAAATTATCAACCACAGGAGCTGGCAGGCGTAGGTAAATGGGAGAGCGAGAGGCAGACACCCTCAGTCGAAACACAAACAGAACTGCTAGGCGGCAGGCCGAGAACTCGCTTCTCACTTATCCCCCCGCGCTGGGGTGTAGACCCGAAAAAAATTAGGTTTGCGCATCATGTTGGTTGCTTTTATTCCAGACGGAGGTGGGGGCGCTTACCATCCACTCACTCGATGTAGTGCTGCTCCTGGGTGTCTGCCCCGTCCTTTCCTCCATCCTTCTTTCCTTCCATCCTCTTCTATCTTTCCTTCAGTCCTTCCCCGTCCTTTTGACTACGGGTGCCCTTACACTCTCTCGTCTGTCTTTCTTTCCTTCATTGTTTCCTCTTCCTTCTGCCTGTGGGTGACACTACACTGAGTGACAAGCCAAATGGTTTCCTGTACACCGGGAAACCATTTACAATGTTGGATGGTAACCATATAACCAGATTTTGGCGCCTGATGGTTTAGTGGGTAACTACTGCACTCCAATCGGACTGAGCCAGTGAAGGTTTATATCCAAGGGATGGTTGGGTTGATTGCTCACGTAATGCCACTCAGGGATGAGTGAGGCTGGTCACTCATCTTAAATGCTAGGACCAACTGCCTAGCCCCGGACTCTTACGCTCCTCATGGGGCAACGTAGGACTGGATGATGGATGGATGGTACCTATCCAGTGTTAAGCCATTGTGGAGGGTGAGTTATGGGGCAGGGAAGGGGAGGGGATGGTGCTAAAAGATGTAAAAGGAAAAAATAGGAAGAAGAAATGAGGACGGTTTGATGTGAGAAGATGGAGAGAAAGGAGGGAAGATATTGGCGTTGTATACTGTACACGATACACGCCCTATCAAAAATGAATCAGAAAGTGGGATAGGTGGCAGGCACAGAAAATTAATAAAAAAAAAAAAAAACGAAAGGAGGATGATATAAGAGTTTAGTGTCAAGGAGGAAATGGTGTGGGTAATAACAGGATATGAAATAAAGAGGTTGAAGGAACACTGCTGAAGAAAAAAGAAAAGTAAATTAGGAAGCTGGGAAGAGGAGTGGGGAGGGTAGAGGAAGATATAAGGAAATATAAGATAAAAACTTATATAAGATAAGGTTGAGAAAAGAGAGTGAAGAAGCATGACAAACAAGTGATTGGTGGGAGTGGAAGACTTAACAAGAAATAAGTGAAAAGAAAAGAGTGCAATAAAAAAAGTGGAAGAGACTGGAGTTTGGGCACAGGAAGAAAAAAGAGAAATAAGTGAAAACATGAAAAAAGAGAAATAAGTGAAAACATTAGAAAAAGCTAGTTTAGAATAGCGGAACTGAGAGAGAGAGAGAGAGAGAGAGAGAGAGAGAAGTGAGTGGTGGAAGATGACAAATTAAAGAAATATTAAATGAAGAAGAGAGATTTAAGGAAGAAGAGATAGATAGATAGATAGGTAGATAGATAGACAGACAGATAGACAGATAGATAGATAGATATTGAGAGAAAGGTGGAAGAGGTGGTGCAGGAAGGGTGGGAAATGGAGGCTTGGACCAGCTAACAACACAATTAAGTGGGATTCGATTTTTGGCCTGTTGAGAGATTAGGTTCAGGAGAGAGAGAGAGAGAGAGAGAGAGAGAGAGAGAGAGAAAGGACAGACAGACAGAAAGACAAACAGACAGAGGGAAAAGACTGATGCAACTAAAGAGAGAGTGATTATGTAAGAAAACAATTGTAACATAATACTATTATTTACGCCAAAGCCTCTTTCAGTTTAGAGTTTTCCCTTGCCCTCCGTGTCTCTGTTTCTCCCATATTCTTTTTCCTTTCTTTCTTTCCACGTTTTTCTCTCCTATCTTTTACACTGTTTCTCCTTCCCTCCGCTTTAATTTACAGTCATTTCTCTCCACTTTCGATCCCCAAATTTGATATTTTCTACCTTTTTACCTCTTCTCTCTCTCTCTCTCTCTCTCTCTCTCTCTCTCTCTCTCTCTCTCTCTCTCTCTCTCTCTCTCTCCAACATATAATCATCATAATTTTTTCAGCACTTCACACTGTGCTTCCTCCTCTTCCCACTCACCTTCTCCTCACCTTCCTCTCCTCACCCCTTTCCTCCTCTTTCGTCTGGTACCAAACTGACAATTACACAGCGGACGAAACAAAAGAGGCCCAATACATGACCTTCTTTCTTCACCCAGCCCTCACCTCCGTCTGAGACAGTAGGAAGAGGAGGAGGAGGAGGAGGAGGTTTAGGAAAGGAGGATAGGGAGGAGGAGAGCATTCGTGAAAGAGGAAAAAGAGGCGTGAGAAGTTGAAAGAAAAAAAATCAGAGGTGGCTAGAGATGCAATGATGTAGGTAGAGAAAAAGTGAATCTGAATTCAAATGGAGAGGAGGGAGAGAATTTAGGAGAAAGAGGGAAAAGAAGATAAAAGATTAAAATCAGGGAAAGGAGAAGCGACCATGAGAAGTACAAATGATTTAATGAACAAATATCCACTCAGTTATGGAGGAATAAATTTGAGACTGAAAGCTCAGGTGATGAGTGGCTGGTAGTGTAGTATATCGCACGTCACTTCGATCAGAGATCTTCTGTTAGCGTGTTTTTCTTTTTTCCCAAAACGAATTCGAGGGTCGTGATGCGACTGAACAAAGATGAGAATTTCCTGTCTGTCCGACTGTCTGTTCGTTTGTCTCCACAGGCCGTAGTTTCTGGCTCAGTGTTGACGAGTGAGTGTCAAAATAATCATTATAAGATGACGATGTTGTCATCGCCTTAGTATTGACACGCTAAAGTCAGCCCCTACCTCACACAGGTTTGAGAAAAAAGTTATGTCTCAAACTTCTTTAATTTTTTTCTTTTCTTTATTTAATTTTTACAGGAGTATAGCCATGAAGTTAATAACACTGGGAAGGAAACTGAAAATGCAGTAGATTACGTCATCATATTTTGTCACAACCCTCTGGACTTTATTGACATACTCGTGTGTGTGTGTGTGTGTATATATATATATATATATATATATATATATATATATATATATATATATATATATATATATATATATATATATATATATATATATATATATATATATATATATATATATGGAGCCTCTGTGGTAGAGTGTGCGTTTTGCACGCTGGTGAGCGCGGGTTCGCCTCCCGCCCTAATTGTAAAAAGCTTTGGGAAGCGTTCACCAAGCCACTTGCTACCCTGGCGGTCACAAGGGGTGCTGTGGTTGAACCAGTGTCGCATACTGGTATGCTTGCACCCAATCGGCTTAAGGCGGGCCGATTACACTTGGTTCACAGACTACACACACATTCAAAGCCACTACAACACTACAGTCACACTCACAAGCACTTCTCACCCTACATACATACCAGAAAGCCTAAGCCACTGGGTAGAGATACATTGGCTATATCGTCCCTGCTTCGGTAGGGGTAGGCCGGTCCTGCAGTGGACCTCAACGGCTGCCAGTGAGACAAAGAGAAAATGGAAAACTCTTAATACAAAGGGGCACTGGAGCCAAAAATAGATAGCAAAATGTTACAATAATTTTCCTACATAATCGCTCTCTCTCTCTCTCTCTCTCTCTCTCTCTCTCTCCCCCTGCCTGTCTGTCTGTCTGTCTGTTAGTCTGTCTGTCTGTCTCTCTGTCTCTCTCTCTCTCTCTCTCTCTCTCTCTCTCTCTCTCTCTCTCTCTCTCTCAGGCTGTATCATGGGTCTGCAGCGAGTCTCATTTTTCTCCTAGCTATGGGCCGTAAGTAAAGGGAGCATTTGACATGAGAGAGAGAGAGAGAGAGAGAGAGAGAGTTATGTATTAAATGATACAATTGAATATATATAAATGTCTTCTTATGCTTCTCTTTTAGAATTCTAGAATTTTTAATAAAAATTTTGGATGTCATGGTGGCAGCACATTGAGAGTATATACTGTAGTGCATTTTATGTAGCATTCAGTTGATGATGCCAAGACACAGCAACAACTATCTCTCCACTTTCCCACTCACAGAGTTTCTTCAGTACTACATCCGTTTCCTCTTTTCCTCAATTTCACCCCGACACTTCCTCCCATCCTTTCCCTCCCACCCCCGCCTCCACCTCACTTGCCCCGCGCCTCCCCATTCTGCCTCACGATCCTTTCCTTAGTCTGCCTCCTACCCACTTCATATCACTCGCTCATCCATCAACCTTCCTATTGCTCTCCTTTCCTTCTTCCTCTCTTTCCCTCCACTCTTCCTGCTTTCCTCCTCCCGGTCTCCATGACTCACATTTTCCACCCAAATTAATATGCCAGATGAAGCTGGTGTGTGGAAGGAAGGGGCCATGCACACGGGCTACAGATTAAAGTAATAATAATAATAATAATACCAATAACAAAAATATGAATAAAATCAATAATAATGATAATAATAATAATAATAATAATAATAATAATAATAATAATAATAAAAACAATAATAATGCAAATACTGATAATATTAATAATAACAACAGCAACAACAACAACTGGTGTCAGGCACAACAAAGCTATCCCGAAAGCAGTCATTTCAGTTTCAATCGTTTTCAAATAATAATCCTCTGAAAATCCGTGATCTTGCTTTTGGCCTTTCAAAGTCACTCAAGGTCAAAGGTCATGGTGTCAAATGAAAGCCCATATGAGACTTCCTATATCTTGATAATAGTAAATACCTATGTGCTACCAGTTTCATGTTATAGCCCCCTGAATATCCGTGACCATGAGTTTGACCTTTCAAGGTCTCTCAAGGTCACAGGTCTTGGTGCCAAACGAAAGCCCACATGGGAGTTCCTCTATACCGATAATAGTAAATACCTCTACCTTCTACCAGTTGCAAATTATACCCTCTGAAAATGCGTGACCTTGATTTTGACCTTTTGGGGTGATTCGATTGCATCCAAAATTTAATCACTTTCTTTCGGGACCAGTGCCCACAAGTTCTGAAAGTTTCGTGTAATTTCATCCTGCCGTTTTTTCCGTAATGTTGCTAACAAAGAAACAATGAATCAAAGAAACTCGACCAAAAACAATACCTCGCCGGACTCCGTCAGGGCGAGGTAATAATAATTTTAATAATAACAATAATAATGACAGCAACGACAGCAACGACAACAACAACCATATTAATAATGAAGTAGATACGCAGTTTCTTCCTGTACATTCAGAGAAAATATGGAAACTGCGTTCCCAATCCTGCGATATGTCGGCCAATATCTTTGATATCCGTCTTGACACAGTTCTCTATTTGTGACCATTTTTTATTTCATGAACGGGTTCTGACCCCTCTAGAATCGTTGGTGGTCACGCTTCCTTTATATCGCATTAGGGATGGAAGTCCATTGTACGTACAACATGTATTATGATGTCAGAGTCATTTCTGGCCTGCTCTCCCTATTTCTGAAAATGTGGAATTTGGTGAAGGGGGGCTGGCTCCATTGAAAATCGTTTTTGGAAAATTGTACATATAGGAAGATCCTCGGAGTAACCAGATGAATTCACGTGGGAAATTTTACTGAAATTTTCCCAAGATGCACTGAGCTGCATCACGCTCCCCCAAATATGGCATTATGGATGAGAGTCTATTATACTAATTGTACTACACTATCAAAGCCATAATTATTTGCTCTCCATTCACTGTCTCTGAGAATATTTGGTTTGGTGGTAGTGGCTGACCCGCCAAAAATATTGGTAGAAAACTTTATATGAAAAATGTTATCAAGGAAACAGACGATTTGACCTTAGAAGTTCCACTGAAATCCATGTGCTTACTTTACCCTATTTCTGATTGTTTTGACTTTGGAGTGAGGGGTTGACCCCCCAGGAATCATTAGGAGGGGATCACGCTTCCCAAATATCGCAGATCAGATGACAGTCCTCTGTGCTAACATGTACTAAAATATCAGTGCCATACCTGCCCTCCTTTCACTATTTCTGAGATTTTTTCAGTTCGGCGATAGGGCTGAGCCCCTTGAAAACCACGGCTGCAAAATTGTAAATGGTGGAAAATCTTCCCAGTTACCAACCGAACTCAAGCTGGGAAGTTTCATTCAAGTCTATCAAATAGCCTGGGAGTTAAAACACACACACACACACACACACACACACACACACACAGCCTAAGTCTAGCGCAGTGGAATAGGGCGCGTTGCCGAAAATGATACCATCCTGCTTCGCAGGAGTGATAATTACAGAAGGATAGTACATGGGACCACAACATTCATTATTTAGTGGCAGATCTGTATGAGGTCCACTGCAGGACTGAGCCACTCTGCTGACGGATAATGATACCATAATTTTACTTTTATCGATGCTGGTCATATACGAGTTAACAAGGGTATCAGCTGTTTCATTCCGTATCTGTGTTAGTGTTTAATTATTATGGGCATGGTAATGTAAGAAAAAAATGATACAGACGATAAGAAGCAAATTAAACGACGAGGGACAGATCTGAATGGATGAGGTACGCAGTGCTTACCTGTGTACATGAGAAGGCCTACACTATCGTTTTGCTTCACAGCAGTCAAAATGGCTGTAGCTCATATAAAATAGAAAGGAGGACACGGGAAACCAACTGGCAACAGACCGAATGGTAATTTCGATGCTGTTTGTTACGGAGAATACTACTACCTCTATTTCTTTGAGTAACAGAAAAGGATAACAAAGCAGTGGTCACATGCATGAACTAAATAGCAGTTTAAATGTTCATTGGTCTTGGTTTTTCAGTCCAGACTCATGAACGAGCAAATGACAACACGTTTCATTATCCATAATGATTTGTTCCACGGCATTCAAGAGGATTCGGACATTTTTATATTAACACAATCGCATCTATTAACCGTTTTGTATATTTTCCATTTATCTCACACGAGCTGAACAACGAAAAAGATATTGCACTATGAATACATATTCAGATACGTAATTAAAATAAGGAGTGTGGACAAAACACTGAACGGGTGAACTCAGTTGTAGATTTACTGAAGAGAGCCTGATGAACCTTTAGGTTATCATATTGTTGGGAAACAGGTATCTGGATAATCAAGTTTCTGAATAGCCTGGATTCTGATGAAGTTAATGGAAAGCAATATTATGATTGTAAATATATAGGTTTGCCAAAACAGGAGGATATTTGAAATAAAATGCATAAGATGAAAAACGAGGACAATGAGAAAGAAGGAAGCATTAAAAGAAGTAACTTGCGCTAGATTAGTATTACATAAGGAAGCTGCTGAGAGAGCAGCAGGGCGGTGGAAGACTCTTTCCAAAAGGGTAAGGGAAAAGAAGCACAAACCATTGCGGAGGTGAAGAAGCGAAGTGAGTTGTGGAACAAAGAAGAGCAGTACGTGGTGCCAGAGGAAGATGTACGGGGGGGGAGGGAAGGAGAAGGAAGAAATAAGAATGGTTTGATGTGAAAAGGATAGAAAGGAGGGCAGAGATAAGCATTTTATACAGGTTCACAATATACGCGGCAGCGAAAATGATTCAGGGAGTGGGTTAGGTGGCATGAACAGGATAAGAAAATTGACAGAAGAAAGAAAAGGGACAGTTTAGTGCGAGGAGAAAGGAATGTTGTGGACATAAATAGAAAAACAAATAGGAGCACGAAAGAACACTGCTGAAGAAAATATTGGGAAAGATTAACTTACGTAGCAGGGAAGAGGAGTGGGGACGATGGAGGAAGATATAAGGTGATAGGAGAAAGGTGTATGAAAAATAAGTTTGAGAATAGACAGAGAAGGAGGGGGAGAGAAGAGAGGGAAGTGACTGGTAGAAGAGGAAGAATTAACAAGAAATAAGAACTAGAAAATGAATGTAATGTTAAAAAGACCAAGTGGTGCCATGCACAACAAACCTCGTCCGAAAGCAGTTATTTCATTTTCAGCCGTTTTCAAGTTATAGCCCTCTGAAAATCTGTGCTCTTGCATTTGACCATTCAAGGTCACTGAAGTTCAAAGGTCATGGTGTCTTATGAAAGCCCATATGACACTTCCTGTATCATGATAATACAAAATATCTCTATCTTCAACCAGTTCCAAGTTAATGCCCCTGAATATCCGTGACCTTGAGTTTGACCTTTGAAGGTCACTTAAGGTCAAAGGTAATGGTACCAGTTATAAACGCATATGGTACTCCTACATGTTGATAATCTATCTATCTATATACCTAGGCTGCTTCCCCCAAGGAAAGGGAGGTAGCCGAGACAGGACGACACACTCCCCATTTACTCATCCATTCAAACACATTCATTCTCATCTTACCCCCAAAGGGGAGAACGGACAGATCCTCACCGCACCACACCGCACAAGGGTCAACTGCGCAATGCAATCAGTGACATCCGCAGCAGGGCCCGACAGCAGAACTGGTTTACCCCTGCCACATCATAACAGATCCATCCCCTTACCTGCACCTGACCTGACTAGCTGATCAGATCAAATGCGGGAGAATATCCCCTCAGGGCTGCGTCATCACTTATTCATTCACAATTTCTCTCCATTTATTTCTGTCACGCACAGCCACTCTTCCTTGCTCAACAGACATCCCTCTCGCATGTTGATAATAGTAAATAAAAATCTTCACTCAGTTTCGAGGTGTAGCCCGCTGAATAACCGTGACCTTGAGTTTGACCTATCAAGGTCGCTTAAGGTCAAAAGTCATGGTACCAATTAAGAGCTCATCTGGGACTCCCTGTATTTTGATAGTAGTAAGTATACAGTATATCTACAACCATTTTCGAGTTATAGCTTTCTGATTATCCCTGACCTTGAGTTCGACCATTCAAGGTCACTCATGGTCAAAAGTCTTGGTGTCAAATAAAAGACTATGTGGAGGTTCCTTATGCTGATAATGGCAAGTATCTTTATCTTCAACTGGTTTCAAGTTAGAGTCCTCTGAAAATCCGAGACCTTTAATTTGACCTTTAAGTGTCTCTCGGTTGCCTCCAAAATTATTATTATTTTTTTTTTTTTGGGGGGGGGACCAGTGCCCACATATCGCGAAAGTTTCAAATAATTTCATTTGGCCGTTTTTCCGTAATGTTGCTAACAAAGAAACAAATAGACTCGACCAAAAGCAACACCTCGGCGGACTCCGTCCAGGCGAAGTAAAAAAGAAGAGAGAGAGAGAGAGAGAGAGAGGTGAATCAGAGGCGGAATAAGCGGTGTGGGAAGGGTGGAAAATGAAGGCTTGGGCCAGTTAACGATACAATTAAGAGGGATTCGATTTTCAGCCAGTTACTATTTGGTTCAGGAGTGTGGGAGTGAGGCAGAGGGAAGGAGAGGGAGCAAGGGAGGGGGAGAGAGAGGATAGTGGCAGAGACGGAGTGAGAAGGACGAAGAGAGTGGGACTGGGAAATTCGGAGAGAGAGAGAGAGAGAGAGAGAGAGAGAGAGAGAAACCGAAGGGAAGTAGAGTGAGAGTGATAAGGTCAAAACACAATTGTAACATATCACCAACTCTCCTTTACGCAAATAGCTCTTTCTGTTGAGTATTTTCCTCTCTCTGCATCTCCACTCAACCGATTTTTCTCTGATTATTTTTTCGTTCCCTCTTGCCTGGTTTCTTTCCCTTATCCCTCCACCGTTTCTTTCTCCGTCCTCTTTAATGTACAACTAGCTCTTTCCTTTGTTGATCCCGACTCTCTCTCTCTCTCTCTCTCTCTCTCTCTCTTCCTTCCTTTATACCTCTCTCTCCTTCTGCTTCTGAGAGAGGTACCAGAGCTGAATTAAAATGAAAGAAAAATTTATTTCTCTTACGTAGAAATTTGCATTTACTGAGATTAACTTTTAGACCTGCCATTTGAAGGCGATCAAAAATTTGCTGTAGCTTGGCAAAATGTTCATGGATTGATTTACTGACTACAATGACGTCATCTAGATAAAGAAAAAGAGAATGACCGATCATTCCACTGAATACAAATTGTATAAGCCTCATGAATACTGACGGAGCATTTCAAAGACCAAAGGAAAGCCTTTTGAAATGATAGTGGCCAGAAGGGGTGCTGAATACAGTTATAGGGCAGGACGACCCTTCCATTTCTGCTTGCAAGTAGCCACTAAGTCAAGCGAGGTGAAAACATTATTCTTACCAAGTTAGGACTGGTAATGGGAATCGATCGAGGACAGTGACAGAGTTTATTTTACGACAGACAGCTACTGTACAGGTCTAAATTCGCCTCCTTTCTTGGGGAGCAGAAAAAGTGGACAAATCCACTACTATCTCGTCAGTTTCTTATCGTAATCTATGGGGTAATCTCTATGCCGGGACATTAATTGGTTAAGTACAAAAAAATCACTTCAATAGCATGCTTAATCATAACAGTCATACCCATAGGTTCATCAGATAAGGCCACAGCATCTCTATAAGTCTGCAAAAGATCTGTTAATTGTTCTTGATATTGAGGGAAGTCGCCCGGACCTTCCTGGGTACACAAGGAAATCGCCAATCTTTATACCACGTTTAAGTTTTAGTGGAGCATTTGTTACATTTAAGAAGTAGAGATACCGTAACACAAAATATTCTCCAACACGGAACACAATGCTGACTCGTATGTCAAACCATTCACACAACACGTCTCAGGTAATGTTAATGCATTCACTCCTTTCACACCTACAACACGGACAGAGAATTTCGTGAATTCGTGCGGCAACAAAATTCTGCACCATTTTGTCACTGCTCATTTTATCTCCTCGTGTTGCTAAATGTCGTCTAGACTATTTGAGTTATTTAAATGAGACGTAGATGAGTCAACCATTGTGTTACTGTCACAGGGGATGTCATGAGAAACTTGTAAATGATCCTCATTGCTCTCTGCTTGTGCTTGTGGAGTTATGGTAGACTGTGTTATCGAATGTACCTGTGAAAAGGAAGGGTGTGGCTAATTCATGCCTGATATAGAAAGTCCATGTACTTTGATGCTACCACAAGCAGGTATCACTTCAATAGAATATTGAACCATGGTGTCAATACCAGTAAAAAATAATTGCAGAATAATGGAGTTTGTTTGTGACATAAAACTCAGTTATGAGGGGATTTATTTACTGAGTTGTATCTCAGGAGATCCAGGGGCAGGATCCCACTGCTACCTGGCGCGTCCCCGGGTGGCAGATAGGGGAAGCCTTGTAGATATATGAGTTACCGTCTTAGACGGCGCGGACCATGGGACCCCCTTTACATATATAGGGCTCCACCGAATATAACGAATAAGGTGGCACAAAAATTATATCTCACCAGAAACTACTTGGCAGGGAGGTGAGATCACTTGCCACAATCCATCCAACCAAACATGAGTTCTATTGCAAATAATTTGACGAGCGTTCCTGTGGAATCATCTAAACCAAAGATCCAACCGCACTGCCTCCTGTGCTTAAGGGCAGTGTGCCACCGAAAATGAGTAGACACTGTGTTGACAAGTTACTGTAGAGGCTGGGATATTAAACAATCTGAAATCCATGAAGATCTATGCATACAATGTAGAAGCCTCTCAGATTACAAACTTGATAACTTAATGACTGAACTGGAAAACATTGGCTGGGATATTGTAGGTTTGAGTGAGACCCACAGAAAAGAAGTAAAAGTAATTCTGCTCAAAGACAGCAACCACGTATTTTACTACAGAGGAAGGCAAAATGAAAGAGTTAGTGGTGTAGGATTTCTAACTAACAGAAATCTTGTACACAACATTTTTAAATTCAGCAGTGTATCTGACAGAGCAGCATTTGTTGTCATTAGACTATGCAAAAAATATACCCTGAAAGTAATACATGTATATGCACCAACTTCTCAAAGCTCAGATGAAGAAATAGAAACATTCTATGACGACATCTCCCAGATTATGGAAGAAGAAAAGACCACATATACTATAGCCATGGGAGACTTCAATGCAAAAGTTGGGAAATAAAAAAATGGAGAAGCATGTGTGGGAAAATTTGGAGTGGGAGAAAGGAACGAAAGAGGAGAAATGCTGGTAAACTTTGCAGAAATGTTTAACATGAGAATAATGAACACATTCTTTCACAAAAGAACAGGGAGAAAGTGGACCTGGAGAAGCCCAAATGGAGAAACAAAGAATGATATCGACTTCATTATAGCAGATAAGAATAACATGATAACAAATGTCACAGTTATCAACAAAGTAAACATAGGAAGTGACCATAGAATGGTGGGTTGCACAGCCAGATTCAGTTTCAGAAGTGAAACAAAGATGATGAATAAAGACAAAAAGATATGCCTAATGAATGTTAATGAAAATAAAGCGGCCTTTCAGTTGGAAATAAGGAACAGATTTCAGGCTTTAAGTAATGCTGAATGTGACAATGATGAGCTGAATGACAGACTAACAGAAGTGCTAATAGAATCAGCGGAAGTAGTAGGAAAACCTTATAGAACCAAAGCCAAGAAGTATTCAGAAAAGACACTCGAGCTTATGATAAAAAAGAAAGGAAAGTAAAAACAAAAAATAAAAGATGAAATATAGCAAGTGGAATTAAATAAGCTTATCAACAAGACACAAAGAGAAGAAAAAAGAAAGAGAAACATGGACCAGATCAAAGAAACCATAAAAAAAGGAGAAAGTCTGAAACAAGTCAGAAGTAAAATGGCTCTAGGAAAGCAACAAATGACATCAATGAAAGACAAAATCGGTGAGGTCATTAAATGCAGAAATAAGATGTTGAAGAGAGTTGAAGAATTTTATTAGGAACTTTATGCATCAAAGACAGTAGTACCAACAGCTAACTCTTCAGTTGGCACAAATGAAATACCTGAGGTAACACCATACGAAGTAAATATTTCTCTTCAAAATATGAAAAGAGGGAAGGCTCCTGGAGAAGATGAAGTAGTAGCAGATTTACTGCTGGATGCAGGAGTAGAAGTACAAAACAGGCTCGCCCACTTGTTTGCTCAGTGTACGAAATATAATAAAATTCCCTAAACGTGGTCTACTGCAATAGTTTTTTTTTTACTTTACAAAAAAGGTGACTCAAATGATCTAAGTAACTATCGACCCATTAGCTTGCTGTCAGTCATTTACAAACTCTTCACTAAAGTCCTTACGAACAGAAATAACAACAAATTTGGAGGAAACCAACCTCGTGAACAGGCAGGATTCCAAAGTGGGTATTAGACTACTGATCATCTGCACACAATGAATCAGCTAACCGAGAAAACTACAGAATATAATAAACCACTGTGCTTAGGTTTTGTTGATTACGAAAAGGCTTTCGACTCAGTAGAGCACATAGCAATTATAAATTAATTGCGAGAACAAGGATTAAATGCAAACATTGTAAAACTGCTCGAAAACATATATAAAGAGGGAACTGCTACAGCTAAATTACATAAGGACTCGGAAAAAATTAAGATTGAGAAGGACGTGCGTCAGGGAGCTACAGTTTCACCAAAATTATTTACAGCATGTCTAGAAAGTATTTTCAGAAAGCTAGATTGGGAAAACAAAGGAGTGAACATAGATGGAGAAAATCTAATCCATTTAAGATTTGCAGATGACATCGTCCTAATCTTGGAAACAACAGAGACATTGCAAGAAATGTCAAATGACCTGAACAAAGAAAATCTCAAAGCAGGGCTAAAGATGAACTGGAGTAAAACTAATGTTTAATCCACAACACCAAAGAACATCAGAATAAGTGAAGAAATTTTTGAAGAATTCGAGGAGTACAATTAGTTGGGGCAAATACTATAATTAACAAAAGATCATGATAGCGAAATAAAAAAGACGCATTACAATTGGATAGAAACCTTTCGGAAAACATTGAGACATTATGAAAGGTAGCTTGCCAGTTCGTAAGAAACGAAAAGTATATAACAAATGTATATTTCCAGCTATGACTTACCTTTGTGAGACCTGAACTCTGACAAAATCAATGGAAAATAAATTAATCCGTTCTCAGAGAGCAATGGAAAGGTCAGTGTTGGGAATATATTTCAGAGACAGGAAAAGATCAACTCTGGTGAGAGAGAAGACTAAAGTCAAAGATATTATTGAAGTTATAAAAGAACAGAAATGGAGACGGACAGGCCATGTGGCAGGCATATGGGATAATCAATGTAGCAAGAGGCTGAATAAGTGGACACCAAAAGATTGTAAGCGTAGCGGAAAAAGGCCAGACAGGAGGTGGAGAGATGAGGTAGAGAAATTTGCAGGATAACTTGGCAAAGATTGGTTCAGTCAAGGAATTCTTGGAGAATGTTGGAGGAAGCCTTTGTTCAGCAGTGGACTAGTAATGGCTACTGATGCTGCTGCTGCTACGTTTATATATATATATATATATAGATAGATAGATAGATAGATAGATAGATAGATAGATAGATAGATATAGATATAGATATAGATATATATATATATATATAGATATATAGATATATATATATATATATATATATATAGATAGATAGATAGATAGATAGATAGATAGATAGATATAGATATAGATATGTAGATAGATAGATAGATAGATAGATAGATATGTGTGTGTGTGGGGGGGTTGGTGTGTGGGTGTAACCCCCCAAAAATGGGAGGAAGACAGACATGAACTAAAGAGCACTCAGAGAGCGCATACCTCCATCAGTACAGTTGCCGTTAAATAGGATCCGGATCCGTGGAGTTATTTTGTGGAATACGTGGGATTCGGATCCCCACAAAAATTTAGTCAATTGTTCCTGGACCCATGGCCCACTCTTCAACAAAATTTTATTGAAATTCATTGAGAGACACGATACCTTGCGGGATATATAGGATCCCAAATTAATCAATTCTTTCTTTGTCGTTGGCCCATCCATCCACAAAGTGTCATTGAAATTCATTGAGAACTTTTGGAGATATCGTGTGGACAAATAAACAAACAGATGAACATAGGTGAATGCATAACCTCCTCCAGCTTCGTTGGAGGAGGTAATGAAAAAGAAGGAGGGAGAACAAATTGTCACAAGAAGAACAAAGGTAAGCAAACTAGAAGAGACCAACTGATATCCTCGAGACGTTTTGTTACAAGGTAAAACTGTAACATCTGTCTAATGAGTCAAAGGCACTGATTGCAAAGCAAGGATGGCTCCTTTTACCTACCAGTCACTCCAACAAGAAAAGGCAGGAAAAAGTGAGAAGCACTACCATGCGACACTGAAAATCTGACAAGGAAATTCGTGGGAAAAGGTTAAATGGAAAGTAAAATATTTGAACTATCTTAGCCAACAAGGGAAGGCAACATCAAGTTAACATAAGGTAAATAAGGACGCTATTCTGTGATTGTCCTTCTCCATGCTTTATACTATAGAAACATAATATACTGTACGCGAAAACTGTTCTTTCTAAAAGACTAGAAACGTTTGCCAACAATTTTATAACCATTACCTTTAACTGACTCACCTGGTGTACTGTGAAGCAAAATTCCTCTGCGTTTCTTCACTCCAGGGGTAAACGATGGTTAAGAAGATGAAGGAGAAAGAAAACAAGAAAAATGGCAGAAGTTTAAAAAGGAAGAAAAACAGATAACAGTGAGGTGAATGAGAACGGGAGACAGAGGGACAAGATAATGTCTTTCTATAAAGGGGAAGAAAACAATAACAACGATTTAAGAATGAGATCAACAAAGGAATAGAAAGGAAAAGATGAAAGAAGAGGATGAGACAGAAATGAAGAAGGGAAGGAAGAAAGGAAAGGAAGAAGGAAAGGAAGAAAGGAAAGAATGGTCTCTTCAGAAAACAAAGAGGAGACAGTCTTGGAGGGGAA
Source organism: Coenobita brevimanus (assembly GCF_032717465.1). Classification (NCBI taxonomy): domain Eukaryota; kingdom Metazoa; phylum Arthropoda; class Malacostraca; order Decapoda; family Coenobitidae; genus Coenobita; species Coenobita brevimanus. The sequence continues at coordinate 16,689,445 of NC_137062.1, read as the reverse complement.
GAAGAAGGAAGAATGAGATAGCTTAGAGGAAATAGGGGAGTAAAGAAGATAAGGAGAAGGAGAGGGGAAAAAAATATCCCTCAATAAAAGAAATAGAGAATGTAAAATAGAGAAAGAAGAGAAAGGAAGATGCTAGAAGGAGACAGTTAATAGACGAGGGAAGAGGGAAGTAGCGATGATAAGGAGGTGAAGGATGAGAAAAGGGAGAGAAAGGATAATGTTTCTTCAAACAAGGGAAGAAGACAGTAAAGAAGGGGGAAGATGAAGGAAGAACGTGAGAGTGAATAGAAGATGAGGGGAGGAAGGAAAGAGGAGATAAAGAGGATGAGAGGAAGAAGACATAGAAGAAGACACTAATGGAGGGGAAGTATAAAGATGATGCAAGGAGTAAGCATTTAATTAGAGAGGGAGGTATGGAAGGAAGGACGATAAGGAAGGGATGAAACGATAGTAGAATAAAGAGAGAGAATAAAGAAGGGAGGAAGGAAAGAGGAAGTTGAAAGTTATAGAGGTGAAGGATGAAAAAGATGCAGGGAGAAAGAAAATGAGAAGGGAAGAAATGAAGAGAGGGATATGAAAGAGGTCAGCACGAGGAGAGGATATGGTACTGATGAACGAGGCGGGGGAAAATCATAGAGAATGTCTCTGTACGGAAGGAAAGGAGGGACTAAAGGAAGGAAGAGGTCCAAATGAACATGTAGAAAAACATGTAACTAATGCAAGAGGAAGGTGGAAACAAAGAAAGAAGACAAATAGAGGAAAGATGATAATAAGGTGAAGACAAGGGAATGAAGGAGGAATTTGGGGAGAAGAGAATGAGACGGGCAGTAGGGAAGGCGCAAGCATAATGGACATGCAAAGGGGATATAGCCAACAGAAGAAAATAGATGAGTTCTCTAGGCAGTTTTGGAAATTCAATACCATCTCTTCCTCAGCAATTGTTTCTGCACATTTCAAGTACTGTACGAGTATGCTGTTAATGCAAGGTATGTTGGCACAAAAAATATACAAAAATACGTGAGAATGCTAATGCATACGATGGAAACTAAATCAAAAGAGGTGCCACGAAGCCTATGATGCCACCTAGTATACTGGCCTTTATCTGGTAGTCAAGGTATTTTATTTTTGCCACTATTGCGTCATGGGATCTGAAATTTTTTAGCGCATGGGTCCCACGACTATTTTTTATACTGTAGTTCATTAATCTTAATTTGAGTGAGAGTCTCATTTTTTCGCTGTCTAGATCCTTTAGTTCCTGCAACTAAGGCCAGACGTCCGTTCTTAACACTTATTCTTGATTAACAGTATATTCCTATGTTATTTATTTCTTGTGGTTCACCACTCAGGATGGGGACGGCAAATTTAGGCAAAGTCAAGGTGAAGAATGTACAGTATAGTGTTAAAACACTGTATACTTTGTTAGTTCATCCTGACGTCTGGTTTTGTAGCAGTTCTAGATAAACAACGGTGGTCACTGGCAGGTGCTTAGGCCAAACTGACCTATTAAATATTGTCTACCTGAGGCTTGCAACCATATCCTCCCTCCCATTGTCCTTTTCTGTCATTGAACTATATGAATTAATCTGCAAAATGACGAGAATCTGGGCCATGTTGGAGTGAAAGCAGCATGGCGCCAAACCCAGGTTTCTGTCACTGTATCTAATTGGCTGTCGGAATGAATGACAATCAAATTTTGGAGAAGTTTTCAGTATCTTTAAGGACTGAATAACTTTTTTGCTCTGCAGTCTTCTACGACATGCAGGGGATATGTGGATAGTATGGTTTCTTCCGGTGCTAGAGAGGGACACCGTCACGTGATGGAGCCGATACAACCACAGCTCAGCTGTACAAACACCCCTCAGTTCCCGCAATATCTTCAGATGTGGGGATGCTGGACTGAAGGAGGAGGATAAATTAGACCTAAACCGACTAAACGTGAAGTCTATCGACTTTACGTATAGATGAGCCACAACAACAACAATCACTCCTGCCACGTTGAGGGATTCCAGCGGCAAATACCTGTACTGTAAATTTTCTAAGTCAGTGTCATGGACGTGTTTCAGCAGTGGAAGGAGCACAGAAACGGGCAAGGCCTAAACATAGCAAATGTTGTGAACACTTGCAAAACATTACCTTCTCTCTCTCTCTCTCTCTCTCTCTCTCTCTCTCTCTCTCTCTCTCTCTCTCTCTCTCTCTCTCGCTCATACTGGTTGCAGTTTATAAGCAAAACCCAAATCTTAGCTACTGTAACTGAACACTTTTAATCTAGTTATTCGTGTGCTGCGTTGTCGGTAACAGCCAGAGAATGATACTTGACGTCAATGTACTGCAAGATTTAGCGTCCTTACCTCCGTTACTCTTTATACCTTAACTTTATTGTAGACCAGATTTTCCTTTTGAAGTTTTTCACGTACTCAGTGGCAGATAAGGACGATCCAAGGCTTTATAGTCTTTCCATAGTACTTCTTCCTGGATAGCACCCTATTCTTGTGATTGATATACGTACACACACACACACACACACACACACACACACACACACACACACACACACACACACACACACACACACACACACACACACACACACACACACACATATATATATATATATATATATATATATATATATATATATATATATCGTTATCATCAATTGCAAGTCCACAGCTGAACAAAGGCCTTCAACCTTCTCCAAAAACTCCTTGACTGAGCCAATCTCTGCCACGTTTTCCTTGTAAATTTCTCTATCTCATGTCTCCACCTCCTGTCTGGCCTTTTCTGCTACGCTTACAATCGCTTGGTGTCCAGTCAGTTAGCCTCTTGCTCCATCGGTTATCCCTTATTCTTGCTACATGGCCTGCCAACCTCCATTTCTGTTCTTTTATAGGTTCTTTAATGTCTTTGACTTTAGTCTGCTCTCCCATCCAAGTTGAACGTTTCCTATCTCTTAAACATATTCCCAATATTGACCTGTCCATTGCTGTCTGAGAACGGACCAGTTTATTTTCCATCGATTTGGTTAGTTTCCAGGTCTCACAACCATACGTCATAGCTGGAATAATACAATCGTTATATACTTTCGTTTCATACAAACTGGCAAGCTACTTTTCATAATGTCTCTATGTTTACCGAAAGATTTCCATCCAATTCCAGTGACTCTTTTTATTTCGTTATCATGGTCTTTCGTTAATTTTAGTATTTGACCCAAGTAATTGTACTCCTCGATTTCTTCAAGAATTTCTTCGCTTATTCTGATTACGCTCGTTGATGCATGTGGATTAAACATTAGTTTAACTCCGGTTCATCTTTAGCCCTACTTTGAGACTTTCTCTGTTCAGGTCATTTCACATTTCTTGCAGTGTCTCTTCTTTTTCTGAGATCAGGACAATATCATCTGCAAATCTTAAATGGGTTAGCTTTTCTCCAACCATGTTTACTCATTTGTTTTCCCAGTCTAGCTTTCTGAAAATTCTTTACAAGTATGCTTTAGATAATTTTAGGGAAATTGTATCTCCCTTACGCACGCCTTTTTCAGTCATTTTTTTATGAGTCTTTAATATAACTGCAGCAGCTCTCCTCTCTCTCTCTCTCTCTCTCTCTCTCTCTCTCTATATATATATATATATATATATATATATATATATATATATATATATATATGTTTTCGAGCAGTTTCACAATTTTTGCATTCACTCCTTGTTCTCGTAATGAATTTGCAATTACTAAGCGCTTTGCTGAGTCGAAAGCCATTTCGTAATCAACAAAACCTAAGCACAATGGTTTATTATATTCTGTAGTTTTCTCAATTAGCTGATTCATTGTATGTAAATGATCAGTAGTCGAATACCCACTTCGGAATCCTGCCTATTCACGAGGTTGGTTTTTTCAATAAATTTGTTGTTCTTCTGTTCGTAAGGGGTTTAGTGAAGAGTTTGTTAATAAATGATAATAAGCTAATGGATTGACAATTACTCAGATCTTTTGAGTCGCATTTTTTGTAAAATAAAATAAGTATTGCATTACACCATGTTTTGGGAATCTCCATTTTTATACAATGGGTAAATTAGAGGGCAAGCCTATTTTGTACATCTACTCCTGCATCCAACAGTAAATCTGCTACTATTCCGTCATTTCCCGGAGCCATCCCTTTTTTTCTCATTTTAAAGAGAAATGTTACTTCGTCTGGTGTTACTCACTTGTGTCAGTCTAAAAGTTAGCTGTTGGTACTACGGTCTTTGATGCATACAGTTCTTTGTAAAATTCTTCAACTCTCTTCAACATCCTATCTCTGCATTTAATGACTTCACCGTTTTTGCCTTTCAGTGACGTAATTTGCTGCTTTCTTTGAGTTTTTTTTACTTCGGACCTGCTTCAGAGTTTTTCCTTTTTTGCTGGTTTCTTTGATCTGATCCATGTTTCTCTTTCTTGTTTCTTCTCTTTGTCTCCTGCTGATAAGCTTCTTTTATTCCGCTCGTTCTATTTCATCTTTGTTTTTATTTTCCTTTTTTCTTTCTTTTTTTTCATGAGTTCGAGTGTCTTCTGAATTTTCTTGGCTTTGGTTGTATTAGGTTTTCCTACTACTTCCGCTGATTCTCTTAGCACTTTTGTTAGCTGTCATTCAGCTCATCAATGTCACATTCAGCATTACTTAAAGCCTGAATCTGTTCGTTATTTACAACTGAAAGGCTGCTTTGCTTTCATTTACCTTTATTGGGCATTATCATTTAATTTTTAATCATTTTCTTTCTTTCACCTCTGAAATTGAATCTGGCTGTGCAACCCACCTTCCTATGGTCATTCCTATATTTACTTTGTTGATAACACCTATATATATATATATATATATATATATATATATATATATATATATATAAATATTGCCAGACGTTTCAATCCCGTTTGGGATGGCCACAAACAAATCGCCTCCAAGTCGCCCTGTCCCCTCCCCTGCCATTTCACTGCCCTGCTACCAACTCACACCCCCCTTTCTCATATACCTCTCCACCCCATCTCTCCATCTCATCCTCGGCCTTCCCCTCCCTCTTCCCCCCTCCACCTCACTCACATACACTCTCTTCGTCAGTCTTTCACCCTCCATCCTCTCCACATGGCCAAACCACCTCAGTGTGTTCCTCATAACGCTTCCTATCACATCCACATCCACACCACAACGCTCCTTTATATCCTCATTCGTCAGCCCCTTTCTCCATGTGACTCCAGAGGCTCCTCTTATATAACTCATTTCCACTGCTCTCTCTCTTGACTTGTGTCCTTCCAACAACGTCCAGGCTTCACTTCCATACGTTAGAGTTGGTATCACAATACAGTCATGTAGTAACTTTTTCACTTCCATGCTTACTTCCCTGCTTCTTATCATTGCTTTCAGAGAACCAGCAACCTTTCTTCCCTGCTGTACCCTTTCAAGCACTTCACCTTCCAAACCTCCATCCTTACTCATCACACTACCCAAGTACTTAAACGTACTCACATTTTCCAATTCCTCACCATCCAACCTCGCTGTACATTCACTGACTTCACCTCTCTCAAAGACCATCACTTTACTCTTCCCTACATTCACCTTTAGATTCCGTTTCTTACACACTCTCCCAAACTCATCCACCAAGCCTTGCAGCTCCCCTTCGTCTTCACTCAACAACACAGTATCATCTGCAAACAACAGTACAGGGAATTTCCAAACACTATCCTCTCTCACCAGGGCCACTCCAACGTCCACTGCCGTACCTTGTACCTCTTTTATTACCCCATCCATGTACAGATTGAACAACCATGGAGACATGACACATCCCTGTTTCAACCCAACTCTCAAAGAGAAAAATCCACTTAGTTCACCATCCACACGCACTGCAGCCTTAGCACCATCATACATACTCTTCACACCATTCAACAACTTCCCATCTACTCCATATATTCTTAATACTTTCCACAATCCTTGTCTATCCACCCTGTCATATGCTTTCTCCAAATCCATGAAAGCCGCATACAACTTCTTTCCCTTCTCCAGAAACTTTTCCACTAAAGATCTAAGAATGAATATCTGATCAACACAACCTCTTCCCTTCCTAAAGCCTCCCTGTTCTTCTCCAACTAATTCCTCTGTTCTTTCTCTTACTCTGTCAATAAGTATCCTACCATACACTTTTCCTATTATACTAAGAAGACAAATGCCCCTATGATTACCACACACTTCTTTTTCCCCTTTTCCTTTGTACAAGGGAATAATTATACCTGACTTTCAATCCTCCGGGACTCTACCTTCCTCCCAGGCCAATCTGCACATCTTCCACATCCATTCTACTACTATCTCTCCACCATGCTTCAGCATTTCACCACACACTCCATCAATACCTGGGTCTTTCCCCGATTTAACTTTCTTCATTGCTTCCACAACTTCTATCCTACTGATTTCTTCCTGTCTTCTCACCTCCCCCCTTCTCCCAGCCATTCCCCAGCCACTTATACCCGCATTTCTTCCATCCTCTATGTTCAACAATTCCTTAAAATGTTTTCTCCATCTGCTCACTTTTTCTCCCTTCTCCACTAGTCATCTATCATTTTTATATTTCACTCTCCTGCTAACTTCACTTCCACCCTGTCTTACTCTTTTCACCTCTTTCCAGAACATTTTCCTATAGTCCCTCCACTTTACACTCAAATTCCTTCCAAATTCCTAATCCACTCTCTTCTTACTCTCTCTTACTAATCTTTTCACCTCTCTCTCTCTTTCTACATATAACTCTCTCTTCCGCCTCTCAACTTCTTCCACGCCCCTATTTCTCATCCATTCATTGTATGCTTTCTTCTTTTGTGCCACAGCCTGTCTCACCTCTTCAGTCCACCACGCTGTTCCTTGCACCTTCCTCCGTCTTCTCTTCCTTCCACGCACCACATCACATGCTGCACATATTTCTTCTGTAAATATCCTACACACACCTTCCACGTCTCCCATCTGCTCCAATTCATATTTGCCCAATCGTTCCTCCACTTCTCTCTTATACTCTGCCTTTTTCTCATCCTCTTGTAACCTTTCCACTCTCCTCGCAACTACTCCTTCCTCTCGTCTTTCCCTTCTTCTATTCCTCCATCTTACTTGAATCCTAATTCTGGCCACCACCAAGTAGTGGTCAGAAAGTCCACTCCCCCAACCTCTATAAGCTCTTGCATCCATTACACATCTTCGCATCCTTTCATCCACACACATATAATCAATCATTGCCTTCCTTTCATTCAGTTCACCACCCACCCTTCTCATTACTCGCCATGTATACCTGTGGATCATTTTATGCCTGAAGAGGGTATTGGCTATCACCAACCCCCTCCCAGCACAAATGTCCACTAACGCAATCCCATTCTCATCTATCTCAGCAGGCACACCCCACTCACCAACTATTCCATCCACCTTCACATTCCCAACTTTACCATTCATATCACCGATCAAAATCACTCTCTCATTCCTTCCAAACTTTTCCATGCACACTTCTACATTTGTCCAGAACTCTTCTCTCACTCTTCTAGCACGATCTTGCGTTGGCGCATACACACACACAATCGCCCACATTTATATTCCCTTTCAACTTTACCCAAACAATATATATATATATATATATATATATATATATATATATATATATATATATATATATATATATATAGATAATTTAATTAATAAAGAAGCAACTCATGACGTCAAGCGTGAATGTTTTTTCTTCCATTGTGAAGCAAACGCAAACCAAAAGTTTGGTTGATCTGAAGATGCCTCGAGACACAGTATAGAATAATTGAATGTAGAAGGTAAAGGAAATGGCAGACTGATAAGGACTGTCCCAGAGCTGGCCTGTGAGCAGCGAAACAACGAGAGCTGCGTAGTAGTAAGTTCGTCATCATCCCTCTCTCGTCGTCATGTGATCTGCCATAGAAGCCCTGCATTACTACTTGTGATTGACTTCTTAGAGTTTACAGTAGGTCTACTGAGCCGAAACCATACATACTCTGATCTTGCAGAGATACTGGTTGTGTACAGTGGTTGTATTCACCAGTATATGGAGTAATGCTGTCATGTGTACGTTACCACATACAATGAATCACAATTCAGGGTGGAATTATGTACTTTTCATATCATAAATTCACCTTCTATCACTGTCTCCCTTCTGTCTCCGTTTCACGTTCTCTTCAATGTCTCTTCCTTCTACGATTAGTTCAATGGCCAGGGCTCTCCAGAACCCAGATATCATCTGTACTTCAGTGCGGCGGGCTAGCAGCACTAGTCATACTTCGCACTCTCACCCGTCTACAGTCCAACTCTCTAACGCAGAAGTCAACAGATTCCCTCAGTCTCTCATTTACACAACTGTTTATTCCTAGAACTGGCTTTCTCAATATGTTTTTTTCTTTACTGCTTATGACCTTCAGTCTTATAAGTCTTTCATTAGGCAAACGGATGTATATTGGCTGAATCGGTAAAGAGGCGGCCTGCAGTCCTGATGGACCCAGGTTCGAATCCTGGCTGGGGCAGAGAACAGTTTAAGGATTTGAATTTCATAGAAGCAGACTTTCCTGATCTACCAGATGACCCGCCGACATGTCATAAAAGTACCCCCGCTAATACCAATACACCAGTCCTGTATGAGACAGCCCTAGCATGTATTCAATATGGACGGTGGGTGTTAGCGCCTAAGTGGTGACATGTGGAGGTGTAGGAGGACTACTGGACCTTGGGATACGCTACTGCCCCCGAGATATAGGCCCTGAAGCCTTTGCCCAGAGTCGGACATAAAAAAAAAATATATATATTGTTCTTAGTTTTTGGTCTCATCAGATGTTTTCAACGTAGGGGATACTTCTAGTAGGACAAGAGATAATGAAGGCTGCATTAACCATTCAACTTCAGTAGCATCTCCTGATCTATATAAAATTGTCTGAGGAGAGCAGGTATAAATAAATAAACAAAGAGAGAAGGCGTAGAACCCAGTGTGTCCAAACATCACTGAATTAACAGACGTTGATTATGACCTTTAAATTTCTTTGAAAGTGGCAGGTATTTGCATGCTCTAATTCTTTCTTTCCCTTTCTCCAATAAGTCTCTCTCTCTCTCTCTCTCTCTCTCTCTCTCTCTCTCTCTCTCTCTCTCTCTCTCTCTCTCTCTCTCTCTCTCTCTCTCTCTCTCTCTCTCTCTCTCTCTCTCTCTCTCTCTCTCTCTCTGTCTCTCTCTCTCTGTCTCTCATATCTCCACGGTCCCTGTAGCCCAGTTCGTCTCCCAGGGGAAATCCTTCTTTCTCTCACTCCTTCCTTCCTTCATTCCTCTGCCCCTTTCCTGAATTTCCTTAGTACTGTCTTTTTTCCCTCTCTTTCCCTCCCTTCTTTCATCTCGTCTTTCCCTCCTCATTCCTCATCATTCTTTCTTTCCTTCGTCCCCCTCTTTCCTCCTCTCCCATTTTCTTCAGTACTTTTGCTACTCTTTCCCCCTTTCTCTCACGATTTACTTAACTTCTACGCCCACGTCTGTTAGTTATCTATATCACTGCAGGAAGTAAGACCTACCAGAATTCTCTCTCTCTCTCTCTCTCTCTCTCTCTCTCTCTCTCTCTCTCTCTCTCTCAAGACTGTATGAAGGGGAGCGACATCTCGCGTAAAGCTGTCCAAAAGAAATGACGACGGACGTCCAGGTGGCATCACGACGCAGACAGCCCTAAATAGTTCTTCATCCACGTAAACAGTGTAAAATGTAGGAAGTCTTTCAAAGGTAGTATTGGACCACTCAAGATTAATAAGGTGCACTGCAACTCTTGGACTTCAATGGCCAAAACATTAAATAACCATTATGATTTGGTCCTTACCTTGCAGATACACATGTAATGGCAAGACCAGCACGGGCCGATAAGAATGAAGATTGTGCCGCCCTTAGATGTACACCTAGAGAGGTAGCAAGAAGAATTAGCAATCAAAATATTTACAAGTCACCTGGCCCAGATAAAATCCATCGAAGTGTTCTTAAAGAGATACCTGATTAGGTAGCTCCTGTACTTCCTGAAATCTTCAACAAGTCGCTGAAATGAGGAGAAATGCCAGGAGACTGGAAGCTGGCAGATGTGACTCTGACCTTTATGTGAGGGAATTAAGAATGTCCTGAGAATTATGAAATATAGTTCGGTTAACCTGACCTCTGTCATAGTTAAACTGTTAGAAGGAATAATTATAGACAGGACATTTGAACACCTGGAAAATCACAACCTGATTATGGATTCCCTGCATGGGTTCAGACGAGACACATCATACCTAACCAACTTGCAGGATTTTTTGTTCACAACATGTTGATTTAGTATGGCACGAACAAAGCAGCAGACATCTTTTACTTAAACTTTCAGGAGACAATTGACAAAGTTGCTTTTCTCAGAATCATGTCAAATGTGGTTGAACTCGGTATTAATAAAGGGGTTACATTCTGGTAGAAAAGTGGCTATCATATAGGGAACACCGAGCAGTGATCAACAGAATTTCTTCTGACATGGCTTCAGTCACTTCTAGAGTTATACAAGGGTCAGTCCTTGTTCCCCTTCCTGTTTATCATTTATATCACTGACACGTATGTTGGTTTGTTAAGTGTGATCTCAAACTTTGCAGATGACATGAAAATTTCGGAAAATGTGAGCAGTCGTCAAAAGACAAAAAAATTCCAGGCTGATTTGTGTAGAATAAGGAAAGATTCTGGGACATGGCAATAGAAATTCAACTTCGAGAAATGCAAGGTGGTGCATATTGGCTATGCAAACTCCTCGTCAGACTATTCACTTTTTGTGAGAATTCTGAGGATTACTGATATGGAATAGGACTTAACTGTACTGATCAACAGTGATCTAAAATCATCCAAATAGTGCATCGAAATAGAGAAAATGGCTCAGAAATTGATTTGCTACATCCAGAGGCAGTTTCGTTATAGAAATATATTGTTCTTACGCTTTATAACTTCATCACACGGCCACTTCTGGAGTACTCTGTGCGGTTCTGGTCACCTACACTTAGGAAAAACATGGACTGACTTGAAAAAATCCAAGCTAGAGCTACAAAACCTATCAAGAGACTGAGTTATCATAAAATCCAGAGCGCAGTGGGGTTGTTTTCATTAGAATCTCAGATACTACAAGGTCAGCTCAGTGACGCGTTTGGAATACTGAATGGGTTTGATGATACTGGCCATAGAAAGCTGTTTATTCTCAACAAGAACTCGACACACAAACGTGGATAGAAGTTATAAATGAAAATATTTAATACCAGCATATGTGAAAAATGTTTCACGTACAAGATCTGCTTCACCGGGAACAGATTTTCCATGGATGTAGTAGAGCAATTTACAAGAAACCTCGATACGGTTTTAGTCATACAAGAATGAGTGGGCAGTGGGTATGCATTCCCAGGCAATACGAAATATCTCCTCGGTATGAATAACAAGGTCTTTGAGATACAAGCTTCTTGTAATTCCCCCCCCCTCTCTCTCTCTCTCTCTCTCTCTCTCTCTCTCTCTCTCTCTCTCTCTCTCTCCCTCTCTCGGTATCCATTATCAATTCCTCACTTTTTCCCCATTCCTCTCCGTCGCTCCACACCAAATCCTTCCATCCATCTCTTTTTACAGTCTCTCTCTCTCTCTCCAGCATTTACTTTCTTTTTTTCCCTCCTCTCTCGCAACACTTCCCTGCATCCCTGCCATCCAACCCTACGTCCTCATCTCTCCCCCCCCCCTCCTCATCCTCTCACTCCATGGGGAGAAAGGAAAGGGAAGGGGAGAGATAAAACTCGTGAACGAAAGATAAGTATATAATTGATAATTTTTCAAACCGGCCAATTTCTACATTAAGAAAGATGGGAATTAGCCTTCGACTTTTTTTTCCTTGCCCTTTCTCAGTTTTCTCAGCAAGGAACTCTTCTGGTGAGAATTCCTAGTTCGACCTGTAGTTTTCAGGACGTGTTGACTAGTGTTCTAGTTTGCTCTTTCTCTGGGGGTCTGGAGGTCCGTCTCTGTGTTTTTCTGCTTGCCTATTTGTTTTTTTCATCCTGACTGTCCTTATCAACCAACCAGTCAGTCAGCTTATTTATGTACTGTATGTACAGGGTATGTATATATGTATGCATGTAAATACCTTACTTCTTAATTAGTCAATCTACCTACCTATCTATTTATCTACCTATCTATCTGCTTATCTATGTGTCTATTTGTCTGTCTATCTATTTATCTATATATCTGTCTATCTGACAGTGTGCCTGTCTATATATTAATTTGTCTGTCTATATATTAATTTGTCTGTCTATATATTAATTTGTCTGTCTGCCTGTCTACATGTCTGTCTGACTATGTAACAGTTTGTCTGTCTGCATCTTTATCTCTTTACATTTCCGTCAGTCTACCTGCTTGTCTGTCTATCTACCTTTCTATCAGTCCATCTTTTTGTATTTTTGTTTATATATCTGTGTCTGGTAACCAGTTTATCTCTCTACATTTATCAGTCTTTCTGTACTTTTGTATATGCATACCTTTATTTTCTCTCTCTCTCTCTCTCTCTCTCTCTCTCTCTCTCTCTCTCTCTCTCTCTCTCTCTCTCTCGATGGGGTAAGACATTAATTATTTCGTTCAAAAAGGCAAAGCTAAAAACTGTCAATTGCAATGGAATTTGATGTAATGGGTGAAAATCCGACATTACCCCAATGAAAGAATTAAACGTAATTAATAAAATACATAAGCAAACAATATGGAAATAAGTTCATAATTAATTATAATTAATTAATTACCTAGTACACTGCCTAAACCTTTTCTCCATTTCATCTCAGATTTAGACATTTTTGTCCAATGTGTTTAGTTGAGTATGCAGTTGACGACATAGCTTACGTATGACCCAACATGGCGGTTCAGAGGTGAGGCTGAGGGTAAGGACACCAAGCAATTACACTAATGGAGTTACTACCACCATGGGACCAGCCTACCTAACATACGCCTCCTTCATTTACACTCTTCCTCTTGCTTCTTTTTCTCCTTTCATTTCTCCTACTTTGTTTCTTCTTCCCTCTTATTCTCCTCTTCCTTCCTCATGTCCTTATATTTCTTTCGTCTCCTTCCTGTTTTTTTCTTCACCTTTCTCTTCATTCTCCTTCCTCTTCCTTCTTCTCTTCGCTTATTTTTTCTGCTTCTTACATCATCTTCCTTTTTCTTTCTTCATTTCCTCCATTCGTTTTCCCTTCTCTTCATTTTTCTTTCCTCTTGTTATTTCTTATTCTTGTCCGACGTTCTCATTTCCTTATTACAACGTCTTCATCGTCATACCCACTCCGTTTGTACCTTCCCTTTCCTCCTCCTCGTCTCCAGCCTTCCTTCACGATTATCTTGATTTCTTCTTACCTATCTTCCTACCATGTTTCTTTGTTCTCCTTTGCATCCTTCCTCGTGCTCCTTATTATTCTCCTACCCGTTTAACCTTCTCCCTTATTCTTCCTCTCCTTCTGCTTGCATCTCTGTTTTATACACTCATATAGTGGCTCCGTGACGTTTGTATGTCGCGTCTGCCTTGGCTCTTCGTCGTTTGTGTGTGTGTGTGTGTGTGTGTGTGTGTGTGTGTGTGTGTGTGTGTGTGTGTGTGTGTGTGTGTGTGTGTGTGTGTGTGTGTGTGTGTGTGTGTGTGTGTGTGTGTGTGTGTGTGTGTGTGTGTGTGTGTGTGTGTGTCTGTGCTTCTTTCTGTGTCAGTGTGTGTGTGCCAAATTTGTAATTTTGTTTGCTGTTATGGACGGCCTCTGACCCTCATTTACAGTTATTATCAGTGACCTTAGCTGTAAATCTACTCACATCCATTCCTACTCTGATACTATATTCTTCACTTTTCCGCCGGCTTTTGACACCGTCCGCCATCACAGTCACAGCAACAGAAATGAAGCTCTGGGACATCTGACATACAATCAGCTCTTTATCCGTGAGGCAAAGGCCTTGTTCCTTTTAATGCCACTAAAACTCACGTCCTTTGCTTCTACATAGTACACCGCCTGGCCGTCTCCTTTCCATTAAGAACAAATACCTCGATCTTTTAAAATCTTTCCGTGTTCCAGAACTCTAGTTTTTCGTGATCCATCTTGCAAAATGGAAATTGTTTCTGAATGCAAACTTAACTTCAGAAATTACCCATTTCGTGCATTCTTGAAGTCCACTCATCTGCTGAGTTGTATGGGAATCTCATTAACCTCCTTGTGGAGTACAGCTCTCATATGTTATGGGGAGCTGACCATTTACAACACCTCCAAATCACGTGGAGTCATTTTTCCTACCGACCTCTTTTCTCTAGTTAATTTATTTTGACCTCTCTCTCTCTCTCTCTCTCTCTCTCTCTCTCTCTCTCTCTTTCTAGTAATGGTCACTGTACATCATAACTGTTTGTATCCCTATCCCAGTGCGGCGGGCACACAGCACCCATGTAGCCACACACTCTTATTTAGACTACAGTATATCCAGTTCAGCTCTTATCCAAAAATTAACTGGTACTTTTGTCTTGCATGGACACTAATGGTGAGTTCCAGAACTGTTATCCTGAGTCTCTCTTTCCCACTGCCTATGACCTCTAGTTAATAAAATGAGTTTTGCTCAGACATTTAGAAAGGAAAAGACCTTGACTCATATTTTGATTTGCTCAACTCTTTGTGGAAGATACAAACTTCCCTAGCTCACCGACGTTCCTGTATCACACACACACACACACACACACACACACACACACACACACACACACACACACACACACACACACACACACACACACACACTAACAAGTGCGCGCGTGCGTCTCATCTTTCTTGCAACTAGCTTCAGAAATTACAGTTACTTTCTACTGGCTTTCACCTCTGTGACTTCCTCCACCTGACGAAACTTTACTTCTCAGTTACACAAACTTTTCTCGACTCACAGGGAAAAAGATAAAAAGAAACCAAAGAGAAACAAACACTTTGCGCTGAGAAGTCTAACAAGTGTTCAGGTATACATGAGCTTCAATCGTTTTCATGGTCGTGAACCTTCTGATTTTTTCTCTTGCACATTCTCCTCCTCCTCCTCATCATCATCATCATTATCATCAGTATTATCGTCATATCCTAGACATTTTATCTTCCTGATACTTTTTTTGATTATCATCATCTTCATTGTCATCATCTAAGCTATCCATCATCATTATTACCATCATCACCATTATCATCATTCCCAATTATAAATAGTGTATTATGCTGGAAAAAATACAGAAAACGTCTACATATTCACTTCTCCTCCTCCTCCTCCTCCTTTCATCATCATCATCATGATCATGATCATCATCTTCATCATCATCATTACCAATTCCCAGGAATATAATCTGGGTAGTTTAGACTGAGAAATAAAACAAATGATAGGCACCTTCATTCACTCATGGCTATCATTATCAACAACATCATATACAGTGGTACCCTTTTCCCGTTCCCACTATTATAAATGGCGTGGTTAGGATTCATAAACGGGAAATCATAATACAGGCCTTGAAAATTTAAGTCATAATGGACTGTTTTAATTCCGAGTACTTGTGTTTTATTCCTCTTAAGAACACAATAACATATACATATAGAATGTTTCCATCACATCACATTTTCATAAAAAATTATAAAGAATTTTAATTAAATTACAGCAAATTATAAATTTCAGTCGATCAATATAATATCGTTCTAAATTAAGTGATAATGAAAACATTTACTGTGTATTTTTTAAATAAATACATGAAGGAAAAAACGCTATATATTCCATGACTCACATATACAGTAACTTCTCTACTCTTTGTAACTTCTCAGTTTTCTTGCTGCAAAACTTCTTTTGGTGGCCAATCGCTTGTACACTGTTTCCGGTGCGTCCCTATGAATCATCCAGCAGTAGTCTGCCATCATACTGACATCCCAACGTCCCTGTTACCTTCCTTCCATGTACTTGATATCCTGATGGAACCTATCACCCCATTCTTCACTCACCGCTCTGAGGTTTTCGAGAAAAAATTCCAAATGCGAATTCCAAAAGCAAACTTTGAGACTCATGTTACAAACCAACTCCATAAACTTAACCAACAAATTTCTCACAATTTCTTTGTAATTTGGATCCATTTTGTTACCTAAAAACTTGGAATTACTTCTTTGAATGTTTCCCAAGCCTCTTGTTCCAGGTAGTTCTTCGCACCACCACATTCTGCATCTGAAATCAGTTTTCTAACATCAGGACCCGTATATACGCCCTCTTTCAATTTAACGTCAGGCAAACCAGGAAACTTTTGACACAAATACATAAAACAAGGTCCAGCTTTTGACAGGACTTTGGCAAACTGCTTTTTAAATCCAAGCTTAATATGAAGCGGTGGTAGCAGCACTTTATTTGGATTCACCAAGCTAGGTCTAATGATGTTTTGGGTACCAAGCTGAAGATTTTTTCTATCTGACCATTCCTTCTGAACCCAAAGTAAATCTTTGGCTCTGCTGTCCCAATCACAGAGAAAACGTGGGAATTTTGTATACCCTGACTTCTGACCCAGTAAGATACACAGAACTTTCAGGTCCTCGCATAGTTTTTTTTTTTTTATGCAAGGAAGAAGGAACCAAAGGCCATGAGCCCGCAGTAACAGTTCCCTCCAAGAGAAAAACAAAATACAATAGAGAGCCATTTTCAAGATCCGATCACTTTGAGATGCCTGGACACACTGCGTTTGAAAGACTGGAGATCATAGGCAGCAGGAAATACAGACAGAGGGAGACAGTTCCAGAGTTGACCTGTTGCATAAATGAAAGACTGGGAGTAACGGTTAACTCTTGCATTAGAGAGTTGGACAGAAAAGGGATGAGAGTTTGCTGCCAGACGGGTGCTACGCGCCCGTCGTAGAAGTGGAGGAAAGCAAGCAGACAGTTCAGAGGAGCAGTGACCATTAAAGTAGCGATAGAAAAGAGATAAAGATGCAACAGTGCGGCGAAGAGACAGAGGTTGAAGGGAGTCAGTAAGAGGAGGAGAGTTAATGAGACGAAAAGCCTTCGACTCCACCCTATTGAGAAGAGCTGTATATGGGGAGCCTCCCCACACATGAGAGTTGTACTCCACACAGGGGCGGATAAAACCCCTGTATAGAGTCAACAATTGTGCAGGGGTAAAGAAAGAGCGGAGTCGGCTTAGCACACCCAATCTCTTGGAAGCAGATTTTACAAGAGATGTAATAAAATTTTCCAAGATAAGTCCCGAGTAAATGAAACCCCAAGCATGTTCAAGGATGATGCAGGATTAAGCTGAATATTATTAAACATTAGTGGGTATACCTGTGGAAGATTTTATCAGGTTGATAGGTGTAAGAACTGAGTCTTAGATGCATTAAAAACAACCATATTATTTTTACCCCAGTCAGAGATACGAGCCAAGTCAGACATTAGGTGTGCCATAGCCTCATCCCTTGTTTGTTGAAGCAACTGTTGAGATGGGCGTTACGGGAACCGAATGGAAAGGTGAAGGGTGGAGTCATCAGCGTATGAGTGGATAGGGTTAGATGTACAGCTTAGAAGATCATTGATGAATAAAAGAAAGAGAGTTGGTGATAGGACAGAGCCCTGAGGAACACCACTGTTGATAGATCTAGGAGAAGAACGATGGCCGTCTACAACAGCGGCTATAGAACGACCAGAAAGGAAGCTAGCGATGAAGGCACAGATAGAAGGATAGAAACCGTAAGAGGGCAGTTTGGAAATTAAAGATTTATGCCAGACTCGATCGAAAGCCTTTGAGATGTCAAGTGCAATGGCAAAGCTTTCGCCAAAGTCCCGAAAGGAGGATGACCAGGAGTCTGAAAGGTAGGTGAAGATCGCCAGTGGAGCGTCCCTGACGGAACCCGTACTGACGATCGGAAAGAAGGTAGTGATAGGAAAGATGCCTTAAAATTTTCTATTGAGAATTTACTCGAAAATTTTTTAAATACAGGACGTTATAGCAATTGGACGATAGTTGGAGGGTTGGGAGTGGTCACCCTTCTTTGGGACTGGCTGAATGAGAGCAAACTTCCAGCAAGAAGGAAAGGTACAAGTTGACAGACAAAGGCGAAAGAGTTTGCCTAGGCAGGGTGTAAGCACAGAAGCACAGTTCTTGAGAACAACAGGAGGGACCCCATCAGGCCTATATGCCTTGTTAGTACTGAAGCCAGTGGTGGCAGAAAATACATCAGCTGAAGAAATTTTAATGGCAGCCATGAGGAAGTCAGAGGGAGGAAGTGATGGAGGAACAGCACCGGAATCGTCTAAGGTGGAATTGGAGGAGAAAGTCTGTGCTAAGAGATCTGCTTTATCAGTAGAAGAAATAGCTACAGAACCATCAGAGTAGAAAAGAGGAGGGAAGGATGATGAGGTAAAGTTGTTAGAAAGGTTTTTGGCAAGGTGCCAGAAGGAGCGGGAAGAATTCGAGTTGGAGAGTTGAGAGCATTTAGTATGGATGAAATTATTTTTAGCACAGCAAAGAACAGACTTAGCACGATTCCTGGCAGAAACGTAAAGATGATGTGATTCAGGGGTGGGTAGGCCCCTCTCCTTGTTGTGGACAGCATTAGAACAAGCGTGATTAAACCAAGGCTTTCTTGCTTTAGTCAAAGGATATGAGAAAGGAATGTATGCTTCCATGCCCGAGAGAATAACCTCCATAATGCGCAAGGCACACTCAGATGGCTCACGGCCATGGAAGCAATAATCATTCCAGGGAAAATCAAAGAAGTACTGCCTGAGGGCCTCCCAGTCCGCGGCTCCAAAATGCCACAGACAACGTTTCCCTGGAGGGTCCACAGGCCGTACCGGAGTGATAGGACAGGTTAAGGTGATAAGGTTGTGATCGGAGGAACCCAACGGAGAGAAAAAATTAACAGAGTAAGCAGAAGGATTAGTTGTGAGGAAGAGGTCAAGTATGTTGGAGCTCTCTCTAAGGCGGTCAGGGATATGGGTAGGGTGCTGTACGTCATTAAGGATAGAAAAGATGTAGGCTTGTTCACGAGGTGGATCAGTGAAAGGAGAGGAGAGCCAAAGGTGGTGGTGAACATTGAAATCTCCTAGAATGGAGATTTCAGAGAAAGGAGAAATGGATAGAATGTGTTCCATCGTAGAAGTAAGATAGTCGAAGAATTTTTGATAGTCAGTAGAATTAGGGGATAAGTAAACAGCACAGATATATTTAGTCAGAGAATGACAGGAAAGCCGAAGCCAGAGTGTAGAGAATTCAGAAGAACCGAGTTCAGGAACACGAGAGCAAGATAAGTCGTTGCGTATATATACACAACAGCCACCTTTGGCTTTGAAATGAGTATAAAGTAGGAGGATACAGAAAAGGGTTTGCTGTCAGTTGCCTCAGACAGCTGAGTCTCAGTTAGAAAAAGAAGGTGAGGTTTAGTGGAGGAGAGGTGGTGCTCAACAGAGCGAAAGTTAGAGGAAAGGCCACGAATGTTGCAGAAATGAAGAAGAAGAGAGTCAGACAGTGGTTCCAGGCACCTCGAGTCGTCACCGGGAGAGGGGCGGATGGTGGGGGCATTTATGGTCCCCCCCCTGGGGACTCCGAGGCTTGGTGATGAGACGCCATAATTTTTTGAATTTTGGAAAAGGAAGTGTAGTGTGTACTGTGCATGTAGTTTGGTGTAGATAGTTAGAGAAATTTGTACTGGAGAGCATGTTGGCCTACTCTCTGTGTAACTGAGACACTGAACCAACGGTGTTCGTTGTAGTGGATATTCTAGAGAAGATTTGCCAAATTCTTGTACTTTTATTTATTGCACATAATGAGCAACATGTACTGATGCATAGTTATTGAAATTCTGAAGAAGTACCCCTTTCAGGCTCCTTCTAGATGAATCTGTAAATAGTCTCCATTCCTCTGCATTATTGTCAGCAACTTTTCCTCTGGTTTTGTTTTTGTGTTTTTTTTTTTTTTTTCTTGAGTAGTCTAATAAATTCGATACTGTTTCATATATATATATTCCCAGGGTTCAATTATGGCTGTATGCTTTATGAAGATGAGTCAAGTACCCGTTTCAAATTTAGCTGGATGGTTCAGGTATTTGAAGAATAGTTGATAATGATTAATAAGTCTTTAGTAATTGTTCTGTTCATAATGTCAAATGGTTTGTTTCGTTAGTTTAATGAGTTATGTGTATTTGGAATTGTTTAATGCAAGCAAAAGTATGAACCGTTAGTTAATGATTTGGTGTATCTCGTATGTACACAAATATATTTTGGTAACCAGTTACCGAGCTGAGGAGAGAGAGAAGGAAGAGTGGCCTGGCAGTTCCATACCAGCTGTTGCCCGGACTGTGTCGCGCCTCCTGCTGCCTCGTTACTGGTGCTAGTGTTATGGTGAACCTTGGGTGTATGACGGGATTTACATTGGCTAAGGGGATGCCCAGTTAAGTGCTTAGATTATAAAGCAGTCGAGTAACTCAGTGCGAGTGACAGTGTTCAGTGGAGGCGGTGGAAGGGCAGCAGTTGTTGTGGAGCTCAGGTAGCACATTCCTATTGGTTATTTACATATATTCTGGTATTAATATGCTATGTTATTGTGTCTAGGTTTAGCTGCATCGGAGTCCGAGACTCTGGTAGTTTAAAGGTAGCTGATACCCTGCGAGGTGTACGAGTTCAGTACACCGTTAGTCTGTTTCAGGTCCCAGGGGGGTTATTGTGTGGGGGACTGCGGTGTTGCTTTTAAGTGGGACAGTAATAAGTATGGTATTTGGGTGTATGTTATCCTAATTGGTTTCCCTCTAGTCTTGTGTGTGTGTGTGTGTGTGTGTGTGTGTGTGTGTGTGTGTGTGTGTGTGTGTGTGTGTTGCTAAGTCCCTGTTGTAGGGAGGGGTTTATGTATATATACCGATATATACTGTATGCTTTCGTATATAGCTAAATGTGTTCCATTAGGGAATTGTGTAAGTTTAAATGGGGTTTAAATTTGATATTCGGAATTAAATTATTAATTGCAAATACAAAGGTTGTTTATGTATCCTTCTTTGTACATTCTGGTATGTCATTTGTACAGTTAGTTTAAAGAATCTGGAGACACCCACTTTGGGGTGACAATTATATTATCTGCCAGGTTTCAGCACCAGGCCACTTACGTCGGTGCAGTAAACCAAGGCTCCATCTTTCTTGAAATATGATGCAAGCTCTTTTTCTCTGTTTCGGTACCAAGAGAAAGTTGTGTCTGGATGTAATAAGTATTTATCCCTTCACTGCAGCATCTCTGGGGAGACCGAGGTCTCTTACTAAGTCATTAAGTTCGTCCTGAGAGACTGGCTGTGACTCATTACTTGAACATGCTGGGACAAATTCTTCATCGTCTACTGCGGCACTTACTTTCTCTGAGTGAATTTCTACATAATCAAGACTATCAGGTTGAGTAGGGCTTGGTAGATTAGGTTCATGTTACAGGTCTTATTGCTGATGGAATATTAGGATGAACAATTTCTTTCTTATTCGTTTTGTTGTATCCTTGAATTTTGCAGGAACAAAAATTGCAATAGTTACTAAGATTTTGTGGTTCCCTCCATATCATCGGAATACCAAAAGCAAGAGCCTTCTTTTTACCTTTAGTCCATTGTCTTAGTTCCTCAACACAAGCAGAGCAGGCACTGTGACGGGCCCACTTTTTTTTCCTGGTAACCAAGTGTTATTTCAAAGTAGGCATAATAAGCTTTAACACAATCTGTTATGGTCTTTCTCTGTTTTTTCACTACAAATTTTCCACAAATGTAACGAAAAAGATCAGGACTGTTCACACAACCTCCAGACGCCATAACGTGATCGTTAACAGTACAACAAAAATTTAATTTATCTGTAAAGACAGCTTCAATAAATACCACTTCTTCAATAAGACACCAGTGTTTTCAATAAATTATCACTAATAATTAAAAAAATCCACTGAAAGTAATTTACAAGCGCACAACTCATTTTTTTTTTTTCCGTGGCGAAAATGCACTTGATAGGTTGATGATGTTTGGCTGAATGCAACACGTCCGAATAACATCGATGTATTTCAGATAAATGCCACAATGATTACCACAGCGATTACCACAACGATGTTATTCGGACATGTTGCATTCAGCCGATCATCACCAACCTGTCAAGTGCATCTTCGCCTCGGAAATAAAAAAAAATGATTTTAGCCAACTACCTGAGTCACACTGAGATATGTTTAATGCACTGCAATACCGGTATGGCACATCACTGTGCTGTGTTCCAGCTATTTTCTGGTTTATTATCAAATAAAATAACTGTGTTGTTTTAAGAATGGATTTTAATATTACAAAATACTACATTCAAACATATTACCACTGTGATAAAATTCCGTATGTGAATAATTATATACTGTTAAATGATAATAAAAAACCTATAGCTGAAAGCAAAAAAAAGTGTTTTATGAAAAGAATGTTACGTTGAGAAAAATGTTTTTCATGTTTTAGTTTAGCGCCAAAAATTATATAATGAAATAAAGAAAACAATTTGTTCAATGTATACCTTTGTTACCTACAAAAAATACGTCATTCGATTGATCGAAGGGAAAACAAAATCAATCTAATTAAATCACCCAGGTGTGTGTGTGACACCTTAATAATGTGACCTGCAGGTATGTGGTGTGTGAACTGATTCCTGCACCTCAGTACCTGTCTTCACATCCAGGGTAATAATAAGGCAGCTATGAACTAATCACTGAAGTTGTTTGTACTAACCATCTTCTCGAAAACTTGGTTTGGATTAAAAAAAAAAAAACTAAATTAGTAAACAAATGGATAGATAGACTGATAGATAAATAAATAAGCAGGCAGGTAGATAGATAGACAGGTAGACAGACAGATAGACAAAGTGTTATATACGGAGATTTGTACATAAACAGATAAGAGACAGTCAGATAAACAAAAAGATATACTATCTATCTATCTATTGCTAGACGCCATAATCCCGTAAGGGGTGGCCATTTGACTTTGAGTTATTTGTTTTACAGGGAGGGGCGCTAACCCTCCACCAACTCACTTGTTGACACGTAGGGAGCACGTATGGTTTGGTTATATGGTTACCACCCAGCGTTGTAAATGATTTCTTAGCTTACAGGAAACCATTTGGCTTGTCACTAAATGTAAAGCCACCTGTAAAGGAGAGAAAGGCAATAAGAAGTGACAGGAAAGATGGGAGAAATAGGAAGAGAGGAGGGCAGGCACAGAAAAAGAATGATAAAGACTAAGGAAGAAGTAGGCAGCACAACATCAAGTGAGTGGATGATGGTCGCCACCACCTACTACTAAAAAGATATACACACAGACAAAAAGGCGATAAATAGACAGGTAGACCGGCACACCATAAGATAGATTCACAGGCAGACAGACAGTAACAGGCATACAGATATCCACGGGAAAGGACTAGTACATGGATACTTAGTGAGGTAAGCGAAAACAGTCAACAATGGTAGACAACTGAGTCCAGTTACTGACTGCCCGGGATCGAATCTTGTCAAGGTGGAGACGTTTCTTTTTATTTCATGCACTTTCCAGCACTGGAGTATATATCATCTCTCTCTCTCTCTCTCTCTCTCTCTCTCTCTCTCTCTCTCTCTCTCTCTCTCTCTCTCGTGTAGGTAACTGTACCAGCAATGGGTCTTATATCCTACACTGTGTTCCTCTCCGTTCACGCACTCCTTCATCCATATTCCACCACGCATCCATCACAGTGTTAATACTGTTACCATTAACCCTCTCACGGTAACCACAACTCTACTACTCTATTACAACTAAAGCCATACCATTTTATTTATATGAGAGTGAGTTACAAGAACTTGACCGTTAATAAAAACATAATTAACCCTCTCAAGGTAGGGACAACTCTGGTATTGTATCATAACTACCACCAGACGGTTTTATGCATCTGAGAGTGAGTCATGGGAGCCCGATGTTAAGACACGAGAAATAATACCCACCCGTGATAAAATAATGCCACCCGAGATTACCTCTGACACTTATACATATACACAGATACACAGACACATAGACACACTGCTGGATGGAAGGAGGGACAAGATGAAAGAAAAAAAATGTGAATTGAAACATAGATGGATGGATTCATGGTCGGTTGCATGGATAGATAAATACTTAGTCGCACACATATATAAATGGGCAAATTGGGCAAATATACAGTCTGACAAATAGACAGAGAAAACAGGTTAATAGCTATGAGAATGGGCAGAAACTACATCAGCTGCCAAGGTAGATAACTGGGTCTGATTAGTGAGACCCGAGATCGTACCGTACAGTGGACGATGGTTTCTTTTTATACACATTTCAACTCACTGTTCATCACTTTGATGGATTTTTTTTTGTCTCCTATATATGAGACGAAAATAGTCCGTCATAAGCCAAAACAAAATACAACTTTGTATATCTCAGAGGAAAACGGTAACTGTGATAGTGCTAACGTTTGTGGTGGCCAGATTTCTCTCTTCACCACAGTAGAATCGTGTAACTTCAGGGAAATAAACCGCAAGTAGGTAATTGGCAGGCAAACGAACAGAGGCGTTTTGTTGTGGCCATCCTGGATGTACTGTGGCACTGGGTGTTGTGTGAAAGATGGCGAGAGAGACTGAGAAACAGATAAATACATAGGATGTCAGGCAGACATACATACTTGTAGGTAAAGGAATGGATAGATAGATAATGACATATGGATAGATAGGTAGGTAGACTTGCAGAATGACAAATTGAAATTTCGACGCACAGTTAGAATGACGTGGACAAATAAATGAATATACGGATAGACAGAGTGATAGACTGAGAAAGAGAGAGAGAGAGAGGTTTAACTGCGAGTATTATGAAGAATACTGTTATATTATATAAGGGATTAACTGGGTTATTGAATCATATGTAAGTGGAAAGAGCGAAAGGTACAGATAGATATACATGTAAATAACTAAACATGGTTACATATATGGCACAGAAGCCACTGGAGTCACACAGGTAGATAACTGGTCCGTGAGGCCTGGGATCTTCCCTGAGAATTCTGACTAGCTGTATTTTTCTTGGTGTATTTCTCCCACATCCTTTTGTTTTAGTGTTTTCCTGTTATATGAATCATTCAGTTCCTTTTGACTCGGACTCTCTCTCTCTCTCTCTCTCTCTCTCTCTCTCTCTCTCTCTCTCTCTTTCTGCAGAAATTATTCCTGCCTTTTCTGGTACTTGGGACATTTTAATGGCTTCCCTCTAATTCAAACATGGGTACAGTTGCAGTCAAGAGTTCATTAACACCGTCTCCAAACAGTGTCCCAAGAAGAAAAATGATTGATAACCTACTCAGTAATAATAAAATGGCTTTTAATATTACTTCATCAGTTTCTAATCCCTCACATATAAACCAATAACTGGCTGCCAATCAACACCACCTAACTATAACCCTACACATGTAATCAAAATACTGTCCACCAGCCTTCGCTATCTACTGTAAGTTCAACAGCATTAACTCCTTCACTGTCAGGGAATTTTACCTGGAGAAATAAAGATGTGCAGTGAACGGAAAAATGAAATAATAAAGATGTTCTCAATATCAGAATAATTATACCAACTTCAGTCCTTTGCTTTAACAGAAAATATTACAGTTGACAGGGAACGAAAGAGATCCTTCACTGAGAAGGAAGTTTTTATCCATTTCCAGCATATGTTCTTTAGCAACACTGCATATCTTGGTGTATAATTTCACTGCCATAACACAATACTCTTTACAACATTAAATTTTTCGTGTCCTTCTCACACAGTACACATCCAACACCTTCCACAGTTGATCAACCTGGTGTTATTTGTTGTTCTTATTTACTTGTTGTTTCTTCTGTTGAAAGTCAAATTTTCCCGAGAGCAAAAACACACTCCTCCCCATCTCTCTCTCTCTCTCTCTCTCTCTCTCTCTCTCTCTCTCTCTCTCTCTCTCTCTCTCTCTCTCTCTCTCTCTCTCGTGTATGTAATTGCACTAGCGATGGTTTGGGTTTCCTACACTGTCTTACTCTCCGTTCAAGCACTCATTCATCCATATTTCAGCACGCACACACAATCCTTCTCACGGTAGGGACAACTCTAGTACTGCATGCCAGCTAACGACAGGTGATTTTATTCATCTTAGAGTGAGTCATAATAGAGCCTGATGTTAAGACACGAGAAAAAATACCAACTCAGGATAATCTCTGACTCCACACATGAACAGATAGATAGATATATTGGATAGTGCATGTGTGGAAGAATACAAGGACACATAAATTTACCACTCAAAAATATGTTAAAAAGATACTAAATTACGTAAATAGACAGAGACAGGCAAATACACTGGCTAGGGAAAACAGAGGTAAATGGACAACTAGGCAGGCTGACAGACAGAAACCACTACAGCCAACATGGGTACATAACTGGGTCTGGTTAGTGGGGCCCAGGATCGTACCACCAGTGAAAAAGAGGTTTCTTTTTCCTTCATCACATCCCCTTCTTCCCCAAACGACGGACAGTGTCCATCCTTCACTTACACGTTCTTTCTGCTTTGATTTGTTGTCACATAAAAACAGTTCATATCAAACCTTCCATTGCCACAGCCGGCGAGAGAAGTGTCAGCGAATTATTGCTTATGGCTGTACATACGCTGACTTCAGCAATATTAACCCCTACACTTCGAGGGACCCTTACAAAGCCGAGTAAAACCACCTGGCAGAGGGAAACATGAAATAATAAACGTACCAGGAGGGTCAAAGGAGATTACTTCCAACCCCTTCAGTGCAAAAGAGATTTCCTAAGATGAATAAAATCGTCTGCAGCCTCCAAGAAATACATGTAAATAAATTCATCATTTATTGCTTTTAGTTTATTTCTTTTTCTTTCATTTTTTACGATCAGAGTTATGCATGTCAGGAATTTATATATATATATATATATATATATATATATATATATATATATATATATATATATATATATTGTTACGGAACAGAGTAAGATAATGTACACTTTAAGTGAGAATACTAAAAATCACTACTGTTCCGTAAAGTTCCAGGTTCAAAACAAAAGAGTTAGGTAAAATTACAAGTTAAAGTTTAATGCTCAAACTAACAACAAAACATTCAGGACTCATAAGGATAATGTAATGGCAAAAAACAGGTCAAATATATGGTCAACTGCAACAGTCTCTATTAACACGAAATTAGCAAGAGTAAATTTATCTAAGTCAGCCCTGATAAAATGAAGATACCAGATAATACTCAGTGAATGCAAGATATATTATTATAGATACAAAATATTATCAATTAAGGGCTGACACCCTAAACACATGAATCACAGAAACATCAATAGGCCCAAAAATTAACACCCTACGCTACACAGCACAAGAAAAAATGTAAAAACACTCCTACTCAAATTACACAGCTGCTAGATGGTTGGAGTCTTCCTGAGCACCCACAACAACAACAACTGTACAGGAGGACAGAGATGTGAACAAAATGAGGAGTAGATCTAAGTGGCAATAATGCAGAGACTGAGCTCATTATATAGGGGCCGGCAGAGCTTGATACAAATTGTAAGAAGGACGCGCAAATGAAGCTATAGGGGACAAAGAGTTGACAATCCTGCTCTGAACAACAGAAAGAACGACTTACTCTACTATAACGGTAGAAGGGGGGACTGAGGTAGAACACGCTCGTGATCCAACATGCAGCATACTGTACGTTAGAATTACACAAAGGATGATGAAATCATAGACTATGTAACACCTCCCCACAAAGAAAAAAGAAATTTACAAAGGAAATTTCTTATTACTCTAAAACAATCTGTCTAAAGTCTAGATAAGCAATCTGCAATAACATTTTCTTTCCCCTTGACATGTTGAAGGTCTAATGAATACTCCTGAAGAAGTAGACTCCATCTTGTCAATCTCTGATTTTTATCTTTAAACTTACTAAGGAATTTCAGTGGGTTATGATCGGTATAAATGACTATGGGGTCAAAACCAGAACACAAATAAAATGAAAAATGCTGTAAACCCAAAATCAAGGCCAAAAGCTCTTTCTCAATAGTTGAGTAGTTCTTTTGAGGTGGAGTGAACTTCTTACTGTAATAAGATACAGGGTGTTCAATACCCTGATCATTCTCTTGCAGCAAAACAGCCCCAGCTCCTGTATCACTTGCATCAACAGCCATCTTAAAAGGCTTAGCAAAATTTGGAGTAGCGAGCACTGGCTGACTTAATAGGATAGCTTTAAGTTTATTGAAAGAGGATTCACAGTTATCGGTCCAGACAAATTTAACTCCCTTTTTCAGTAGGTCTGTAAGTGGTGATACAAGAATTGAAAAGTTAAGAACAAATCTCCTGTAATAACCTACCATTCCCAAAAATCTTTGTAGCTCTTTCCTACTTTTAGGTCTGGGAAGATCACTTATAACCTGAACCTTAGCTCCTGGTGGTGCAACATGTCCATCACCAATCACATACCCAAGGTACTGAACTTTAGCTTGACCAAACTCACACTTTGATAAATTAGCTACAAGATTAGCCTGAACCAAACGCTCAAGAAATTTACTGACATGGCATAGGTGATCTTTCCAGTTGTCACTGAAGATTAATACATCATCAATATAAACAACACACCCTGCCAAACCCTCTGTTACAACATTCATGAGCTTCTGAAAAGTGGCTGGTGCATTCTTCATACCATATGGCATTACAGAACATGCAAAAGTCTTTCCTAGTGTTACAAAACATGAGATCTCCCTAGCACGTTCAGTCATAGGTACTTGCCAGTTTCCCTTTAACAAATCAAACTTACTTATGTACCTAGCCTTTCCGATCTTGTCTATGCAATCTTCCACACGAGGGAGAGGGTAAGTGTCTGTTTTGGTTATCTGATTAACACGTCTGTAGTCAATGCAAAGCCGCTGTGACCCCCCTGGCTTAGGGACCAGAGTGACAGGAGAACTCCACTCGCTCTGACAGGGCTCAATCATCTTGTGGCCCAACAGGTAGCCAAGCTCCTTCTGGATGAGAGGAACTTTTACTGGGTTCACACGGTAAGGAGGCAATTTAATTGGCTTTGCGTCTCCAACATCGACATCATGCATCAACACAGTGGTTCTTCCTGGAGTAGCACGGAACACTTTGCAGGTACTCCTGCAGTAATGCCGAAAACTCCTGCCTTTCCTCAGGAGCTAGATGAGAAAGCTTAGTCTGGAGATCATTCATGATATCAGGATTCTTCCCCAAACTATCACTCAGGCACATACTGCATGGGAGAGCTTCACTTGCAGACTCGGGTGGAACAGCTACAGTGCAGACTGGGTTATTTTCGTCCCGCCTGTGATATAACTTTAGCATGTTGATGTGACAAAGTTGCTTGTTCTTTCTGCGATCTGGTGTTGCGATGACATAGTTGACATCACTGAGTTTCTTCTCCACGAAATAAGGACCACTAAACTTGGCTTGAAGAGGTTGCCCATGCACTGGTAGCAGAATCAAAACCTGATCTCCTGGCTGAAAGTGGCGTAACCTGGACTTCTTATCATACCAAGTTGTCATCTTCTCCTGAGCAGCTCCTAAATTCTCTCTCACCAGCTGTAAAGCAGTGGACACCTGTTCTTTGAACTTCATCACATACTCCAGCAGGTTGACGTCATCTTCCTCCGACAGCCAGCATTCCTTGAAGTAACTTAAGGGGTCCTCTTACTTCATGGCCAAACAGTAGTTCAAAAGGTGAGAAGCCCAGTGATTCATTTGGAGATTCTCTTGCGGCAAATACAACGAATGGAAGACCTTTATCCCAGTCTTTCTGATGTTCCAAACTGTATTTCTTGAGCATCGATTTGAGTGTTTGATGATATCTCTCCAACGCTCCTTGTGTCTGGGGATGGTAAGCTGAAGACGTGATCTGTGTGATGCCCAACACTTTCAGAGACTGCTTGAAAACATTTGACATGAAATTACTTCCCCGGTCTGACTGTACCTCCTTGGGCAGACCAAACTTTGTGAAGAACCCTAGCATTTCCTTAACCACGTTCTTTCCTGAGATATTTCTAAGTGGAATGGCTTCAGGATAACGAGTAGCCATATCAATCAGGGTCAACGCATAAGAAAATCCTGAAGAAGTCTTAGGAAGAGGGCCCACAATATCCACCAACACACGGGTGAATGGCGCCTCAAAAGGAGGGAGTGGGAACTAGAGGTGCAACCTTTTCGGTCTGATTACACTTCCCCACAACTTGACAGGTGTGACAAGACTTACAATACCAGGAAGCATCCCTGAAGATACCTGGCCAGTAGAAGTGTTTCAAAATGCGTGCCACAGTCTTCCTCACTCCAAGGTGTCCTGCCAAACTGGAATCACGAGCCACTCTCATGATATCCTGCCTACAAACGCGAGGGATGACAGTTTGATGTACAACCTCCCATTCACAGTCGGCTGATGCTGTTGGGGGTCTCCACTTCCTCATAAGTACTCCTGTCTTTATACAATAACAAGTAGAAGCACCAGCTGACTCTTCCTCACTGCAAGCAGAGTTAGCTAGACCTTTCAACTCAGGGGTCAGCAACCTGCAACTCAACCAACTCTTGACAAGACAAATTATCAACACTACGGGGTACTGCCTCATCTGGTGAGTGGTCCAAATTAGCAAGAAAAGTGTCAGCTAGGATAACATCATCATCATCATTATCCTCTAAGTCACCAGTAACTTTAGACTTAGCCCTAGTGACAGCACATGCAGGGAACACATCAGGGACATCACAATCCTGGGCCGCAGCCACTGGCTCACTAGACAACTGAGGAACTGGACACACTTGACTTCCACCAATATCATTTCCAAGTAAGAAAGTTACACCTGACATTGGGAGTGTCTCAACCAACCCAACCATAACGGAACCATTAACAAAACCAGACTCTAAATTCACTCTGCACAGAGGGACAGAGAAGTAATTATTCCCTACACCTTGTAAGATTACAGTTTCATCAGAGGAATTAACATTAGAGCCTAGAACACTGGTCAGCATAAGGGATTGGCAAGAACCTGCATCACGATATATTTGAACTGATTTCCTGTCATTACTCTCCAGAGGACAGACAAAACCATCAGACAGGAAATCAGCACATGAACTCTTGAGAGTGTCACCCACGTTACTGCTCAAAAGAGGAGCTCCATCATGAGAATTTAATTTACCCCTCAAAGCAGGTTCAGTTAACTCAGTTAAAGAGTTCTGGGAACTCTCAAGGGTGGACACTAGACCAATTGACTGAATATTTAAAGACTCCTTTTTGTTCACATCACGCTGTCTCCTGAAACATTTCTTCGTAGTATGACCAAGCTTACTACAATAAGTACATTTACTTTTCTGAAATCTAGAGGTGAAGCTGGTATTTACTTCCTGAGAAACATCATCTTTATTCTCTTTCCTGTTACCTGTACTCTGAGTAGAGGCAACGTACTTACTCTCAGCTTTCCTTTTTTCTCTAGAATATCTCTTGTGAGTGAGAACATATTCATCAGCTAAAACTGCAGCATCAGACAAATTATCTATTCTTCTCTCATCAAGATAAAGGCTTACATCTTTATTAATACACCTTTTGAAGTCCTCCAGCAAAATCATCTGCTTAAATTTGTCAAAATCAGAACCCACATTCTTAGAATTTAACCACTACTCTAACAGATCTTCTTTGATTTTTGCATACTCAACATGGGATTACTTATCTTGCTTATAAGTTGTCCTAAATTTTACTCTATAGGCTTCAGGAACAGGCTCATAGGCCTTAAGAATCAAGCTCTTAACGACATCATAATTATCAGATTGATCCTGAGGCAAAGATCCATAAGTTACTTGAGCTTTACCGGTGAGAACAGTTTGAAGGAGTGCTGGCCAATACTCCTTAGGCCAATTAAAACCTGTTGCTACCCTCTCAAACAACTGAAAATACTTTGTTAAATCAGATTCATTAAAAGGAGGGACAAGTTTAAAATTTTTCGCCACATCAAAATCATCAGAGCTAGATGATCCAGTTCCACCTTGTTTCATGCGATACTCATGGTCTGCCTGAATCCTAGCAAGTTCAACTTGTGCCTGAAACTCAGCCTCCTTAGCACGAGCCTGAAACTCAGCCTCCTTAGCATTTGCCTGAAATTCAGCCTCCTTAGCACGAGCCTCCTGCAGGGCTAAGCTGTAACTTAGCTAATTCAATCTGCGTTTGGTCATTTGGGAGGAGTTACATTAAACAAGCTTGCATTAATCATGTCAACAATTTGATCTTTAGAATGATGAGAGCGAACAGCAATTCCCAATTGTTGAGCAACAAGCTTAAGTTCATTCTTTGTTCTGTTTTCTACATCACACACTGTTTGCACATTTGACAAAAAATCTTTGGCTTCATCAAGCGTAGTAATAGTAGACATCATGAATAAATCATAGTCACAAAATATCAAGCAATATCCTTATGATAATACCCTGAATATCCTGATAAGAGGTCGCCAAATTTATGTTACGGAACAGAGAAAGATAATGTACACTTTAAGTGAGAATACTAAAAATCACTAGTCACCTCATTATCTTCCTCTTCTATTTTCCTCTTTGCCTCACTTCCTCTCTCTATTCCTCCAGCCTTTATTCCACTATTTTCTGTCATTTCTCTGACTATTTTCTCTCTTCGTCTTCATTCATTGTTTTATTTTCCTTCCTTTTCTTTGCCTCCCGTAAAGTTCCAGGTTCAAAACAAAAGAGTTAGGTAAAATTACAAGTTAAAGTTTAATGCTCACACTAACAACAAAACATTCAGGACTCATAAGGATAATGCAATGGCAAAAAACAGGTCAAATATATGGTCAACTGCAACAGCCTCTATTAACACGAAATTAGCAAGAATAAATTTATCTAAGTCAGCCCTGATAAAATGAAAATACCAGATAATACTCAGTGAATGCAAGATATATTATTATAGATACAAAATATTATCAATAAGGGCTGACACCCAAAACACATGAATCACAGAAACCTCACTAGGCCCAAGAATTAACACCCTATGCTACACAGCACAAGAAAAGATGTAACAACACTCATACTCAAATTACACAGCTGCTAGATGGTTGGAGACTTCCTGAGCACCCACAACAACAACAACAACTGTACAGGGGAGGACAGAGATGTGAACAAAATGAGGAGTAGATCTAAGTGGCAATAATGCAGAGACTGAGCTCATTATATAGGGGCCGGCAGAGCTTGATACAACTTGTAAGAAGGACGTGCAAATGAAGCTATAGGGGACAAAGAGTTGACAATCCTGCTCTGAACAACAGAAAGAACGACTTACTCTACTATAACGGTAGAAGGGGGGACTGAGGTAGAACACGCTCGTGATCCAACATGCAGCATACTCTACGTTAGAATTACACGAAGGATGATGAAATCATAGGCTATGTAACAATATATATATATATATATATATATATATATGCCAACCTCTCTCACTCTCTCTCTCTCTCTCTCTCTCTCACTCTCTGTTCATATATCTATATCTATCTGTCCATCTGTCTCTGTCTCTTCCTGTCCAAGAGGTGATGAAGCTTGCAAAATTTCCTGTTATATTTTGTGTCCCTTGTTAATTAAAGAGCACCTGCCTCCAAATGCGACATGCCACGTGCCCTCCACATACTCCCCATTACAGCGCCCACTCCATCTTGTCAACTGTGGTCTGTCTCATAGGTATAAATATCAACACAAAGTCAGAGCAAGCAAGTCACTGGCCATCACAACCACTAAATGTACGAGTATGCGTGGAGGAGGCCAATATTTAACCCTCTCTCTCATGGTGGGACAACTCTAGTATTGGTTTCCTGGCCATGACAAGGCACTTATGCAGAAGGAGGCCAATATGTAACCCTCTCATGGTGGGACAACTCTCTGAAGTATTGGTTCCTGGCCATGGCAACATATTCAGGTTATTAGGCCAATATTTAACCCCATGGTGGCTGGTATAACCCCAGGACGATGTTCAGTGTATTTCAGCTTCCAGCACACACTACAAAACTGAAACTCCCAGAAAAACCTGTGGTACTCCAGGGGTTAACTGGACAGAACCAGGAAGAAGGATGGAACCTGCTGCAGCCACCGAGAGCCAGGCTTCCATCCTTCCTTGTGGCAAGCGGCCTTCACATACTACTATACTCTCTCTCTCTCTCTCTCTCTCTCTCTCTCTCTCACACACACATACACACACTCACAGCCACACCTACGTTCACACTCACAATACATTTCAATTCACAGTCATTCTCACTCACTTGGACAGCCTCCACCGAACTCATTATCACTCACTCTCTTTACTTTCAGTCTCACATTCAAACTCATCTTCTTCCCAGACTTACACTCACATTCACACACTCATACTCACAGTCACACTCACTCTCATTCCTACTCCGACACTCACCCTCAAAACTCATTATCACACACACACACACACACACACACACACACACACACACACACACACACACTCACTCATTCACACTAACACACTTAATCTAGCTCTTAATACTCTCTCTCTCTCTCTCTCTCACTCTCTCTCTCTCTCTCTCTCTCCACAGTGTGGGTACACACTCACACTGGACAATCCAATCGCCACAGGCGATGGCTATACCAAAATGTCCGATGCTTCCAGCCCATTATGGTCAACCTGCTTTCATGAGGATGCCTCTCCCATGCCATGACTAGGACATTTTCCTGGCTCAGCATTGTTATTAGATGAATAGTAAGAGTATAGAATAATATTCATGTTTTTATAATTCATGCTTCTGACATTCCGTTAAGTTGGCATTAAAAAAATCATGTGAAAAATGTAGAAAATAGGATAATGATATAATTGTTTGCTGAGTGGTGTTTTCCATGTCGGTATTGCTAATATAACTGATTAATGATTAAGGTGCATGAAGAATAATCTCACTTGGAATAATACGAGCAGTTTTACCTCCGCTTGGGATATCATCAGAGCTCTTCTACGCCACACTTTCTGCACCTCTGTCCTGTATATATTACAGTAATGACAACACTAATATTAACATCTTCACCATTAACCTAACTCTCATAACCAGAAACAGCTCCAGTAATCCGTTCCAGCCAATACCGACAATTTTATTCAACTAAAGAGTCTGTCACAGGTGCCAGAGTGCTTAAGATGAGAAGCTATTACTTACAACTAGATGAAATACGCCACACAGATACATGCCACCCAGACCCTTAGACAAAGTTTATTATCTGCATCATATAAACGCTACGTTGACCATGTCGTGGGACTTTGAGCCTTTGTTTATGCTTCATCACTCACAAAAACAATGGGCCACACTCTTGGGTAGTCCTCATCTCATCCACACTTGAAGTTTGGTCGAAATCAGATCGCGGTTAGTATGCTTAAGTTGTTCACACACGGACACATCGATCCAGAAATTTGACCTTGCCTTCGTGATCTTGAACTTTGACTGACCCTCAAAACTGAATCTGTTTCTTCTTCCATTACCTTTACCCTGTCTCAAAGTTTGCCACCTGCAAGCGGTAACAGAAAACTGTTTCATTTTGAAGCTGTCCTTGACATTAACATATTGTCCAATATTTAAAAAAAAAAAAAAAAAAATGGCATCCTTGGCTGACCCTCATCCCTTCCAGCAAATTTAGCTTAAATCGGATGAAAACTGTAAGCTATTTGGTTAGCACTTCCACACAGGTCGTGTTGACCTTCTCGTGACCTTATCATTGTACTGGATGATTCTCAAAGATTAATCTCTTTGTTCTTCCCTGACTCAACCTCTTTCCAAAAAGTTTCTTGTAAACTGGTTGGAAACTATGTTGATCTTGACCTTTGACTTTCGCCTTTGTACTATTGTATTATAAAAATAATAATAATAATACTTTAATAATAATAATTCTACACCTTGGACGACCCTCAACATTTCCGCTAAGTTTCCGGTCGGATGAAAATTGTTGGGAGTTATTTTGTTAGCCAATATATATAAGTTGAACTCTGA
>NC_137062.1:16500071-16653265 GCF_032717465.1 Coenobita brevimanus | reverse complement strand
ACGTATTACTATTTTAGTCAGTCAATATAATATCGTTTCTAAATTAAGTGATAATGAAAACATTTACTGTGTATTTTTTAAATAAATACATGAAGGAAAAAACGCTATATGTTCCATGACTCACATATACAGTAACTTCTCTAATCTTTGTAACTTCTCAGTTTTTCTTGCTGCAAAACTTCTTTTTGGGTGTGTCAATCGCTTGCACACTGTTTCCGGTGCGTCCCTATGAATCATCCAGCAGTAGTCTGCCATCATACTGACATCCCAACGTCCCTGAGTACCTTCCCCTTCCATGTACTTGATATCCTGATGGAACCTATGCCCCCATTCTTCACTCACCGCTCTGAGGTTTTCGAGAAAAAATTCAAAGTACGAATACCAAAAGCAAACTTGGAGATATATGTTACAAACCAACTCCATAAACTTAACCAACAAAATTCTCACAATTTCTTTGTAATTTGGATCCCTTTTTCTGCACCTAAAAACTTAGAATCACTTCTTTGAATGTTTCCCAAGCCTCTTGTTTGGGTAGTTCTTCGCACCACCAAATTCTGCATCTGAAATCAGTTTTCTAATATCTGGTCCAGTATGTAACCTCTTTCGTTTAGCTTCAGGCAAACCAGGAAACTTTTGACACAAATACATAAAACAAGGTGCATCTTTTGACAGGACTTTGGCAAACTACTTTTTAAATCCAAGCTTAATGTAAAACGAGTGGTAGCAGCACTTTAGTTAGATTCACTAAGCTAGGTCTGATGATGTTTTGGGTACCAAGCTGAAGATTTTTTCTATCTGACCATTCCTTCTGAACCCAAAGTAAATCCTTGGCTCTGCTGTCCCAATCACAGAGAAAACATGGGAATTTTGTATACCTTGACTGCTGACCCAGTAAGATACACAGAACTTTCAGGTCCTCACATAGTTTTTTTTTTTTTTTTTATGCAAGGAAGAAGGAACCAAAGGCCATGAGCCCGCAGTAACAGTTCCCTCCAAGAGAAAAACAAAATACAATAGAGAGCCAAATTCAAGATCCGATCATTTTGAGATGCCTGGACACACTGCGTTTGAAGAGACTGGAGATCATAGGCAGCAGGAAATACAGACAGAGGGAGACAGTTCCAGAGTTGACCTGTTGCATAAATGAAAGACTGGGAGTAACGGTTAACTCTTGCATTAGAGAGTTGGACAGAAAAGGGATGAGAGTTTGCTGCCAGACGGGTGCTACGCGCCCGTCGTAGAAGTGGAGGAATGCAAGCAGACAGTTCCAGAGGAGCAGTGACCATTAAAAGTAGCGATAGAAAAGAGATAAAGATGCAACAGTGCGGCGAAGAGACTGAGGTTGAAGGGAGTCAGTAAGAGGAGGAGAGTTAATGAGACAGAAAGCTTTCGACTCCACCCTATTGAGAAGAGCTGTATGTGGGGAGCCTCCCCACACATGAGCCGGTGTACTCCACACAGGGGCGGATAAAACCCCTGTATAAAAAGGAGTCAACAATTGTGCAGGGGAGTAAAGAAAGAGCGAAGTCGACTTAGCACACCCAATCTCTTGGAAGCAGATTTTACAAGAGATGTAATATGATTTTCCAAGATAAGTCCCGAGTAAATGAAACCTTCATGTTCAAGGATGATGCAGGATTAAGCTGAATATTATTAAACATTAGTGGGTATACCTGTGGAAGATTTTGTCAGGTTGATTGGTGTAAGAGCTGAGTCTTAGATGCATTAAAAACAACCATATTATTTTTACCCCAGTCAGAGATACAGGCAAAGTCAGACATTAGGTGTGCCATAGGCTCATCCCTTGTTTGTTGAAGCAACTGTTGAGATGGGCGTTACGGGAACCGAATGGAAAGGTGAAGAGGTGGAGTCATCCCAGCGTATGAGTGGATAGGGTTAGATGTACAGCTTAGAAGATCATTGATGAATAAAAAGGAAGAGTTGTGATGATAGGACCAGAGCCCTGAGGAACATCACTGTTGATAGATCTAGGAGAAGAACGATGGCCGTCTACAACAGCGGCTATAGGAACGACCAGAAAGGAGAAGCTGAGTGATGAAGAGCACAGATAGAAGGATGAGAAACCGTAGGAGGGCAGTTTGGAAATTAAAGATTTATGCTAGAGCTCGATTGAAAGCCTTTGAGATGTCAGAGGATGCAATGGCAAAGCTTTCGCCAAAAGTCCCGAAAGGAGGATGACCAGGAGTCTGAAAGGTAGGTGAACATCGCCGAGTGGAGCGTCCCTGACCGGAACCCGTACTGACGATCGGAAAGAAGGTAGTGATAGGAAAGATGCCTTCAAAATTTTTCTATTGAGAATTTACTCGAAAACTTTTGAAATACAGGATGTTACAAAAGCAATTGGACGATAGCTGGAGTGTTGGGATTAGTCACCTTTCTTTGGGACTGGCTGAATGAGAGCAAACTTCCAGCAAAGAAGGAAAAGGTACAAGTTGACAGACAAAGGCAGAAAGAAGTTTGCCTAAGCAGAGGTGTAAGCACAGAAGCACAGTTCTTAAGAACAACAGAAGGGACCCCATCAGGCCGCATATGCCTTGTTGAAAGTACTGAAGCCAGTGATGGCAGAAAATACATCAGCTGAAGAGAATTTTAATGTCAGCCATGAGGAAGTCAGAGGGAGGAAGTGATGGAGGAACAGCACTGGAATCCGTCTAAGGAATTGGAATTGGAGGAGAAAGTCTGTGCTAAGAGATCTGCTTTATCAGTAGAAGAAAATAGCTACAGAACCATCAGAGTAGAAAAGAGGGAAGGGAAGGATGATGAGGTAAAGTTGTTAGAAAAGGTTTTTGGCAAAGGTGCCAGAAGAGAGCTGGAAGAATTCGAGTTGGAGAGTTGAGGAGCATTTAGTATGGATGAAATTATTTTTAGCAGAGCAAAAAACAGACTTAGCACGATTCCGGGCAGAAACGTAAAGATGATGTGATTCCAGGTGGGTTGGCTCCGGTACCTTTGTAGGCCCCTCTCCTTGTTGTGGACAAGCATTAGAACAAGCGTGAGTTAAACCAAGGCTTTCTTGCTCTAGTCAAAGGATATGAGGAAAAGGAATGTATGCTTCCATGCCTGAGAGAATATCCTCCGTGTCATGCGCAAGAGCACACTCAGATGGCTCACGGCCATGGAAGCTTAATAATCATTCCAGGGAAAATCAAAAAGTACTGCCTGAGGGCCCCTCCCCAGTCACAGCGGCTCCAAAATGCCACAGACAACGTTTCCCTGGAGGGTCACACAGGCTTCGTACACCGGAGTGATAGGACAGAGTTAAGGTGATTAAAAGGTTGTGATCGGAGGAGCTAGCAACGGAGAGAAAGAGATTAACAGAGGTAAGCAGAAAGATTAGTTGTGAGGAAGAGATCCAAGTATGTTGGAGCTCTCTCTAAAGGTGGTCAGGGATATGGGTAGGGTGCTGTACACGTCATTAAGGATAGAAAAAAGATGTAGGCTTTGTTCACCAGGTGGATCAGTGAAAAGAAGAGGATAGCCAAAGGTGGTGGTGAACATTGAAATCTCCTAGAATGGAGATTTCAGAGAAAGGAGAAATGGATAGAATGTGTTCCATCGTAGAAGTAAAGATAGTCGAAAATTTTTGATAGTCAGTAGAATTAGGGGGATAAGTAAACAGCACAGAATATATTTAGTCAAGAGAATGACCAGGAAAGACGAAGCCAGAGTTTAGAGAATTCCAGAAGAACCGAGTTCAGAGACACGAGAGCAAGATTCGTTGCGTATATATGCACAACAGCCACCTTTGGCTTTGAAATGAGTGCCATAGAGAAAGTAGGAGGATACAGAAAAGAGGGTTTGCTGTCAGTTTGCCTCAGACTAGCTGAGTCTCAGATTAGAAAAAGAAAGGTGAGAGGTTAAGTGGAGGAGAGGTGGTGCTCAACAGAGCGAAAGTTAGAGGAAAGGCCACGAATGTTGCAGAAATGAAGAAGAAGAGGAGTCGAGACCAGTGGTTCCAGGCACACTCCGAGTCGTCACCCGGAGAGGGGCGGATGGTGGGAGGCATTTATGGTCCCCCCCTGGGGACTCCGAGGATTGAGTGATGAGACGCCATAATTTTTGAATTTTGGAAAAGGAAGTGTAGTGTGTACTGTGCATGTAGTTTGGTGTAGATAGTTAGAGAAGTTTGTTACTGGAGAGCATGTTGGCCTACTCTCTGTGTAACTGAGACACTGAACCAACGGTGTTCGTTGTAGTGGATATTCTAAGAGAAGATTTGCCAAATTCTTGTACTTTTATTTATTGCTACATAATGAGCAACATGTACTGATGCATAGTTATTGAAAATTCTGAAGAAGTACCCCTTTCAGGCTCCTTCTAGATGAATCTGTAAATAGTCTTCATTCCTCTGCATTATTGTCAGCAACTTTTCCTCTGGTTTTGTTTTTGATTTTTTTTTTTTTTTCTTGAGTAGTCTAATAAATTCGATACTGTTTCATATATATATTCCCAAGGGTTCAGTTATGGCTGTATGCTTTTTTATGAAGATGAGTCAAAGTACCCGTTTTTCAAATTTAGCTGGATGGTTCGAAGGTATTTGAAGAATAGTTGATAATGATTAATAAGTCTTTAGTAATTGTTCTGTTCATAATGTCCAAATGGTTTGTTTCGTTAGTTTAATGAGTTATGTGTATTTGGAATTGTTTAATGCAAGCAAAAGTATGAACCGTTAGTTAATGATTTTGGTGTATCTCGTATGTACACAAATATATTTTGTGCTAACCTGTTACCGAGGCTGAGGGGGAGAGAGAGAAGGAAGAGTGGCCTGGCAGTTCCATACCAGCTGTTGCGGACTGGCTGCCGCGCCTCCTGCTGCCTCGTTACTGGTGCTAGTGTTATGGTGAACCTTGGGTGTATGACGGGATTTACACTGGCTAAGGGGATGCCCAGTTAAGTGCTGAGATTATAAAGCACTCGAGTAACTCAGTGCGAGTGACAGTGTTCAGTGGAGGCGGTGAAAGGGCAGCAGTTGTTGTGGAGCTCAGGTATTGATTATTTACATATATTCTGGTATTAATATGCTATGTTATTGTGTCTAGGTTTAGCTGCATCGGAGTCCGAGACTCTGGTAGTTTAAAGGTAGCTGATACCCTGCGAGGTGTACGAGTTCAGTACACCGTTAGTCTGTTTCAGGCCCCAGGGGGGTTATTGTGTGGGGGACTGCGGTGTTGCTTTTAAGTGGGACAGTAATAAGTATGGTATTTGGGTGTATGTTATCCTAATTGGTTTCCCTCTAGTCTTTGTGTGTGTGTGTGTGTGTGTGTGTGTGTGTGTGTGTGTGTGTGTGTGTGTGTGTGTGTTGCTAAGTCCCTGTTGTAGGGAGGGGTTTATGTATATATACCGATATATACTGTATGCTTTCGTATATAGCTAAATGTGTTCCATTAGGGAATTGTGTAAGTTTAAATGGGGTTTAAATTTGATATTCGGAATTAAATTATTAATTGCAAATACAAAGGTTGTTTATGTATCCTTCTTGTCATTTGTACAGTTAGTTTAAAGAATCTGGAGACACCCACTTTGGGAGTGACAATTATCTTATCTGCCAGGTTTCAGCACTAGGCCACTTACGTCAGTGCAGTAAACCATCTTTCTTGAAATGTGACACAAACTCTTTTTCTCTGTTTCGGTACCAAGAGAAAGTTGTGTCTGGATGTAATAAGTATTTATCTCTTTACTGGGACGCCAAGAGCTCTGCAGCATCTTTGGGGAGACCGAGGTTTCTTACTAAATCATTAAGTTCGTCCTGAGAGACTGGCTGTGACTCATTATTTGAACATGCTGGGACAAATTATTGATCGTCTACTGAGGCACTTTCTTCCTCTGAGTGGATTTCTATATAATCAAGACTATCAGGCTGAGTAGGGCTTGGTAGATTAGGTTCATGTTACAGATTTTATTGCTGATGGAATATTAGGATGAACAATTTCTTTCTTATTCGTGTTGTTGTATCCTTGAATTTTGCAGGAACAAAAATAGCAACCGTTACTAAGATTTTGTGGTTCCCTCCATATCATTGGAATACCAAAAGCAAGAGCCCTCTTTTTACCATTAGCCCATTGTCTAAGCTCCTCAACACAAGCAGAGCAGGCACTGTGACGGGCCCACTTTTTTTCCTGGTAACCAAGTGTTATTTCAAAGTAGGCATAATAAGCTTTAACACAATCTGTTATGGTCTTTCTCTGTTTTTTCACTACAAATTTTCCACAAATGTAGCGAAAAAGATCAGGACTGTTCACACAACCTCCAGACGCCATAACGTGATCGTTAACAGTACAACAAAAATTTAATTTATCTGTAAAGACAGCTTCAATAAATACCACAACTTCTTCAATAAGACACCAGTGTTTTCAATAAATTATCACTAATAATTAAAAAAATCCATTGAAAGTAATTTACAAGCGCGCAACTCATTTTTTTTTTTTTTTTTTTTTTCGAGGCGAAGATTCACTTGATAGGGTGATGCTGTTTGGCTGAATGCAACACGTCCGAATAACATCGATGTATTTCAGATAAATGCCACAATGATTACCACAGCAATTACCACAACGATGTTATTCGGACATGTTGCATTCAGCCGATCATCATCAACCTGTCAAGTGCATCTTCGCCTCGGGGGGGGAAAAAAAAAAAAAATGATTTTAGCCAACTACCTGAGTCACACTGAGATATGTTTAATGCACTGCAATACCGGTATGACATCACTGTGCTGTGTTCCAGCTATTTTCTGGTTTATTATCAAATAAAATAACTGTGATGTTTTAAGCATGGATTTTAATATTGCAAAATACTACATTCAAACATATTACCGCTGTGATAAAATTCCGTATGTGAATAATTATATACTGTTAAATGATAATAAAAAACCTATAGCTGAAAGCAAAAAAAAAAGTGTTTTAGGAAAAGAATGTTACGTTGAGAAAAATGTTTTTCATGTTTTAGTTTAGCGCCAAAAATTATATAATGAAATAAAGAAAACAATTTGTTCAATGTATACCTTTGTTACCTACAAAAAATACGTCATTCGATTGATCGAAAGGAAAACAAAATCAATCTAATTAAATCACCCAGGTGTGTGTGAGACACCTTAATAATGTGACCTGCAGGTATGAGGTGTGTGAACGAATTCCTGCACCTCAGTACCTGTCTTCACATCCAGGGTAATAATAAGGCAGATATGAACTAATCACTGAAGTTGTTTGTACTAACCATCTTCTCGAAAACTTGGTTTGGATAAAAAAAAAAAAAACTAAATTAGTAAACAAATGGATAGATAGACTGATAGTTAAATAAATAAGCAGGCAGGTAGATAGATAGACAGGTAGACAGACAGATAGACAAAGTGTTATATACGGAAATTTGTACATAAACAGATAAGAGATAAACAAAAAGATATACTATCTATCTATCTATTGCTAGACCCCATAATCCCGTAAGGGGTGGCCATTTGACTTTGAGTTATTTGTTTTACAGGGAGGGGCGCTAACCCTCCACCAACTCACTTGTTGACACGTAGGGAGCACGTATGGTTTGGTTATATGGTTACCACCCAGCGTTGTAAATGATTTCTTAGCTTACAGAAAACCATTTGGCTTGTCACTAAATGTAAAGCCACCTGTAAAGGAGAGAAAGGCAATAAGAAGTGACAGGAAAGATGGGAGAAATAGGAAGAGAGGAGGGCAGGCACAGAAAAAGAATGATAAAGACTAAGGAAGAAGTAGGCAGCACAACATCAAGTGAGTGGATGATGGTCGCCACCACCTACTACTAAAAAGATATACACACAGACAAAAAGGCGATAAATAGACAGGTAGACCGGCACACCATAAGATAGATTCACAGGCAGGCAGACAGTAACAGGCATACAGATATCCACGGGAAAGGACTAGTACATGGATACTTAGTGAGGTAAGCGAAAACAGTCAACAATGGTAGACAACTGAGTCCAGTTACTGACTGCCCGGGATCGAATCTTGTCAAGGTGGAGATGTTTCTTTTTATTTCATGCACTGTCCAGCACTGGAGTATATATCATCTCTCTCTCTCTCTCTCTCTCTCTCTCTCTCTCGTGTAGGTAACTGTACCAGCAATGGGTCTTATATCCTACACTGTGTTCCTCTCCGTTCACGCACTCCTTCATCCATATTCCACCACGCATCCATCACAGTGTTAATACTGTTACCATTAACCCTCTCACGGTAACCACAACTCTACTACTCTATTACAACTAAAGCCATACCATTTTATTTATATGAGAGTGAGTTACAAGAACTTGACCGTTAATAAAAACATAATTAACCCTCTCAAGGTAGGGACAACTCTGGTATTGTATCATAACTACCACCAGACGGTTTTATGCATCTGAGAGTGAGTCATGGGAGCCCGATGTTAAGACACGAGAAATAATACCCACCCGTGATAAAATAATGCCACCCGAGATT
Organism: Coenobita brevimanus; assembly: GCF_032717465.1. Classification (NCBI taxonomy): domain Eukaryota; kingdom Metazoa; phylum Arthropoda; class Malacostraca; order Decapoda; family Coenobitidae; genus Coenobita; species Coenobita brevimanus. The sequence continues at coordinate 16,644,803 of NC_137062.1, read as the reverse complement.
ACCTCTGACACTTATACATATACACAGATACACAGACACATAGACACACTGCTGGATGGAAGGAGGGACAAGATGAAAAGAAAAAAATGTGAATTGAAACATAGATGGATGGATTCATGGTCGGTTGCATGGATAGATAAATACTTAGTCGCACACATATATAAATGGGCAAATTGGGCAAATATACAGTCTGACAAATAGACAGAGAAAACAGGTTAATAGCTATGAGAATGGGCAGAAACTACATCAGCTGCCAAGGTAGATAACTGGGTCTGATTAGTGAGACCCGAGATCGTACCGTACAGTGGACGATGGTTTCTTTTTATACACATTTCAACTCACTGTTCATCACTTTGATGGATTTTTTTTTGTCTCCTATATATGAGACGAAAATAGTCCGTCATAAGCCAAAACAAAATACAACTTTGTATATCTCAGAGGAAAACGGTAACTGTGATAGTGCTAACGTTTGTGGTGGCCAGATTTCTCTCTTCACCACAGTAGAATCGTGTAACTTCAGGGAAATAAACTGCAAGTAGGTAATTGGCAGGCAAACGAACAGAGGCGTTTTGTTGTGGCCATCCTGGATGTACTGTGGCACTGGGTGTTGTGTGAAAGATGGCGAGAGAGACTGAGAAACAGATAAATACATAGGATGTCAGGCAGACATACATACTTGTAGGTAAAGGAATGGATAGATAGATAATGACATATGGATAGATAGGTAGGTAGACTTGCAGAATGACAAATTGAAATTTCGACGCACAGTTAGAATGACGTGGACAAATAAATGAATATACGGATAGACAGAGTGATAGACTGAGAAAGAGAGAGAGAGAGAGGTTTAACTGCGAGTATTATGAAGAATACTGTTATATTATATAAGGGATTAACTGGGTTATTGAATCATATGTAAGTGGAAAGAGCGAAAGGTACAGATAGATATACATGTAAATAACTAAACATGGTTACATATATGGCACAGAAGCCACTGGAGTCACACAGGTAGATAACTGGTCAGTGAGGCCTGGGATCTTCCCTGAGAATTCTGACCAGCTGTATTTTTCTTGGTGTATTTCTCCCACATCCTTTTGTTTTAGTGTTTTCCTGTTATATGAATCATTCAGTTCTTTTTGACTCGGACTCTCTCTCTCTCTCTCTCTCTCTCTCTCTCTCTCTCTCTCTCTCTCTCTTTCTGCAGAAATTATTCCTGCCTTTTCTGGTACTTGGGACATTTTAAAGGCTTCCCTCTAATTCAAACATGGGTACAGTTGCAGTCAACAGTTCATTTACACCGTCTCCACACAGTGTCCCAAGAAGAAAAATGATTGATAACCTACTCAGTAATAATAAAATGGCTTTTAATATTACTTCATCAGTTTCTAATCCCTCACATATAAACCAATAACTGGCTGCCAATCAACACCACCTAACTATAACCCTACACATGTAATCAAAATACTGTCCACCAGCCTTCGCTATCTACTGTAAGTTCAACAGCATTAACTCCTTCACTGTCAGGGAATTTTACCTGGAGAAATAAAGATGTGCAGTGAACGGAAAAATGAAATAATAAAGATGTTCTCAATATCAGAATAATTATACCAACTTCAGGCTTTTGCTTTAACAGAAAATATCACAGCTGACAGGGAACGAAAGAGATCCTTCACTGAGAAGGAAGTTTTTATCCATTTCCAGCATATGTTCTTTAGCAACACTGCATATCTTGGTGTATAATTTCACTGCCATAACACAATACTCTTTACAACATTAAATTTTTCGTGTCCTTCTCACACAGTACATATCCAACACCTTCCACAGTTGATCAGCCTGGTGTTATTTGTTGTTCTTATTTACTTGTTGTTTCTTCTGTTGAAAGTCAAATTTTCCCGAGAGCAAAAACACACTCCTCCCCATCTCTCTCTCTCTCTCTCTCTCTCTCTCTCTCTCTCTCTCTCTCTCTCTCTCTCTCTCTCTCTCGTGTATGTAATTGCACTAGCGATGGTTTGGGTTTCCTACACTGTCTTACTCTCCGTTCAAGCACTCATTCATCCATATTTCAACACGCACACACAATCCTTCTCACGGTAGGGACAACTCTAGTACTGCATGCCAGCTAACGACAGGTGATTTTATTCATCTTAGAGTGAGTCATAAGAGCCTGATGTTAAGACACGAGAAAAAATACCAACTCAGGATAATCTCTGACTCTACACATGAACAGATAGATAGATATATTGGATAGTGCATGTGTGGAAGAATACAAGGACACATAAATTTACCACTCAAAAATATGTTAAAAAGATACTAAATTACGTAAATAGACAGAGACAGGCAAATACACTGGCTAGGGAAAACAGAGGTAAATGGACAACTAGGCAGGCTGACAGACAGAAACCACTACAGCCAACATGGGTACATAACTGGGTCTGGTTAGTGGGGCCCGGGATCGTACCACCAGTGAAAAAGAGGTTTCTTTTTCCTTCATCACATCCCCTTCTTCCCCAAACGACGGACAGTGTCCATCCTTCACTTACACGTTCTTTCTGCTTTGATTTGTTGTCACATAAAAACAGTTCATATCAAACCTTCCATTGCCACAGCCGGCGAGAGAAGTGTCAGCGAATTATTGCTTATGGCTGTACATACGCTGACTTCAGCAATATTAACCCCTACACTTCGAGGGACCCTTACAAAGCCGAGTAAAACCACCTGGCAGAGGGAAACATGAAATAATAAACGTACCAGGAGGGTCAAAGGAGATTACTTCCAACCCCTTCAGTGCAAAAGAGATTTCCTAAGGTGAATAAAATCGTCTGCAGCCTCCAAGAAATACATGTAAATAAATTCATCATTTATTGCTTTTAGTTTATTTCTTTTTCTTTCATTTTTTACGATCAGAGTTATGCATGTCAGGAATTATATATATATATATATATATATATATATATATATATATATATATATATATATATATATATATATATATATATATATATTGTTACGGAACAGAGTAAGATAATGTACACTTTAAGTGAGAATACTAAAAATCACTACTGTTCCGTAAAGTTCCAGGTTCAAAACAAAAGAGTTAGGTAAAATTACAAGTTAAAGTTTAATGCTCAAACTAACAACAAAACATTCAGGACTCATAAGGATAATGTAATGGCAAAAAACAGGTCAAATATATGGTCAACTGCAACAGTCTCTATTAACACGAAATTAGCAAGAGTAAATTTATCTAAGTCAGCCCTGATAAAATGAGATACCAGATAATACTCAGTGAATGCAAGATATATTATTATAGATACAAAATATTATCAATAAGGGCTGACACCCTAAACACATGAATCACAGAAACCTCACTAGGCCCAAGAATTAACACCCTACGCTACACAGCACAAGAAAAAATGTAAAAACACTCATACTCAAATTACACAGCTGCTAGATGGTTGGAGACTTCCTGAGCACCCACAACAACAACAACAACTGTACAGGGGAGGACAGAGATGTGAACAAAATGAGGAGTAGATCTAAGTGGCAATAATGCAGAGACTGAGCTCATTATATAGGGGCCGGCAGAGCTTGATACAAATTGTAAGAAGGACGCGCAAATGAAGCTATAGGGGACAAAGAGTTGACAATCCTGCTCTGAACAACAGAAAGAACGACTTACTCTACTATAACGGTAGAAGGGGGGACTGAGGTAGAACACGCTCGTGATCCAACATGCAGCATACTGTACGTTAGAATTACACAAAGGATGATGAAATCATAGACTATAACACCTCCCCACAAAGAAAAAAGAAATTTACAAAGGAAATTTCTTATTACTCTAAAACAATCTGTCTAAAGTCTAGATAAGCAATCTGCAATAACATTTTCTTTCCCCTTGACATGTTGAAGGTCTAATGAATACTCCTGAAGAAGTAGACTCCATCTTGTCAATCTCTGATTTTTACCTTTAAACTTACTAAGGAATTTCAGTGGGTTATGATCGGTATAAATGACTATGGGGTCAAAACCAGAACACAAATAAAATGAAAAATGCTGTAAACCCAAAATCAAGGCCAAAAGCTCTTTCTCAATAGTTGAGTAGTTCTTTTGAGGTGGAGTGAACTTCTTACTGTAATAAGATACAGGGTGTTAAATACCCTGATCATTCTCTTGCAGCAAAACAGCCCCAGCTCCTGTATCACTTGCATCAACAGCCATCTTAAAAGGCTTAGCAAAATTTGGAGTAGCGAGCACTGGCTGACTTAATAGGATAGCTTTAAGTTTATTGAAAGAGGATTCACAGTTATCGGTCCAGACAAATTTAACTCCCTTTTTCAGTAGGTCTGTAAGTGGTGATACAAGAATTGAAAAGTTAAGAACAAATCTCCTGTAATAACCTACCATTCCCAAAAATCTTTGTAGCTCTTTCCTACTTTTAGGTCTGGGAAGATCACTTATAACCTGAACCTTAGCTCCTGGTGGTGCAACATGTCCATCACCAATCACGTACCCAAGGTACTGAACTTTAGCTTGACCAAACTCACACTTTGATAAATTAGCTACAAGATTAGCCTGAACCAAACGCTCAAGAAATTTACTGACATGGCATAGGTGATCTTTCCAGTTGTCACTGAAGATTAATACATCATCAATATAAGCAACACACCCTGCCAAACCCTCTGTTACAACATTCATGAGCTTCTGAAAAGTGGCTGGTGCATTCTTCATACCATATGGCATTACAGAACATGCAAAAGTCTTTCCTAGTGTTACAAAACATGAGATCTCCCTAGCACGTTCAGTCATAGGTACTTGCCAGTTTCCCTTTAACAAATCAAACTTACTTATGTACCTAGCCTTTCCGATCTTGTCTATGCAATCTTCCACACGAGGGAGAGGGTAAGTGTCTGTTTTGGTTATCTGATTAACACGTCTGTAGTCAATGCAAAGCCGCTGTGACCCCCCTGGCTTAGGGACCAGAGTGACAGGAGAACTCCACTCGCTCTGACAGGGCTCAATCATCTTGTGGTCCAACAGGTAGCCAAGCTCCTTCTGGATGAGAGGAACTTTTACTGGGTTCACACGGTAAGGAGGCAGTTTAATTGGCTTTGCGTCTCCAACATCGACATCATGCATCAACACAGTGGTTCTTCCTGGAGTAGCACGGAACACTTGCGGGTACTCCTGCAGTAATGCCGAAAACTCCTGCCTTTCCTCGGGAGCTAGATGAGAAAGCTTAGTCTGGAGATCATTCATGATATCAGGATTCTTCCCCAAACTATCACTCAGGCACATACTGCATGGGAGAGCTTCACTTGCAGACTCGGGTGGAACAGCTACAGTGCAGACTGGGTTATTTTCGTCCCGCCTGTGATATAACTTTAGCATGTTGATGTGACAAAGTTGCTTGTTCTTTCTGCGATCTGGTGTTGCGATGACATAGTTGACATCACTGAGTTTCTTCTCCACGAAATAAGGACCACTAAACTTGGCTTGAAGAGGTTGCCCATGCACTGGTAGCAGAATCAAAACCTGATCTCCTGGCTGAAAGTGGCGTAACCTGGACTTCTTATCATAACAAGTCGTCATCTTCTCCTGAGCAGCTCCTAAATTCTCTCTCGCCAGCTGTAAAGCAGTGGACACCTGTTCTTTGAACTTCATCACATACTCCAGCAGGTTGACGTCATCTTCCTCCGACAGCCAGCATTCCTTGAGTAACTTAAGGGGTCCTCTTACTTCATGGCCAAACAGTAGTTCAAAAGGTGAGAAGCCCAGTGATTCATTTGGAGATTCTCTTGCGGCAAATACAACGAATGGAAGACCTTTATCCCAGTCTTTCTGATGTTCCAAACTGTATTTCTTGAGCATCGATTTGAGTGTTTGATGATATCTCTCCAACGCTCCTTGTGTCTGGGGATGGTAAGCTGAAGACGTGATCTGTGTGATGCCCAACACTTTCAGAGACTGCTTGAAAACATTTGACATGAAATTACTTCCCCGGTCTGACTGTACCTCCTTGGGCAGACCAAACTTTGTGAAGAACCCTAGCATTTCCTTAACCACGTTCTTTGCTGAGATATTTCTAAGTGGAATGGCTTCAGGATAACGAGTAGCCATATCAATCAGGGTCAACGCATAAGAAAATCCTGAAGAAGTCTTAGGAAGAGGGCCCACAATATCCACCAACACACGGGTGAATGGCGCCTCAAAAGGAGGAGTGGGAACTAGAGGTGCAACCTTTTCGGTCTGATTACACTTCCCCACAACTTGACAGGTGTGACAAGACTTACAATACCAGGAAGCATCCCTGAAGATACCTGGCCAGTAGAAGTGTTTCAAAATGCGTGCCACAGTCTTCCTCACTCCAAGGTGTCCTGCCAAACTGGAATCACGAGCCACTCTCATGATATCCTGCCTACAAACGCGAGGGATGACAACTTGATGTACAACCTCCCATTCACAGTCGGCTGATGCTGTTGGGGGTCTCCACTTCCTCATAAGTACTCCTGTCTTTATACAATAACAAGTAGAAGCACCAGCTGACTCTTCCTCACTGCAAGCAGAGTTAGCTAGACCTTTCAACTCAGGGTCAGCAACCTGCAACTCAACCAACTCTTGACAAGACAAATTATCAACACTACGGGGTACTGCCTCATCTGGTGAGTGGTCCAAATTAGCAAGAAAAGTGTCAGCTAGGATAACATCATCATCATCATTATCCTCTAAGTCACCAGTAACTTTAGACTTAGCCCTAGTGACAGCACATGCAGGGAACACATCAGGGACATCACAATCCTGGGCCGCAGCCACTGGCTCACTAGACAACTGAGGAACTGGACACACTTGACTTCCACCAATATCATTTCCAAGTAAGAAAGTTACACCTGACATTGGGAGTGTCTCAACCAACCCAACCATAACGGAACCATTAACAAAACCAGACTCTAAATTCACTCTGCACAGAGGGACAGAGAAGTAATTATTCCCTACACCTTGTAAGATTACAGTTTCATCAGAGGAATTAACATTAGAGCCTAGAACACTGGTCAGCATAAGGGATTGGCAAGAACCTGCATCACGATATATTTGAACTGATTTCCTGTCATTACTGTCCAGAGGACAGACAAAACCATCAGACAGGAAATCAGCACATGAACTCTTGAGAGTATCACCCACGTTACTGCTCAAAAGAGGAGCTCCATCATGAGAATTTAATTTACCCCTCAAAGCAGGTTCAGTTAACTCAGTTAAAGAGTTCTGGGAACTCTCAAGGGTGGACACTAGACCAATTGACTGAATATTTAAAGACTCCTTTTTGTTCACATCACGCTGTCTCCTGAAACATTTCTCCGTAGTATGACCAAGCTTACTACAATAAGTACATTTACTTTTCTGAAATCTAGAGGTGAAGCTGGTATTTACTTCCTGAGAAACATCATCTTTATTCTCTTTCCTGTTACCTGTACTCTGAGTAGAGGCAACGTACTGTACTCTCAGCTTTCCTTTTTTCTCTAGAATATCTCTTGTGAGTGAGAACATATTCATCAGCTAAAACTGCAGCATCAGACAAATTATCTATTCTTCTCTCATCAAGATATAGGCTTACATCTTTATTAATACACCTTTTGAAGTCCTCCAGCAAAATCATGTGCTTAAATTTATCAAAATCAGAACCCACATTCTTAGAATTTAACCACTGCTCTAACAGATCTTCTTTGATTTTTGCATACTCAACATGGGATTACTTATCTTGCTTATAAGTTGTCCTAAATTTTACTCTATAGGCTTCAGGAACAGGCTCATAGGCCTTAAGAATCAAGCTCTTAACGACATCATAATTATCAGATTGATCCTGAGGCAAAGATCCATAAGTTACTTGAGCTTTACCGGTGAGAACAGTTTGAAGGAGTACTGGCCAATACTCTTTGGGCCAATTAAAACCTGTAGCTACCCTCTCAAACAACTGAAAATACTTTGTTAAATCAGATTCATTAAAAGGAGGGACAAGTTTAACATTTTTCGCCACATCAAAATCATCAGAGCTAGATGATCCAGTTCCACCTTGTTTCATGCGATACTCATGGTCTGCCTGAATCCTAGCAAGTTCAACTTGTGCCTGAAACTCAGCCTCCTTAGCACGAGCCTGAAACTCAGCCTCCTTTGCATTTGCCTGAAATTCAGCCTCCTTAGCACGAGCCTCCTGCAGGGCTAGCTGTAACTTAGCTAATTCAATCTGCGTTTGGTCATTGGGAGGAGTTACATTAAACAAGCTTTCATTAATCATGTCAACAATTTGATCTTTAGAATGATGAGAGCGAACAGCAATTCCCAATTGTTGAGCAACAAGCTTAAGTTTATTCTTTGTTCTGTTTTCTACATCACACACTGTTTGCACATTTGACAAAAAATCTTTGGCTTCATCAAGCGTAGTAATAGTAGACATCATGAATAAATCACAGTCACAAAATATCAAGCAATATCCTTATGATAATACCCTGAATATCCTGATAAGAGGTCGCCAAATTTATGTTACGGAACAGAGAAAGATAATGTACACTTTAAGTGAGAATACTAAAAATCACTAGTCACCTCATTATCTTCCTCTTCTATCTTCCTCTTTGCCTCACTTCCTCTCTCTATTCCTCCAGCCTTTATTCCACTATTTTCTGTCATTTCTCTGACTATTTTCTCTCTTCGTCTTCATTCATTGTTTTATTTTCCTTCCTTTTCTTTGCCTCCCGTAAAGTTCCAGGTTCAAAACAAAAGAGTTAGGTAAAATTACAAGTTAAAGTTTAATGCTCACACTAACAACAAAACATTCAGGACTCATAAGGATAATGTAATGGCAAAAAACAGGTCAAATATATGGTCAACTGCAACAGCCTCTATTAACACGAAATTAGCAAGAGTAAATTTATCTAAGTCAGCCCTGATAAAATGAAAATACCAGATAATACTCAGTGAATGCAAGATATATTATTATAGATACAAAATATTATCAATAAGGGCTGACACCCAAAACACATGAATCACAGAAACCTCACTAGGCCCAAGAATTAACACCCTATGCTACACAGCACAAGAAAAAATGTAACAACACTCATACTCAAATTACACAGCTGCTAGATGGTTGGAGACTTCCTGAGCACCCACAACAACAACAACAACTGTACAGGGGAGGACAGAGATGTGAACAAAATGAGGAGTAGATCTAAGTGGCAATAATGCAGAGACTGAGCTCATTATATACGGGCCGGCAGAGCTTGATACAACTTGTAAGAAGGACGTGCAAATGAAGCTATAGGGGACAAAGAGTTGACAATCCTGCTCTGAACAACAGAAAGAACGACTTACTCTACTATAACGGTAGAAGGAGGGACTGAGGTAGAACACGCTCGTGATCCAACATGCAGCATACTCTACGTTAGAATTACACGAAGGATGATGAAATCATAGGCTATGTAACAATATATATATATATATATATATATATATATATATATATATATATATATATATATATATATGCCAACCTCTCTCACTCTCTCTCTCTCTCTCTCTCTCTCACTCTCTGTTCATATATCTATATCTATCTGTCCATCTGTCTCTGTCTCTTCCTGTCCAAGAGGTGATGAAGCCAAAATTTCCTGTTATATTTTGTGTCCCTGTTAATTAACGACACCGCCTCAAATGCGACATGCCACGTGCCCTCACATACTCCCCCACAGCGCCCCTCCATCTTGTCCTTGGTCTGTCTCATAGGTATAAATATCAACACAAAGTCAGAGCAAGCAAGTCACTGGCCATCACAACCACTAAATGTACGAGTATGCGGGAGGAGGCCAATATTTAACCCTCTCTCTCATGGTGGGACAACTCTAGTATTGGTTCCTGGCCATGACAACATATGCAGAAGGAGGCCAATATGTAACCCTCTCATGGTGGGACAACTCTAGTATTGGTTCCTGGCCATGGCAACATATTCAGGATTAGGCCAATATTTAACCCCATGGTGGCTGGTATAACCCCAGGACGATGTTCAGTGTATTTCAGCTTCCAGCACACCACAAAACTGAACTCCAGAAAAACCTGTGGTACTCCAGGGGTTAACTGGACAGAACCAGGAAGGATGGAACCTGCTGCAGCCACCGAGAGCCAGGCTTCCATCCTTCCTTGTGGCAAGCGGCCTTCACCTACTACTATACTCTCTCTCTCTCTCTCTCTCTCTCTCTCTCTCTCTCTCTCTCTCACACACACATACACACACTCACAGCCACACCTACGTTCACACTCACACACATTTCAATTCACAGTCATTCTCACTCACTTTGACACTCACGAACTCATTATCACTCACTCTCACTTTCAGTCTCACATTCAAACTCACTTTCATACCCAGACTTACATCACATTCACACACTCATACTCATAGTCACACTCACTCTCATTCACTCCGACACTCACCCTCAAACTCATTATCACACACACACACACACACACACACACACACACACACACACACACACACACACACACACACACACACACACACACACACTCACTCTCATTCACACTAACACACTTAGTCTAGCTCTTAATACTCTCTCTCTCTCTCTCTCTCTCTCTCTCTCTCTCTCTCTCTCTTTCTCTCTCCACAGTGTGGGTACACACTCACGCTGGACAATCCAACGCCACAGGCGATGGCTATACCAAAATGTCCGATGCTTCCACCCCATTTTGGTCAACCTGCTTTCATGAGGATGCCTCCCATGCCATGACTGGGACATTTCCTGGTCAGCATTGTTATTAGATGAATAGTAAGAGTATAGAATAATATTCATGTTTTAATAATTCATGCTTCTGACATTCCGTTGTTGGCATTAAAAAAAATCATGTGAAAAATGTGAAAATAAGATAATGATATAATGCTTGCTGGTGGTGTTTCTATGTCGGTATTGCTAATAAGATGCATGAAGAATAATCTCCTTGGAATAATACGAGCAGTTTACCTCCCTTGGGATATCATCAGAGCTCTTCTGCGCCATACTTTCTGCACCTGTCCTGTATATATTACAGTAATGACAACACTATTAACATCTTCACCATTAACCCTCTCATAACCGAAACAGCTCCAGTAATCCGTTCCAGCCAATACCGACAATTTTATTCAACTAAGAGTCTGTCACAGGTGCCAGAGTGTTAAGATGAGAAGCTATTACCTAACCGAGATGAAATACGCCACACAGATACATACCCAGACCCTTAGACAGTTATTATCTGCATCATATAAACGCTACGTTGACCATGTCGTGGGACTTTGACCTTTGGCCTATCACTCACAAAAACAATGGGCCACACTCTTGGGTAGTCCTCATCTCATCCACCAAGTTTGGTCGAAATCAGATCGCGGTTAGTATGCTTAAGTTGTTCACACACGGACACATCGATCGAAATTTGACCTTGCCTTGTGATCTTGACCTTTGACTGACCTCAAAACTGAATCTGTTTCTTCTTCCATTACCTTAACCCTGTCTCAAAGTTTGCTGTAAAGCGGTTGAAAGCTGTTTCATTTGAAGCTGTCCTTGACATTAACATGTTGTCCAATATTTGAAAAAAAAAAAAAAAAAATGGCATCCTTGGCTGACCCTCATCCCTTCCAGCAAATTTAGCTTAAATCGGATGAAAACTGTAAGCTATTTGGTTAGCACTCACACAGGTCGTGTTGACCTTCTCGTGACCTTATCATTGTACTGGATGTTCTCAAAGATTAATCTCTTTGTTCTTCCCTGACTCAACCCTTTCCAAAAGTTTCTTGTAAACTGGTTGGAAACTATGTTGATCTTGACCTTTGACTTTCGCCTTTGTACTATTGTTCTAAAAATAATAATAATAATAATAATAATAATTCTACACCTTGGACGACCCTCAACATTTCCGCTAAGTTTCCGGTCGGATGACAATTGTTGGAGTTATTTTGTTAGCCAATATATATAAGTTGAACTCTGACCTTGCCATATAGCATTGACCTTTGAGCAATATTTCTCAAAATCACATTACCTCATCGCAATCTTACCCTCAATATTTTCCCAAAGTTTGATTGAGCTAAATCAAAAGTTTAAGATGACTTTAGTAGATCAACTTTTGACCCAGTACCGTGATCTTATGTTTGACCTAATGTAATGAAAAAAAAAAAAAAAAAAATGTAGGTTAGTATATGGGCTCTCACTCCACGCTTTCCATTATCAATTTTCTTTCAGCTCTTCACGTCTTGCATTATTGATGTCGCTGTTTCTTTCTTCCTTGATACCATATAACCATTTAATGACGATGTTTGTTCTGTATTATTTCTTCCTTCCTTCTCCAGCTTTCATCAAGTTTGGTTAAAATCGGGTAAAACTGCTTAACTTCACACACACACACACACACACACACACACACACACACACACACACACACACATTACTAAATACTAAAAGCATAACACCCGCTCCTGCTCCGCTAGACGCAGGTGCAAAATTCCCCTAGACGTGGGTGTAAAAAACGGAGCCATTAGAGAATGGCATGGAACTCCAGACACCTTCCCTTGTGTCGCGGTCACTCCACCTTACGTCAGTTTGGCTCCTGCTTGACTTATTGCTGTACTGTTGTAATATAGTGAAGAAAGAGAAGTGCAAACAGGAAAGAAAGGCGAAAACAAGGAACGAGAAAACAGGAGTAACGGAAAAACGAGAATAACACAAAATGTGAAATGTTGAAGGAAAGTAAGGGGTAAAAAATAAAAGGAGGTATAAATGGTGCAGGTGTTATCTGAGTACACCTGTAGCAGTGTCCCAGGCCGCTCCACCTTGCTTTATCTCGCCTCCTACCTCATGTACCTTGTGATGCTGTAATATCGACGAGAAAGATAAATAACGGGACCCAAAGAAGGTTGAAAGAAAATGAGGAAAAGAATGGTGAAAGAAAGGAAACGAGCAGGAAAGACATGGCTAAGGTAAAAGAGAAAGAACTAAAGAAGAAACTATGAAAAAGGGAAATAAAAAAGGAAGAGAAAATGAGATACAGAAATTCAAAAGCAAAAGAAGAAACAATTCGACGAAAGAAAATAAACCCGTAAAACAGGATGTGTAAAGGTATGATGTGAAAGTGTAGACAGGTATAGTAGTGCCAGGCCGCTCTACCTATCTCCATATCGCCTCCTGCCTCCCTGGGTGTTTATAATGCTTTAATACGCTGCCCATATTAACTTGGCCTAAAACTGCCATCTCTCCATCTTGGTTGCTGAGCTATAACAAGAGATAAAGACTAGAATATGGTGCAATACTCTGTCTACCCAAAAGTGGCCGAGACTGCCATCTCTCATTCTTGATGGCAGAGCTAGAACAAGAGATTAACACTGGATATCTTGCTATGTTATGTCAGTTTCACATAGCCTAAAATTATTAACACTCCATCTCTAACAAAGGACTCTACAATTTGGCACTAGTTATGAAAAACTATTTATGAAAGGCTGTAGGGCAGTAGTTCCCATACTCTATGATTCAGGTAAAGGAAATTCCCTGCAAAGTGGCAAAAACTTTCGCCAAGTGAATGTGGATGAACTGTAGTGGTGACCTAGATCTATTGTAGCTAATGGTGATGGTGGTGATGATGTAGATTATTTTTGTATAATAAAACAATAACTGAATTGATTATAATGTTGAAAATATTAATGAGTGTGAATGATGGTGGAGATGGTGGCAGTGGTTATAATGATAGTGATGATGATGATGATGGAGGTTGGTGTTGATGATAATAGTAAAAGTGTGTATGTATGATGATAATGATGATAATAATGTGCTAAGTGGTATTGATGATGATGATGATAACCTCAAATCCTGTTTCTCGTGTAGCTTATGTCATAATATAATGGGGAGAAACACCAGAAAGGAAAGAAAAAATATTAAAAAAGTAAATAATTGGAAGAAAAAATTTAAATTGATAATGGAGAAAGCAAATAAAAAAATGGCTATATAAAGGAGAAATAATACAAGAGGATAAAAAGACAACAGTGGAAAACAAAACTGTGAAAGGATAAAGAACAGAAGTAATAAGATTTATAAAAATGCAGAAGGTGTATACATAGAAAATATTAAAAATATCAGGGAAGAAATGGTTACGTAAAATAAAAGTTTAATAAATGAATGGAGGTTGTAACTCAGTGCAGGTGTAGTGGAGTGCCAGGCCGCTGCACCTTACTTCATATCCCCTCCCACCTCTCTTGTACCTTGTGATGATGTACTATAATGCAGAAGAAAAGACAACTGGAAAGAAAGAAAATGATGATGATGATGATGATGAGTGTGGTTGTCGCTTATTAGTGATAGTGAAAATCATGATTATACGGATAATGGAAATGATGACGATGCTGATAATGATTATGATATGTAAAGCTTGTTTCTACAGAACCAATAATAGCGATGGTGTTAGTGTTGTTCATTAGTGATATGGGTTGGCTTCGATGATGATGATGATGACGATAGTGATGATGATGATGACGGAAGACCTTAGATCTACACATCTATAATGGTAATGGTATCGGCGATGTTAAATAGTGAAGTGAGTTTTCTTTGATGATGATGATGATGATGATGATAGTGGTGGTGATGATGGTGGTGATGGTGCGGAAGATGATAATGACAAAAAAGGTCAGACACCACTGAACTCCTGGCCTCTGGTGTAGAGACCCAGGCCGTTCGACTCTGTCCAGGCTTATCTCTTTACTTCCACCCGCCTCCCACCTCCCTTGTAACTTGTTGATCGAGCCCAATTTGTTTAGCTAAGCAGACCCATCAACCGCAGGCAAGCAACCGCCCCTGCAGGGCCATCCCACTCAGTAAACCTATGTTCCCTTGAGGAGGGCACAGCCTCACCAAAGCGAGCCACAGGGAGAAGTGTGGAGGATTGGTTCCTGGGTGGACACCTCATTTTCATTTCTCTACCCAGTTGGCAGGGACACCATAGCAGGTTCCACGTCACCTCGTTGTTTCCTTATATGGTTACCATCCAGCTCTGTCAAAAGTTTCCTGAGTTACATGAAGTCATTAGGCTTGTCACTCAGTGTGGAATCACTTCAAGTGTCAAGAAGAGCATTAAATAGTGACAGGAAGGAAAGAGAGAAGTAGGAAGAGAGAGGGGCAGACAGAGATAGAATGAGAAAGGAGACGGAAAAAGTAGGCAGCACTACATCAAGTGAATGGATGATGGTCACCAGTACCACCAACCAATTCTTGAAACTTGTGATAATGTAATGTAATGGAAAAAAGTGGACAACCAAGAGAAGGAAATTATAAAAAGAAAGTAAATGAGAAAGTTTGATTAAGAAAAAAAAAGTAAAAGACGAATAGAATTTATAAAAAAGAAAGGAAAAAAAATGAAATGCAAAGGAGAATAAAGGTAAAGGTAAAATTTTAAGGTGAGATCAGACGCCATGAGGAGCTTAGCAGCGGTGCTCGTCTCAGTAACATAGGCCTTTGAGCCTATGGCGGGTTTTTCACCCAATATCCTGGGATACAACCTGCATCTTCCAGGTTACCACAGTTACCTTCCCTAGGTGTTACCCTTGGTACTCATTTTACCCACCAACCCACAAAGGGTGAATGCACACCTGAGTCGAGGAGAAAAATTAAGAAAAGAAAAGGAGAAAGAACTAAATCGGAACTGGAAAGAGAAGTAGTAAGAACTAATATAGAAAGGAGAAAGAAAAAGGGAAATAAGAAAGCTGGAGCAATAATGGAGCATCCAGGCTTGGGTGGAACTCCAGACACCTGTTTCTGAATGTCAGGCCGCTCCACCTTACTTCACGTTGGCTCTTACTTCCCTTGATCATTTGTTGCTGCAATATATAATAAAGAAAGAAAGGAGAAAGAACAAGAAAAAGAAAGAAAAAAGAAGGGGGAAAGAAAAGAAAAAATGAAAAATAGGGAGAAAGGAGAAGAGGCAAGAGACATGACAAACAAAAGGAAGAAAGGGGAAAAATGAAGGAAACAGAAAAAAGAAGAATATAAGACAAACGAAGACGAACAAAGCATGAAATGAAGGAAAAGGAAAGGAACAGGGAGAAGGAAAGAAAATGGAGCAGCCTATAAACAGTAAAGGTGTTAAGTTGGTACAGGTGTAGTGGAACTCCAGGCCGCTCCACCTTAATCTTGCCTCTTACCTCCCTTGCTTATGGTATTTGTGGAGAAAGCAAGGACGAAAGAAAACGAGTAATGAAGAAAAGAAGAAAGTATGGGAAAAAAGTGAGAAGACAGAAACGCAGAAGAGCAGTGTACTGGAAACGGAAGAAGTATACTCCCCAGATAAAAGGGAATGAAAATATGAAAGAGAAAGGAGATGATAAGAAGAGTGGAATGAAAAGGAAAAAAGAGGGATATATGAATGAAAAACAGAAAAAGGGAAACACACACACACACACACACACACACACACACACACAAAGATAAAGGAAAGAACGAGAGAAATAAAAGCAGACACACATAGACCAAGGTGAAGGTTTGAACTCAGTCCAGGTGTAGTAGAGTCCCAGGCCGCTGCACCTTACTTCATCTCGCCTCCTACCTCTCTTGTAGCTTGTGATGCTGTAATATAGTGGTGGCTGTGATCTAACGTACCTAATGCTGGTAATAGTGGTGATAATGACGATGGTGTAATGGAAATGATTGTGAAAATAGTGACCTAGGTTACAACTGGGGAGTATAGTGTTATTGTTTGAATAACGATGACAATAATGATGATGATAATGGTGATGGTGGTGGTAGTGGTGATACACAGGAGGTTACTGTGATGTTAATGGATATGATGATTGTGATGGTGATGGTGATGTATGTTACAAATAACGAGTATAATGCTAGCCTAATTGCATGGGTGATGATGATGATGATGATGATGATGCTGATGACGATGATGATGATGATATGCAATAGGTTTATATGATGATAAGCTTACGACATCTCGTCGCCTAGCATTTTGTAGCTTATGATGCATTAAAGTATTGGAAAAAGTTGGGTTGAAGAATGGGAAAAATGAAAGGGAGAAAAGAATGACGTTAAGGAAAAAAAAAACAGTAAGAAATAAATAAAAAGATAATAATGATTAAAGAACAAGTACAAATTCGCCAAGGGATGGGAGATGTAAGAGAGAAGCAAGTCAGAGAGGGGGATGAAAATAAGACGAAAAGGGGAAAGAAAGAATATCAAGAGATAAAGGAAAAAGAAAGAAAATCAAGACATAAAGGATAGAGAAAGAAGGTCAGAAAACTGAAAAAAAACGAAGGAAGGATAAAGAGAAAAAATTTAAATGTAACCGAAAAAAAGAAATACAAAGAGGAAATGAGTAAAATGAAAGATGAATATCAAACGAACATTATCTAAATATGGGTGGATCTCAGGGTGCAGTCTCACCTCACCCTTGCTCCTATTTCCTTTGTAGTTTTATCGCGCTGATATAGCGAAAAAAAAAATGGAAATTAGAGATGGGTAATAAAAAAGGAAGGAAAGAGAGAAAAGGGAAGAAAGGAGACAGACAGAGAAAGACATAACAAATGAAGAAAAGAAAGCAGCGTATGACGGAGGCTGGTAGATGAACAGCAGGACATAAATTTAACGAGCAGCAAAATAAAGGAAGAGAAATGTCGATTTTACGTCCAATTAATACCTTCAGATCGATGACGTAAATTTACACTTGCAAACCTCGAAGCCAGGTTGGATGTCGTGTGTGTGTGTGTGTGTGTGTGTGTGTGTGTGTGTGTGTGTGTGTGTGTGTGTGTGTGTGTGTGTGTGTGTGTGTGTGTGTGTGTGTGTGTGTGTGTGTGTGTGTGTTTTAATAAATAACTGCAACACATGTCATTCCAATTTAATCAAGCAGGTGGACGTTTGTGGATAAGCGAGGAAAGGAATCTAGTTTTTGAGAACAACAGGTCAAAGGTCAAATCACGAGGCTGGGTCAAACACTGACCCAACATAATCAACGTGGTTAGTCATTATTAAATTTTGACTAAATTTGGAGGGGGTTAAGGGTTAGGTAAGAATTAAACGCTTCAGTTATGAGGAAAATCTGCCATAAGTCTAGTACACTGGGCAGTGTCAAAAATCGACTTGTTTGTGATTGTTAACGAAATATCCCATAAAAACTGTTCCGATTTTAACCAGTCTTAGTTAATGACTTAAGATTATCGAGGGAGTAAGCCTCCAGTTTTAAGGAGAATGGTATTGTAAAGGTCAAAGTCACACATTAAGATCAGTGTAAATATTTCGTCCGATTTGGAACAAAGATTCAGGAATGGTTGAGGATAGGACATGAATAAAATTGTTCGATTTTGAGCACAAAAAGTCACAGGTCAAAGTCCCAGGGAAAGGTCAAAGGCCAAGGTTATAAGGCAAGGTTAGCACAAACAGTATTGATATAATTTGAATCAAAGTTGGTGGAAGGGTTAAGGATTAGACAAGAATGAAATCCTGTAATTGTATTTGTAGTGTAATCTGTGGCAGGTCAAAGTCACAGGGCCGTGTCAAATATTCGGGCCAAAGACCAGTTGGTGGTCGCGGGTGTTGCAGGGTTCCAGTGCTTCTCTTTGTTCATTTTATTGTCACCCTAAGACGATTTTGTTCAGTTTAGGAGCAACTTTCCCAGCCAGAGGGGTTAGATAAAGCCTTCATTAAACCATTTACTACAAGAGGTCTGCACCAAGCTTAATATAATCGTCTGGAGGCAGAAAGAATGACACTGAAAAATACGTCATCTGATGGAAAGGTTAAGTAACCAGTAAATGACAGGTACAAACTATGAAGATATATATAGATAAACAGGTAGATAAGATAATAAGCAGAGAAACAGATAGATAAACAACTATATAAAAAGAAGGCAACGACGATTCTATAGTAGACTGAACCCCGGCCACTCAGTGTCGAGCAGCGAGTCGATCATACTTGGTCCTCCTCGCCTTCTGCTTAAATGTCTTCCGTCATGCCTCATACTGTGCTTTTTCTTATCACAGTAGCTTTTTTTTTTTTTTCATCTCTCTCGTATCATTTTAACGTACTCTGTAATGCAAATTATCAGATTATGCTTTACACACACACACACACACACACACACACACACACACACACACACACACACACACACACACCAAGCAAAACAATATCGCACGCTCTGCTGTAATAAGACGTTAGTCTGTTCAAGCTGAGTAAAATCATCCACCGTAAATTCAAAATGACTCTTTTGCAAATTATTTATTTACGTCGAGCAAATTGTGTTGTTTTTCTTCTAAGTTCATCCGTACAATCCTGTGTGGGCAGCGCAAGTATAATGCCAGGCAGGTAATTTGCCAGCATAGGATACTTTGCAGCACTTCTGCAGCCACTAATTGACATATTGCACCTTGGTATTAACCACATAGTTTGGATCAGCAGGATTCCAAAGAATATTGACACTCTTAGGCTCCTTTACTAACCTTCAGGTGAACTAAAACGTATAGCGTTAGCTGGAATGTAATAACAGACAGGATGCGTCCACGATAGTGTTAGGTGAACTAAAACGTATAGCGTTAGCTGGAATGTAATAACAGACAGGATGCGTCCACGATAGTGTTAGGTGAACTAAAACGTATAGCGTTAGCTGGAATGTAATAACAGACAGGATGCGTCCACGATAGTGTTAGGTGAACTAAAACGTATAGCGTTAGCTGGAATGTAATAACAGACAGGATGCGTCCACGATAGTGTTAGGTGAACTAAAACGTATAGCGTTAGCTGGAATGTAATAACAGACAGGATGCGTCCACGATAGTGTTAGGTGAACTAAAACGTATAGCGTTAGCTGGAATGTAATAACAGACAGGATGCGTCCACGATAGGGTTTACGGGTTTTAAAGAAAATAAATCGTCGAGAAAAAATGTTGAGAGATGTCGCAAATCAACGAGAATACAGGTCAGCGTGTAAGCATTTAGTGGTAGGCCTATTCTGTTAGGCATGTGAGACATTCTGACACCTCTTCCCCTCTGACGATGTTCAGATGCGAGAGCATCTCCAGGAGCAGCTCGATCATACAGTCTCCCCCAAGGCTTTTCACACACAAGCTGTTTCATTCAGCGAAGTTTCATATGATACTATACTTCAGCTTACAAAATAATATAAAAGAAAAATAAAATAATTAGGAAAAAATAAAGCATTGCGTAAAAATATTCGGTTTGTGCCCATGAAAGCAGAGTTAGTTGCGTTTTATGTCACCCTTCCCGCCCAGCCATGGGAGCGAGAAAGTGGAAGGATGCAAGTAATGGAGTGTAGGAATCAACATTTTCACTATAGAAGAGCTACTTAGCATCGAATTTCGGCTGATGTCAGATGATTATACTCAAGAGAAATCTACGGAATTAGAAATGTTCAAGGCAATCATGGTTAATGATCTGGCCGAAATTAATGAACTTCGTACTTTATTCCAGTCAGAGATCACATCAGTGTGAGAGGGACGCAGTTCATTGCTTCAGCTCTAGATCCATCCCGACCATGTAGCTTTATATTGCATCCTTCCCCACCACCACCACCACACACACACACATTGCTCGCTGGTGCAGTGGTAACGTTCTCGCTTGCCAACTGATGGATGGGAGTTCGTGCCTCGCTCAGGTTGCGAAAAGTTTCACTGACGAAGTGGGTGGTTACTGTCCCCCTTGAGCAAGGGGACGGGTGTGTGCGTGTGTGAAGGTCACAGCCTTGCCCTTAGATCGGACTATATGAGCTCTCAGCTCCCTTCCGGAAGGGTAAAAGCTGACGATCACGACCATCAAATGATCCTGACCGACCCGGTGCATTACACACACACACACATGATACAGAATGCCTCAGTAATAACCCTACTCCTCCACCCAACATTTCACTTCACAAACACATACCCGGTAAGTTACAAAAACACACAGCCACCACATCCATGGAAAACCTGCCGCCAAACTACCGTACATCTTTCCTGAACCACCATCAGACATCCACCCCTCAGATCCTACCCTAGCCAGAGAGACACCAGGGCACTTAGACAGACTACGATGTGGCCCTCACCCTTCCCTGCTACAATACCAACCCAACATACAACTCACAAACAATCCACTATGCCCACACCGCAGTGCAGCCAACCACACCATAACACACTAACCTCATGCACCTCACTGTCACAACACAAATCATCCTTCAACAAAAACTCACCGTACCTTCTCCAACCCCCCCCAAATATTTGTGTGTGGTGATTATATGCCCGAAATAATTCACACCTGGGGGCATCGTGATGTTTAATCTTATCTCAGGAAATACATAAGATATACGAATAATGATTTTCACACCCGACTTTAGATGAATGGTTGCGGAGACAGCGGATGTGTGCTGAACTCTCCTCCAGATTCCAGGGCTGCTCCACCGGCAATAGTTATTTTGTACCTACCCTCAATAAAGTCTGGTTAGCTGGACTTCATATTCCTCCCTACCCTTCTTAAAGATATAGTAGGTGTCTGTATCTACTCACTGAGATTGGCTTTGCATATTCGCCTCTGGAGTGTACCCCCCACTGATCGCTCTGGGGTGTGAGTTATACACAGGCGCATCCTCCCGAGAGTGGTTTGAGAAGGTTATCTCAGACTAGGTGTGTCTTTCCCGGGTACTTTGTCCCTTGCTCGTTTTCTCCTTCCCACTTCCCCCGCGAGGGGGAAGTGGTTCCTATGGTGGACACCCCTACTGCCTGGGAGGTAATGCTGACCGACCCCCGACCGCTGCACGGACAGACTGCCCCAAGACTGAACGGCCCCTGACACGCACCCCGCTAGACATTCATGTAAATAACGCATCCTTTGTCCTACTTCATGAGGTTGGTTCCACTCCCCTGTCCAGCCTCAATCCCATTATCATCAAGAAGGTGACTGATGGGTGTGCCGGTGAGGTGGAACAGGTGAAAAAATTTGCTAGTGGGGACCTTCTAGTAAAGACCATAAACTCACGCCAGGTAAAGGATTTGATGAAGTTGAGCAAATTCCACTGTTATGATGTTGTGCCGAGGATCCCTGATTCCATGAATTTCTGCAAAGGTGTTATCACCTGCAGGGACCTCATGGTAATGGAAGAGGATGACATCATCCATGAACTTGCTCAGCAAGATGTAATTGATGCCTGTTTTATAACTCGTTTCCAGGAAGGCAAAAGGATGAAGTCAGCCACAGTAGTTTTGACTTTTGGAAAAGTACTGTATCTCTCCCTACTAATGTGAAACTAGGATATGAAATTATCAATGTCAGACCGTACATTCCCAATCCCCTTCGTTGTGGAAAATGTCAACTCTATGGACACCACGAAAAGACTTGTCGGGCTTCCAACTTCGTGTGTGGCAAGTGCGCGGCTATAGGTCACTCTGCTGACAACTGTACATCCGAGATTGAGTGCTGCTTTCACTGCAAGGATGCTCACTCCACTTCCTCGAGGGTTTCTCCCAAGTGGAAGGAGGAGAGGGAAGTCTGCACTGTGAAAGCAACAGAGGGCATTTCCTTCTACGATGCTAGGAAGAAGGTGAAGGAGTTGCATGCAGCTCCCAAGCCTAATGTCTCCTATGCATCGGCGGTTGTGTCCCGTCCCTTAATGTGCACCGTGGAGACACAGACTGATCTTACATTCGCACCTCATGCCTCACGCCCTCCTGTACACTCCAACTCTCTTACGGACATCCCTGTTGCTACATCATATTCTCAGGCTGCCGCTGCTCCTTCGCAGTCGGTGAGGCCAAAACCGAAGTCTGACAAGTCAGATATGATAAATTTGACCACCCTCACAAAACTGTCACGTCCTCTTGTCCTTCCTGCTCCTGGTCCAGTGAGGGAGAGAAAGAATACCTCCTCCTCAGTGGAGTCTGGGAGCCTTGTTATTGACGAAAATATGGAGGTTTCCGTCAGCAAGCACAAGGAAAGGTCCCCCGGTAGCCACTCGCATCACTGGGGGCATAAAAAACTAAGCATACTGGCCACTCTCGTAAATATTAAACCGCCGCATTCACTATATTACAGTGGAATTGTAGAGGTGTTGGGAATAAGTTACAAAATATAGCAATCTTGCTTTCACTACACACGCCGGACGTTGTTTGTTTACAGGAGACGCTCCTGGAGGATCATCCTGATCCTCCACACTTCAAACACTACCATTCGTATAGAAGATATGAAGGTCACGGAGTTGCCATATACACACACAATCATACCCACAAACGGAAGTGATTCTAAATTCTACTCTGGAAGCTGTCGCGTGCAGAGTAAAATTTAATAACACGTATCTGTCTATTTGCTCTCTGTACTGTCCTCCACATGGCCTCATTGATAGTGATGCTTTAAATTGACTATTTGAACATCTTCCTGGGAATAAGTTAGTGATGGGCGACTTTAATGCCCATCATTGTCAGTGGGGTAGCTTGAGGATTGATGGTCGTGGGGAGCAAATAGCCGACCTAATACTACAGTCCAACCTCTGTCTTCTGAACGATGGTAGAGCGACTCGTGTAGATGATCATACTGGTAACTTTTCGGCCATTGACTTATCTATGGCCTCCCCTGGTATACATCAAGATTTTTCATGGGACCCTTATGACGATTCCTTGGGAAGTGATCATTTACACATTTTATTTCTTATACACACGACATCGTTTCGGACCCTCCACCTCCAAAATTTAACTATAAGAAAGCAGATTGGGGATCCTTCTCACGGATCGCCAATTTAGATATATCTGGGGAGACCATAGATTAAGGTCGAAATTGTAATTATTTCCATAATACACGCGGCTGAGGCTGCTATTCCCAAGACTTCTACAGTTAATGCAAAGCATAGAGCACATTGGTGGACGCCGGATTGCCGACAAACATTTAGGAAACGCAAGAGGAGATACAGGATTTTTGATAGTCAGCCTACAGAGGAAAATTTTGCTGCATACAAACAAGCACGGGCTGAGGCAAGGAGAATAATAAGAAGGGCCAAACGTGACTCCTGGCGGTCCTTTGTGTCCACGGTGAATAGTACTACACCATTAGGCCTACATAAAGTCTGGTCTACTATTAAAATATTAAATAATAAAGGCCCATACTTCCCTGTCACCACCCTGCAGGTGAACAACACCATCTATGACGATCCCGTGGACGTTGCTAACATTCTCGCCAGGAGTTTTTCTCATGTAAGTAGCTCAGCCAATTATGATCCCAATTTTCAACATCATAAACACACGGCTGAGCTACAGATCATAGACTTTGCCACAGAAGACGTAGATTTCCCGTACAACCAAGAGTTTACGCTAGATGAACTGCTCCTTGACCTTAAATCCTGTAAAGACACCGTCCCTAGACCATACACCGTCAAGTACGGTATGATCCAGCATCTTAATCAGGACAACCTGGTTAAGATGCTAGCATTGTACAATGAGATTTGGGCGTCTCGAAAGTTCCCAAACTCATGGCACTTTTTGCATCATACCGATATAACCAGAGGCTGGTCGTCTTATGAATCCCACTTCATTTCGTCCTATTGTGTTGACTTCTTGTCTATGTAAGGTCATGGAACGAATGTTAAACAATAGGCTTCTTTTTGCTTTAGAGTTGAAGAATTTGTTAAATGATCAACAATGTGGCTTCTGTAAATACAGAATTTCACTAGATCATTTAATGAATTTGGAGCATTGTATTTCAGAGGCATTTGCCAATAAAGAATTCATGATAGGGGTGTTCTTGGACATCCATAAAGCCTATGACATGACATGGCGACACGGTATACTAATGAAGCTCTATGCTTATGGTTTAAGAGGAAATTTGCCTATTCTTATATCAAATTTCTTAAGGGACAGGACTTTCTCTGTCGAATTGCCCTGTAATGTAACATCGGACATATTTATCCAAGAAAACGGGGTGCCGCAGGGAAGTGTGCTTACTCCTTCTTTATTTAGTATTATGATCAATGATATTCTGTCATCAGCTCCCATCTCGAGGAATCTTGAATACTCACTCTACGCTGACGATTGTGCAATATGGCACTCTTCCCATAATGAACAATTTTCGGCTGGGCGGATTCAAGCAGCCCTTGATTCCCTCCACCAATGGGCCTTGCAGTGGGGATTTAAGTTTTCCGTCCCTAAGTGTGCCGCTGTAGTTTTTACGACTCGTAACGTACCTAATTTGTGCTTAACTTTGGATAATCAGGAGGTACCTTTTCAAAATTCTGTAAAGTTTTTGGGAATACATTTTGATCGTTGTTTGAACTTCAATATTCATGTTAATAATTTGATTGCTTGTTGTGATAAACCTTTAAATGTCCTGAAGTACCTAGTGGGTACTACATGGGGTGCTGACAGAAAATCTTTTTTAATGGTGTATAAGTCCCTTATTCGATCAAAGCTAGACTATGGTGCACAGGTGTATGGCTCGGCATCCGATGCCACGCTGAAAGGATTGGATGTGTTGCAGAATAAATGTTTGTGAAAGTGTCTTGGAGCCGTCCGTTGTACCCGTGTAGCTCGTATGGAAGTGGAGGCAAATGTGCCTCCCCTCAGTATTCGCTGTGACCACCTGGCCTTATCATACAGCATACGAACATCAAGGAAAAGTAATATCGGCAATGTGGCCTGTACCCCCCAGCATCAATACCACCATCTCATGCAGGGGGTGCGTCGGCCACTTGCCGTTCGCCTCTACTTACTGACTCAGGAGCTTGGTGTGGACCTCAGTGACTGTGACAAGTTGGTGTAACAAAATATAACACCTTGGGAGCCACCTGGCTTTACTGTTGACGTATCATGGCTCCCAGCACCAAAGGCCAAGGCACTGGAGGCGGAGGTCCACCATCGTTCGTCACTTGGGGTCCCACCATTTGTACACGGACGGTTCCAAGTCAAGTGAATGTGTGGGTGCAAGTGTGTTGTCGAATGAATGTGCCCCCAGGTATCGGCTGCCGACTCATACATGTTTGGTTACCTCCGAACTTTTTGCCATTTGTACCCCCTCCACAATATGTCTACCCCCGATGTATATATGTCCCCCCCCAATGCCCCCACTAAATTTGCTAGGTCAGCATGCTCTCCCACGCCTGAAGACGGCATTATTGCATGAGTTGATATCAGGCAGCCTGGTCGGGTAGACTATTTTACTGTGAGCTCTTAATAAACTCCTTATCTAGCTGTTTGTACACGGAGTTTCTATCACCAAAGTATTGCAAGTTACATTTGGTAGCAGCGGTGTTTCGAACCATCACATTCTGACCGCCTCCTTGGATTTTTAGTGATACAACAAGATACACGACGCCTCGCATCTGCCAGCCTCGCCCCCCCTCCGTGCCTCTAGTGGTATAATCCCTTGGCTGTGCTTTTCGAGTGTACCATTTTTCTCACCAGTGCTCACCTTTCACACAACCGCACCCATACGCCTTGTTCCTGCCCGCACGTGTCGCCGTCGCCGACCTACGCACCTGTTGCACCTGTTCCCAGCACCTGTTCCGGACTCATCATAGCTCCTGCCCCCACGGTGCCACTTATCACTGTCTGCCCGCTGCCTGCCCACCACCATTCTCTGCATTTGCAACTCACCAGCTCTACACCTGCCTTGCGCCGACATCTGCCTCACCACCCACCACCAGCCTCCGCCGTCGCCCGCATCTGGTCTGCATTACGGAGCCTCCTAAGACCGCCACTCCCTGCCGGTGATTCATCACGGCGTCTCTTCTCCTCTCAGCCCAGCTGTCTCTCCACCGCCGCCCCGCCCCGTCCCCCTGCCCCGCCCCGCCCCGTCACCCCGCCCCGCCCCAGCCCAGCTACGCCCAGCCACCCTGCACGTCATACATCTCGACACTCCCGTTTCTACTGTGTAACTATAGTATATCTTTCCTTTCTCTAGAGATTATCCTCGATTTTCTCTACAGATTGGTTATTGTAAATATTCCATCTCATTCCCCTTACCCCGTTTTCATCTTCACCTACGTTAATTATTATCCATCTCATCCTTCGCATTTTATTTAAACCATCCATGCCCGCACCTTCATTCATTTTCATACCTAGTGTATTCCATTCTCTCATTGTTATTTATACATTTCCACCTACGTATCCATCTTCATCCTTTCATCTTCCATTGCCGCATTAAATGTCATACTTTCCACGTCAACCGCTTACCACCAGCCCTCTCGACCGGAAACATCACCTGCTCATACCCCGTCTGCCGACTCTAACACAATCACTCATTTACGAAGTGGCAAAGAGTACCACCGCCCTGTACCTGAGACTCCCGTTTCACTTCCCGCAGAATCACTTACTACCCGTCCTACCCTCGTAAATCCAGATACCTCCTCCTCTACTCCTGCCACTACACTCCCTTCTTCTTCCTCTACTCCTTCCCCTGTCGTTCCGTCTCCTGCCTCCCTTCATACCCCGTCTTCCTCGCCCTTAACTGCTACTACCTTCTCTCTCTCCCACACCTCTCCTGCCGCCACTTCTACACTACCAGCCATGGCCAACCCTTCACAGTCTATCTATCTCGACGATGCCAATCGTCCCAAATTTACCGGCCAGGACCCAACTTGGTCTGTCTATGATTTCCTCAGAGAAGTCGAAACCGAAATAAATAATAGACAAATTACCGAGGAATCGCTCAAAGTAGCTTACCTCCTCGGTCGCTTGCATCACGGTAAATCAGACATCGGATCCGCGATCCGTGCAGGACATTTCGATAGCATTCGTACCTTTGCTGATTTTCGTACGGAACTCATCAGCCTTTGTTGCCAGCATTCAAATACCGCGTCTCTCATGGGATTCATTAATCTCCTAAACCAACTAGATGAGGACTTGCGCATCCCAGCGCAATATGCCAAGCTCCGCGAAGCTGCCGCCGCCATGAAAGCAACTAGTAGCGAGATGCTCCAATTACTGGTAGGCACGAAATGGTTAGAAGACAAGAATGGCGTTCCAATGCTTTCACTCACCAACTTTGCTGACTTAATCGGTTACCTCAGATTCCTTCACTGGCTTACTCCTAAACAGCGAGAGCTAGCCTTGGAAATCGGTTTCAATCCAGGAGATAAAATTGTTCAGGTCACTAAAGCCATTCATGAAAGAACAGGTTCGAACTACACGCGTCAGGGCACCACCCAACCCTTGGCCTCCTCAGTCTGTCACACCTCCACTACCCCAGACCAATCTCGCTCCCGTCCCACCACACGCGGCAGACTTGCCACACATCGTTCTCCTACCGCAGGTCGTGATCAATCTAGCGCCCGACGGAACAGACAATCTTCGATTCTTTGCTGGTACTGTGGTCATCCTGGACATCGAGCATCCAGTTGCGACCGTACATACAGACGTCCTCACCCCCAAACCAGACAGCGTACGCCTTCCCGCTCACGTCGTCCACACTGCAAATACCACAAATCCAGCACGACTCACACCACTGAGGAATGTCGTTACCTCAACCGCCCACAGTCGGGGGAAGCGCCGCGCCCGTATCGGACCAATATCACGTAGAACCAGAAACCCAACTCCCCATCGGCCATGTAGGTCCCATAACATCCTCGGGTTTAGTCATTCTCGGAAGCAGTCATGACATACCAACGTCATTCTTCTTGGACACAGGATCTACAGTAAATCTCATCTCCGAAAATTCCTTACAAATTATTCATCGCCATCACAGCCACGTCAGTTTCCTAGAACCACCAGACATTCGCCTATGTGGTGTTAACGGCTCAGAGTTTAAGGTTAAGGGAAGAGTCACCCTTGAAGTCAAACTCCACAGAGCTTTGCCCCCTATCCTCATTGAATTTCATGTCACTAATGACTTGCAGTATCCCGCAGATGCCCTTATTGGTTTCTCCACCGTGGCACAACATTCCATTGCATTATTACCTGCTTGTGGTAGTATAGACATTTCTGGATTCCCGGTTTACACTATGGAATGTCCCCGTCCTGTTCTTACGATCAAATCAGTCCTTCAATTACCTCTGTCCCTATCACTACCAAAAAGTCCAACCCAGCCCAAACCACCACTATCATCATCTGAGAACACAGAGATCCTTCCTTTACTGACTGCGAGCAAGGACATAAATTCCTCAATGTCCCCTGATACATCATCTCAGCCCTCGAACATGGTTCTTACATCCTCTCCCGACAAACCTATCGCTGACTCAGACATGTCTCAGTTACCTACCTCACACAGTCTGAATGATCTTCTCCAACACGCAGAGACGAAACTTGCAGTAACGAATACGTGCACAATTTTGTTACCGCATGAGTTCACCAAAGTCTTTGTTTGTGTTGCCGGTGCGAAAGAAGGAGTGGATGTACTAACCCTACCTGAGACGTGTTGTGTGAATGGCTTGACTTATGAGTCAGCGTGGTGTACAGTCTTAGAGGACAGTTTATGCTACCTGTACTTGCTCAATGTCACAAATGCTCCACTAAAACTTAAAAGTGGTGTAAAGATTGGAGACTTCCTATTATACCCAGCGGCCGTAAAGGTGTGCCAGGATTCCTCAATTCCTACTATTCAGACTGATGATACGCCAATCGGTGTATGTACTATTAACTCTACGGGATCTGCACCGACGCATTCACCCGATATCCTCTCCCATGATCATCTTTCCGTTACCTTCCTTTCTTCCACAGACCTCCAGCAATGTTCCTCCCTTACTCCGACCTCTCGTCTCTGTGCTGCCCACCTTTTCACTATCTTCCCTAGCAGTGCTACACCCTGTGAGTCTGCTTTAGTTCGCAACCATTCCATCTACTCGGCCTGTTCTTTTGTCCCAGCTCCTGACCTCCCAGTCCACCATGCTCACCTCCACCATGTCCAGTACTTCTTCTTTGCTGTTCCCATCTCTGTCACAATCATGTGTCCTGGTTCTTCCGTTCGCTTCGTCCCCGCTAGTGGTCTCTACAAAGCACCTGACTATTGTACCGTCAAATCGGAGTCCATCATCACTTACGCCACTCGCTATCACCAAGCTGTTCGTAAACACTCCTATGACATCTTTCAACCAATCGACATGCCTTCAACCCTACCGTCTGCCAACATTACCATCACCTCCCCTCACTTGCACATGCTCACCTTCCTCAATGACAGTGATTTCATTATTGATCAATTTTCTCTGGCCTTCAGCCGTTCATGGGTTCATCCAACAGTTGTGTTTCCCCCTGTGGTTATCGCTTTCATAGGTTTTCTACTCATCATCTGTGCAGTGCATTGTTGTGTCAGACAAATGGACCGTCGACTCCAGGAAATCAGAGTCGCTACAGGCATAGTACGCCCTACACACGACGTAGAAACTCACCGTACTTAGTGCCCTCACATTCAGTGACTAGCAATGCCATCTGACAATTAACCAAACTGTGAACAGCACTCTGCCTACTAGAAAATGATGGTATTTCTTTCATACATTACTGCGTGACAGTGTATCCTACAGAAAATACAAAAAAAAAAAATGAAGGAAGAACAACAATAGATCTCTCATATCTACTCCTTGTTTATCATGTATCAAACTATTATTGTGTAATTCCCATTATGTTCATATATCCCTTCGACCCTTACTGGATTTGTACCTATTATTCCTTGTATATCTTATATGTATATATCCTTCTAATTCCCTCCCCTCAACATGGCCATGTCTCCCCTACTGCCCCTGTATCATACTTATCCCTTGTACAAACCTCCCCGGTCCTGCCTTACTCCTATAATCACCAGCCATTTAACTCCTGGTGTCAGGAGACACCAACTCAGCTACCCGGGGGCGTAGTGTACCCCCTCCACAATATGTCTACCCCCGATGTATATATGTCCCCCCCCAATGCATACATGCCCCCACTAAATTTGCTAGGTCAGCATGCTCTCCCACGCCTGAAGACGGCGTTATTGCATGAGTTGATATCAGGCAGCCTGGTCGGGTAGACTATTTTACTGTGAGCTCTTAATAAACTCCTTATCTAGCTGTTTGTACACAGAGTTTCTATCACCAAAGTATTGCAAGTTACACATTGACAAAGCTATAGACTATGCCCTCAATTCTCGGCATGACTCATTTGTCATATTTTCAGACTCGAAATCAGCCCTTCAGGCGATTGCTTCTTGCACTACGGATTCTAATGAGATCCAAGGCCGCATTGTTAATAAACCGCATTCATGCAACAAGTCATTCACGCTGATCTGGGTGCCTGGTCATTGGCGTATCTACGGCAATGAGCAAGCTGACTTACTTGCAAAGTCGGCTGTAGAGCTCGAGGAGACTTGGGACGTTTCTCGTGATCTACGGTCGAGTCTCTCTCTTGGAATGATATCAATAAATCTTCTGTGGCAAGGTCAGTGGACCAGACTAAATATTCCAACATGTAAGCCGTACCTGGGTGACTGGGACACTGTCAACCGTCCCAGTCGCCTGGAAGAAAAAGTGTTGGCACGCTCGAGGCTTAATGCCACCATCCTGATACACATGAAACCTTATATGGAAAAATGATTCCCACTGCAATGTGACATCTGTGATGTGGTGTTATCTATCAGTCATATCATCTTGCGCTGTCTGCGATTTATTCGTGAACGTGTTTCACTTATAAATTACTGCGACGCATCAGATGTCCCCTTCACCCTTTCCACCATCCTGGGTGATGGGGACATTGTTATGACTGATAAATTGATGGCTTTCTTGAGAGAGACCGGACTGATCAGAGTGATGTGACTTTTTTACTGTATGGTAATGGTTTTACGGACTGTAAATACGTAAATATTGTACTATAAATTAGGGTTGACAGTTGACATATTTGAAATAGTTCCTCCTCCCACTGATCTACTTCTAATATTGATGTCCCCTACATTAAACCCCTTTCCTCGCCTGAGAGTCACATGCTGATGAGTGCAGGTGTGCAATATAGAAAGGTATTGGCCACTTGCAGTCGATGGTGGTCTGTTGGGCGAGGTACTTCACTTTTTGTACAAATTATGTAAATGGATTATACCATATTGTTCAAGTTGTTCTAATTAGGGCCGACAGCTGACGTATATGGAAATGTTCCTGACTCGTCTGGTTCCCTTTCATATACTAATTTCCCCTATATTAGGTTGTGCCTCGACTGACAGTCGCAGGTGATGAGTGCAGGTATGTAATGTAGAAATGTAGAAAGGCATTACATATCTGCAGTCGATGGTGTTCTGTTTGTCGAGGTATTTTTTCCATTAGTGTAGGTCTAGCTACTAGTCTCTGTAGGATTTAGTATAGGTTAGCGATTTGTCTGTTAGGTGACTAGTTTTAGGGTCATTAGATTAGGTTTTTCTTTATATAATAATGTCTTAAAAATATAAAACCAAGAAAAAATTAAAAAAATAAAAATACACAAAAATAAATAAAATAAATATTATTATATATTTATATGTGCGTGAGCATGAAAGTGTGTCTGTATATATGCATGGAAGTGTGTGTGTGTGTGTGTGTGTGAGTGTGTGTGTGTGTATAAATATATGTTTGTATATATATATATATATATATATATATATATATATATATATATATATATATATATATATATATATATATATATTGTTACGGAACAGAGAAAGATAACGTACACTTTCAGTGAGAATGCTAAAAATCACTACTGTCCCGTAAAGTTCCAGGTTCAAAACAAAAGAGTTAGGTAAAATTACAAGTTAAAGTTTAATGCTTAAATTAACAACAAAACATTCAGGACTCATAAGGATAATGTAATGGCAAAAACAGGTTAAATATATGGTTAACTGCAATAGCCTCTATTAACACGAAATTAGCAAGAGTAAATTTATCTAAGTCAGCCCTGATAAAATGAGATACCAGATAATACTCAGTGAATGCCAGATAAATTATTACAGATCCAAACTGGTATCAAAAATGACTGAAATAAAGAACCCCACACGAATTACAAAAACTTCACTAGGCCCACAAATTAAACTTATGCTATACAGTACAAGAAAAAATGCAACAACAGTTATACTCATATTACACACAGCTGCTAGATGGTTGGAGATTTCTTGAGCACTCACAATAATAATATCTGTACAGGGGAGGACAGAGATGTGAACAAAATGAGGAGCAGATCTAAGTGGCCATGATGCAGAGACTGAGCTCATTATATAGGAGCCAGGAGAGCTTGATACAACTTGTAATAAGGACGCGCAAATGAAGCCATGGGGACATAGAGTTGACAAT
Source organism: Coenobita brevimanus (assembly GCF_032717465.1). Lineage (NCBI taxonomy): Eukaryota > Metazoa > Arthropoda > Malacostraca > Decapoda > Coenobitidae > Coenobita > Coenobita brevimanus. The sequence goes on along the minus strand of NC_137062.1, from coordinate 16,611,578 downwards.
CCCGCTCTGGACAACAGAGAGAACGACTTACTCTACTATAACGGTAGAAGGGGGGACTGAGGCAGAACACGCTCGTGATCAAACATGCAGCATACTGTGCGTTAAAATTACACAAAGGATGATGAAATCATAGGCTATGTAACACCTCCCCACAAAGAAAAAGAAATTTACAAAGGAAATTTCTTATTACTCTAAAACAATCTGTCTAAAGACTAGATAAGCAATCTGCAATAACATTTTCTTTCCCCTTGACATGTTGTATGTCTAATGAATACTCCTGAAGAAGTAGACTCCATCTTGTCAATCTCTGATTTTTATCTTTAAACTTACTAAGGAATTTCAGTGGGTTATGATCGGTATAAATGACTATGGGGTCAAAACCAGAACACAAATAAAATGAAAAATGCTGTAAACCCAAAATCAAGGCCAAAAGCTCTTTCTCAATAGTTGAGTAGTTCTTTTGAGGTGGAGTGAACTTCTTACTGTAATAAGATACAGGATGTTCAATACCCTGATCATCCTCTTGCAGCAAAACAGCCCCAGCTCCTGTATCACTTGCATCAACAGCCATCTTAAAAGGCTTAGCAAAATTTGGAGTAGCGAGCACTGGCTGACTTAATAGAATAGATTTAAGTTTGTTGAAAGAGGATTCACAGTTATCGGTCCAGACAAATTCAACTCCCTTTTTCAGTAGGTCTGTAAGTGGTGATACAAGAATAGAAAAGTTAAGAACAAATCTCCTGTAATAACCTACCATTCCCAAAAATCTTTGTAGCTCTTTCCTACTTTTAGGTCTGGGAAGATCACTTATAACCTGAACCTTAGCTCCTGGTGGTGCAACATGTCCATCACCAATTACATACCCAAGGTACTGAACTTTAGCTTGACCAAACTCACACTTTGATAAATTAGCTACAAGATTAGCATGAACTAAACGGTCAAGAAATTTACTGACATGGCATAGGTGATCTTTCCAGTTGTCACTGAAGATTAATACATCATCAATATAAACAACACACCCTGCCAAACCCTCTGTTACAACATTCATGAGCTTCTGAAATGTGGCTGGTGCATTCTTCATACCATACGGCATTACAGAACATGCAAAAGCCTTTCCTAGTGTTACAAAACATGAGATCTCCCTAGCACGTTCAGTCATAGGTACTTGCCAGTATCCCTTTAACAAATCAAACTTACTTATGTACCTAGCCTTTCCGATCTTGTCTATGCAATCTTCCACACGAGGGAGAGGGTAAGTGTCTGTTTTGGTTATCTGATTAACACGTCTGTAGTCGATGCAAAGCCTCTGTGACCCACCTGGCTTAGGGACTAGAGTGACAGGAGAACTCCACTCGCTCTGACAGGGCTCAATCATCTTGTGGTCCAACAGGTAGCCAAGCTCCTTCTCGATGAGAGGAACTTTCACTGGGTTCACACGGTAAGGAGGCAATTTAATTGGCTTTGCGTCTCCAACATCGACATCATGCATCAACACAGTGGTTCTTCCTGGAGTGGCACGGAACACTTGCGGGTACTCCTGCAGTAATGCCGAAAACTCCTGCCTTTCCTTGGGCGGTAGATGAGAAAGCTTAGTCTGGAGATCATTCATGATATCAGGATTCTTCCCCAAACTATCACTCAGGCTCATACTGCATGGGAGAGCTTCACTTGCAGACTCGGGTGGAACAGCTACAGTGCAGACTGGATTATTTTCGTCCCGCCAGTGATATAACTTTAGCATGTTGATGTGACATAGTTGCTTGCTCTTTCTACGATCTGGTGTGGCGATGACATAGCTGACATCACTGAGTTTCTTCTCCACGAAATAAGGGCCACTAAACTTGGCTTGAAGAGGTTGCCCATGCACCGCTAGCAGAATCAAAACCTGATCTCCTGGCTGAAAGTGGCGTAACCTGGACTTCTTGTCATACCAAGTCTTCATCTTCTCATGAGCAGCTCCTAAATTCTCTCTCGCCAGCTATAAAGCAGTGGACAGCCGTTCTTTGAACTTCATCACATACTCCAGCAGGTTGACGTCATCTTCCTCCGACAGCCAGCATTCCTTGAGTAACTTAAGGGGTCCTCTTACTTCATGGCCAAACAGTAGTTCAAAAGGTGAGAAGCCCAGTGATTCATTTGGAGATTCTCTTGCAGCAAACACAACGAATGGAAGACCTTTATCCCAGTCTTTCTGATGTTCCAAACAGTATTTCTTGAGCATCGATTTGAGTGTTTGATGATATCTCTCCAACGCTCCTTGGGTCTGGGGATGGTAAGCTGAAGACGTGATCTGGGTGATGCCCAACTCTTTCAGAGACTGCTTGAAAACGTTTGACATGAAATTACTTCCCCGGTCTGACTGTACCTCCTTAGGCAGACCAAACTTTGTGAAGAACCCCAGCATTTCCTTAACCACGTTCTTTGCTGAGATGTTTCTAAGTGGAATGGCTTCAGGATAACGAGTAGCCATGTCAATCATGGTCAACACATAAGAAAATCCTGAAGAAGTCTTAGGAAGAGGGCCCACAATATCCACCAATACACGGGTGAAAGGCGCCTCAAAAGGAGGAATGGGAACTAGAGGTGCAACCTTTTCGGTCTGATTACACTTCCCCACAACTTGACAGGTGTGACAAGACTTACAATACCAGGAAACATCCCTGAAGATACCTGGCCAGTAGAAGTGTTTCAAAATGCGTGCCACAGTCTTCCTCACTCCAAGGTGTCCTGCCAAACTGGAATCATGAGCCACTCTAATGATATCCTGCCTACAAACACGAGGGATGACAACTTGATGTACAACCTCCCATTCACAGTCGGCTGATGCTGTTGGGGGTCTCCACTTCCTCATAAGTACTCCTGACTTTACATAATAACAAGTAGAAGCACCGGCTGACTCTTCTTCACTGTAAGCAGAGTTAGCTAGACCTTTCAACTCAGGGTCAGCAACCTGCAACTCAACCAACTCTTGACGAGACAAATTATCAACACTACGGGGTACTGCCTCATCTGGTGAGTGGTCCAAATTAGCAAGAAAAGTGTCAGCTAGGATAACATCATCATCATCATTATCCTCTAAATCACCAGTAACTTTAGACTTAGCCCTAGTGACAGCACATGCAGGGAACACATCAGGGACATCACAATCCTGGGACGCAGCCACTGGCTCACTAGACAACTGAGGAGCTGGACACACTTGACTTCCACCAATATCATTTCCAAGTAAGAAAGTTACACCTGACATTGGGAGTGTCTCAACCAACCCAACCATAACGGAACCATTAACAAAACCAGACTCTAAATTCACTCTGCACAGAGGGACAGAGAAGTAATTATTCCCAACACCTTGTAAGATTACAGTTTCATCAGAGGAATTAACATTAGAGCCTAGAACACTGGTCAGCATAAGGGATTGGCAAGCACCTGTATCACGATATATTTGAACTGATTTCCTGTCATTACTGTCCAGAGGACTGACAAAACCATCAGACAGGAAATTAGCACATGAACTCTTGAGAGTGTCACCCACGTTACTGCTCAAAAGAGGAGCTCCATCATGAGAATTTAAGTTACCCCTCAAAGCAGGTTCAGTTAACTCAGTTAAAGAATTCTGGGAACTCTCAAGAGTGGACACTAGACCAATTGACTGAATATTTAAAGACTCCTTTTTGTTCACATCACGCTGTCTCCTGAAACATCTCTCCGTAGTATGACCAAGCTTACTACAATAAGTACATTTACTTTTCTGAAATCTAGAGGTGAAGCTGGTATTTACTTCCTGAGAAACACATCCTTATTCTCTTTCCTGTTACCTGTACTCTGAGTAGAGGCAACGTACTTACTCTCAGCTTTCCCTTTTTCTCTAGAATATCTCTTGTGAGTGAGAACATACTCATCAGCTAAAACTGCAGCATCAGACAAATTATCTATTCTTTTCTCATCAAGATATAGGCTTACATCTTTATAAATACACCTTTTGAAGTCCTCCAGCAAAATCATCTGCTTAAATTTACCAAAATCAGAATCCACATTCTTAGAATTTAACCACTGCTCTAACAAATCTTCTTTGACTTTTGCATACTCAACATGGGATTGCTTATCTTGCTTGTAAGTTGTCCTAAATTTTACTCTATAAGCTTCAGGAACAAGCTCATAGGCCTTAAGAATCAAGCTCTTAACTACATCATAATTATCAGACTGATCCTGAGGCAAAGATGCATAAGTTACTTGAGCTTTACCGGTGAGAACAGTTTGAAGGAGTACTGGCCAATACTCCTTAGGCCAATTAAAACCTGTAGCTACCCTCTCAAACAACTGAAAATACTTTGTTAAATCAGATTCATTAAAAGGAGGGACAAGTTTAACATTTTTAGCCACATCAAAATCATCAGAGCTAGATGATCCAGTTCCACCTTGTTTCATGCGATACTCATGGTCTGCCTGAATCCTAGCAATTTCAACTTGTGCCTCAGCCTCCTTAGCTTGTGTTTGAAATTCAGCCTCCTTAGCCTTAGCCTCCTGCAGGGCTAGCTGTAACTTAGCTAATTCAATCTGCGTTTGCTCATTTGGAGGAGTTACATTGAACAAGCTTTCATTAATCATGGCAACAATCTGATCTTTAGACTGATGAGAGCGAAAAACAAATCCCAATTGTTGAGCAACAATCTTAAGTTCATTCTTTGTTCTGTTTTCTATATCACACACTGTTTGCACATTTGACAAAAAATCCCTGGCTTCATCAAGTGTAGAAATAGTAGCCATCATGAATATATCACAGTCACAAAATATCAAACAATATCCTTATGATAATATCCTGAATATCCTGATATGAGGTCGCCAAATTTATGTTACGGAAAAGAGAAAGATAACGTACACTTTCAGTGAGAATGCTAAAAATCACTACTGTCCCGTAAAGTTCCAGGTTCAAAACAAAAGAGTTAGGTAAAATTACAAGTTAAAGTTTAATGCTTAAATTAACAACAAAACATTCAGGACTCATAAGGATAATGTAATGGCAAAAACAGGTTAATTATATGGTTAACTGCAATAGCCTCTTTTAACACGAAATTAGCAAGAGTAAATTTATCTAAGTCAGCCCTGATAAAATGAGATACCAGATAATACTCAGTGAATGCCAGATAAATTATTACAGATCCAAACTGGTATCAAAAATGACTGAAATAAAGAACCCCACACGAATTACAAAAACTTCACTAGGCCCACAAATTAAACTTATGCTATACAGTACAAGAAAAAATGCAACAACAGTTATACTCAAATTACACACAGCTGCTAGATGGTTGGAGATTTCTTGAGCACTCACAATAATAATATCTGTACAGGGGAGGACAGAGATGTGAACAAAATGAGGAGCAGATCTAAGTGGCCATGATGCAGAGACTGAGCTCATTATATAGGAGCCAGGAGAGCTTGATACAACTTGTAATAAGGACGCGCAAATGAAGCCATGGGGACATAGAGTTGACAATCCCGCTCTGGACAACAGAGAGAACGACTTACTCTACTATAACGGTAGAAGGGGGGGACTGAGGCGAACACGCTCGTGATCAAACATGCAGCATACTGTGCGTTAAAATTACACAAAGGATGATGAAATCATAGGCTATGTAACAATATATATATATATATATATATATATATATATATATATATATATATATATATATATATATATATATATATATATATACGGCCTTTTCATAACCAAGGGCTTTGGCCCCAATGGTCGAGGCAAAAAAAAAAAAATCACGTACACTCTGCAGGTTGGGAGCTTTGCGAACGACAAGGAAAGAAGGTAAACATTGCCACAGGAAACGTCACGCAACTGTCACTTTAAATCCAGGTCCCTGTTTCATTTCCAGGTGCCAACAGACTGGGGTAAAAACACCCTACCAGAGGTCGGCCCGGGTGTCGAACCCGCGACTTCAAGTGTACTGACACAAAGATCGCCTTCAGTAATGTAGGCCAGAGTTGTGACAACATTCTTTACGTCAAAGAAGCTGAATAGGTTGTCCGCTAGTTGACCAGGCGTACCAAGGGTTTGGCTAACACAAAAATTCCATTGTCTTGAATAAAGTTGCTAGTATCACTGCAATATTTGACAACAGCATTGCTTACGTTGAATCTGCTCATGTCATAGTTGTGTTCAGTGATCCTTTTGTTTATAGCCCTAATCATGTCACCAGTCCATGCAAGGAACACTGTACAACCCAGCCCTCCGTCTATTTACGTGTCTTTTTCACCAGGCTACTTGACGCCATCCACGTCCATATGGCCCAGTCATGTCAGTCTCCGTTCATTCACACCAGGTTTACTCACATCCTTCACTTCCATTCAAGTCGACTCCAGTCAATTTAGCTCAGTATGGAGATTCCAGTTTATCTTTAAATGCAGTCGGAATTATTTAAATATAATTCAATTAATTTGCATGTGAGTTCAGGTTTATCTAGGATATTTTAGAACTATTTACGCCACTTAAGTGTATTTAAATTATTTCAGTTCTTTTGTATCACTTCAGTCCATCTAAGTCATTTCAATGTATTCAGTCCACTTGTGTCCATTTAGATAATTTCAATTCCTTAATATAATTTCAGTGCATTCAAGTCATTTTAGTCTATTCAGGCCACTTCAGTTCATGCAGGTCACTTCAGGACCATCACACCCATTGCCTCACCGGCCACCACCATCTCAGCCCATTGTCAAAAAACTGTGTTCAGTAGACTCTCTCTCTCTCTCTCTCTCTCTCTCTCTCTCTCTCTCTCTCTCTCTCTCTCTCTCTCTCTAACTGTCGATATAGTGATGGTCACTGCACATCAAAAATTTCTTTACATCTCTTTCCCAATACGGCAGGCGCAGAGTACCTATGCAGCCACACCTCTTATGTAACCTACAATATATTCTGTCCAACACTCTTATGCAAAAATTTAACGCCACTTTTTGCCTGTCATGTACATAAATGGTCAGCTATGGAACTGTCTTCCTGACTCTGTCACTCTCACTGCCTGTGAACTCTAAGATTTAGAATCCACTTAATTCAGGCACCTAGAAATGATCTGATCTCAGTTCTGATTTTGTTTTTTTTTTCAGATGTCTTTGGAGGGTACAAAATTTAGCTGGTGCACAGACTATGACTCTCGTTTTTGCATATAAAATAGTCACACACACACACACACACACACACACACACACACACACACACACACACACACACACACACACACACACACACACACCGCTCGCTGGCGCAGTGGTTTTGTTCTCGCTTGCCATCTGGTAGAAGGGAGTTCGCGCCTCGCTCAGGTTGCGAAAAGTTTCACTGACGAAGTGGGTGGTTACTGTCCCCCTTGAGCACGGGGACGAGTGTGTGGGTGTGTGAAGGTCACAGCCTTGCCCTTAGATCGGACTATATGAGCTCTCAGCTCCCTTCCGGGAGGGTAAAATGCTGACGATCACGACCATCAAGTGATCCTGACCGACCCGGTGAATTACACACGCACACACACTAGTTTCGTCTTTCTTCCAAGTTACGTTATAAATCATAGTATCTTTCCACTCACTTTCGCCTCTGTGTCTCCTTCAACCTGACGAAACTTTACTTTTCATTTACACAAACTTTTACTCAATTACAAAAAAAAACAAAAAAAAAAAAAAACTTGGTGCTGAGAAGTTTAATACTTGCTCAGTCATATTTGCGTTTCCTTCATTTTCTTCCATGTGATGTTTCTGAAATCCTCCCCTCCCGCCTCCTTCTTCCCGTTATTTTCATCACCATTATCATCACCATCTGATGCCAACTTCTTCCTTAAATTTTATTATTTTTCTGCGTCTTCCCTCCACTCCTCCTATTTCTTCTTTCTCTGACTTTTAATACTCTTCTTCCCACTTCAGGTGGCTCTACTATGAGTGACAAGCGTAAAGGCTTTCTGTAACCCAGTAAACCATTTACATTGCTGGATGGTAACCATATAGCCAAATATCTGGGTATTGTGTAGTTTGTATGGTGCCCCTGTTAACTGGGTGGAGAAAAGAAAATGCGGCGTCCATTCGGAAATCAAACCACATTTTTCCGTGTGTTTCGCCGTGGCGAAGCGCTGTCTACCACAAGGAAAAATCAGTTCACGGGATGGCCCAGGAGGGACAGTTGCTTGCCTGCAGTTTGTGGGTCTGCTCAGCCAGTCAGACAGAGGTTACTCAACAACACCAACTCCTCCTCGTCCTACCACTACTATTACTCCTACTACTACTGTTGCTACTAAGTACTACTACTACCACTACTACTACTATTACTGCTACTTAGAGCTGCTACTGCTACTACTACTAGTGCTAAGAGCTGCTACTGCTGCTACTACTACTACTACTACTACTACTACTACTACTACTACTGCTACTACTAAATACTACCATTACTACTACTATTACTACTGCAACTAAGTACTACTACTACTACTATTACTGCTGCTGCTGCTACTACTACCGATGCTGATGCTGCTACTGTACTACTGCTACTAATTACTACAACTACTACTTCTACAGCTGGTGCTGCTGCTGCTAAGTACTACTACTACTACCACTACTACTACTGCTACTACTACTACTACTACTGCTACTACTACTGCTGATGCTACCACTACTACTACTACTACCACTACTACTACTACTACTACTACTACTACTACTGCTGCTGCTACTGAGCTTTACTACTACTACTACTACTACTACTAGTATTACTACTACTTCTCTTACTACTACTATTTTTGCTGTCGCAGCTGTTGCTACTGCTGGTCCCTCCTCTCTCATCCTTTCATATTGTTTCACAGTTACTCACCCCTCTCCCTATTCACCTTGCCTGCACTGTTTCAGTGTCCCTGTCTCATTACTTCCTCATTCATTAGGCACACGTGCCAGTGCTCAAAAGTAGACTGATAGACAGAAAAAACGATAGACAAATAAATGATAAATACAGTACACTGGCTAATTTATTTACCTATACTTAATTCACCCTTAATTGCGCCAGACTTCCATCAGTTTGTAGCTCCTTTCATGCATCTCATTGGCATCTTTTCCATAGTACTACTTCATGGTCGGCATCATATTCTGTAATGATCTTGTTGCAACTCACTGTTCGATATAGAAATGTCAGTTTGAGGCCAAGTTAAAGTAAAAAGTGCACAGTCACTCCAAGAAGCACTTATGAGGTAATTTGTTTCAACAGATCTCAGTTCAACGGCCATATTCTTAAAACACTGAGGGTGAAGGTAAACGTGCAATGCCTAATTTTTCTTTATGAAAAACTTGCAGGCAACATATGTGAATAGCCGGCATGCCACTTTACAGAGTGTTATAGGTGTCGTCTCTCACACTAGAGGGGAGCTTTAAAACAAGGAAACTTGCTGCATGTTAATTTGCTACGGTACAGGAGATAAAAAAAACAGGCGGATGGATTGTGGAGGGCCCTATCTGTGACCCATTGAAGGTTGTATGTAATCCATCCGGTGCTAGATCTCCTAACTTGTATTGCCTGGTTTCGGCATGGGTAAAAATCAGAAGTCGTTATTGTGCTGATAGAGGCAGCTTAATTTCTAAAAGCAAACTGCACGTTTCGCAGAAGTATGTCAGCATTAGAGATGATAACAGTGCACTACCACGTTCACGTTCTTATTCCCTAGTATTGTTTATAAGCCCATCACATTGTAGGCGTGTATTTATAGCATTTGTTGCGCCGCTCAAACGATTTTATTCACTTTATAACGAACTTTATGCACAGAAGAGGTTAATGAATGCTATACCTAACGCCTCCATTTCGATAAATCTTGCATATGCAAAACAATATTATCAGGAAATAGGGAAAATAGTCAACAATATAAAAGGGTTAAGGTGCAAGGTGAAAAGCACTTACTAATATTCGTGTAGAATTGGCTGTGTTCCAAAATACCATAAACAACCTCTAATTCCCTTATATCTATCTATCTATCTATCTATCTATCTATATACCTAGGCTGCTTCCCCCAAGGAAAGGGAGGTAGCCGAGACAGGACGACACACTCCCCATTTACTCATCCATTCAACACATTCATTCGCATCTTAGCCCCAAAGGGGAGAACGGACAGACCCTCACCGCACCACATCGCACAAGGGTCAACTGCGCAATGCAATCAGTGACATCCGCAGCAGGGCGGTATATATATATATATATATATATATATATATATATATATATATATATATATATATATATATATATATATATATATATATATATATATATATATATATATATATATATATATATATATATATATATATATATATATATATTGAGATATATATACAGTATATTGAGAAACGTCACAAAATAATTGAGCTATACATCGCCAACCCTCCATTAATTTGTTATAGGGTTTACTTTAACTACTGGAAGAAAAATAATTTCAAACATTTCCCGCCACGGAATTAAGACATACGTAACTCGCTGTGTGGAATTAGTTTTAGTATGATGAAAAAACACTTGAGTTAATGTTTTGTGTATATAATTGTGTAAACTCCTGCAGAACGGTGATACCATTCTTTATTCCTCTTATTGTCAGACGACTTTAATCACCTGTGGAAGTGTTGTCACGAGGTAAAGGGTTTACAGGAAAAAAAGTATTCTCACCTTCGGTACGGTCGTCTCTGTTATATATTCCTTTATTGTCACCCAATTGCAGCCAATTTAGGAATAAAAATGTGATGGTAAAGGAGTTAAACATTTCAACCCATTAGTGCCCAGCATTCCTGTATGAGGAATCTTGCTTCACCTAAGAGCTGATAGTTCCGTCCTTCTCTGAAGACACTGGGAGCAAATGAGTTAATTCACACTGTATAATGACTCCTTTCTTAGCTTTCCTAAGCTTGCCATATCCTAGTTTCATCCCCAGTTATCTTCATCTATGTCTCTGCTTTCTAATTTTCTCACCAGTTCTCTAATTCTTCTTTATTTCTACCTTTTTCTTAGTTCATCTTTCTTCTCATCTATAATTTCTCGTCAACTGTAAACGATTTGATTGAGGTTAGAAGCGACGTCTAGTGGTTAGGTACGTTGAAACGGGAATGTGAACTGAGTGTGCGTGAAACATGAAAGTTATAGCGAGTAGCGAAAGGGGTACAAAAGGCATCATTAGCCCCTTCATAATAATGACGCCATGGACAGTTATCTTCAGCACCAACAGACGGTTTTACCAAACGTAAGGGAGGCGTTTGATGGTGAAATATTTAGAACTGTGACAAATAAATGTGACTGAACCAACAGATTGGTGTAAAGTGATGCAGGCCAAGAACTGTGCCTTGCCCTGGGTTGCCAGACAAGCAGACCGGTATAATTGATCCGCCTCAAGTTTTAATGAGCCATCAGAATCCCACCAGGTGTCCAATACAACTTCAGCACAAAAAGACACAGGCAACAGAGACTACACAGAGGGAAACACTGAACATGTTGTTTATTAACCCTAAAAACACAATGACTTCCTTTGTCTCAGTTTTGCTTTCTCTACACAAGTATATTATTTACTGACTGATTTATTTTACCATAGGAGAGACATATCAAACAAGAAGGATTCCATATAACCTTCGTCATTCCTTTCAGTCGGTGAACCATCCTAATCTAAATATAATCGGTTAGATATAGCAAGTAAGAAGTATAAAGAATATGACATCGGGTTCACATGGTTCATACAAATTTTTAGAATTTCATTCTTGCTGCCTTCAGACATTTTTTTTTTTCGGCTCACGAATTATTTTTCGAAGCCTAGGGATTATAATATGATCGTTTCATTAATCCCTTCTGAAAATAAAGGTTCCATGTGTGCATAATGTAATCGTCTATCGGTAGCAAGAATAATTATGATGTCAAAGATATTTATAAAACCCCTTAGTCACATCAGCTGACACACACACACACACACACACACACACACACACACACACACAAGGAAAGAAACAGGTGTCAGTGATGAACTGGACAGGATAACGGAGAGTGGATATTTTTATTTTATTTTCGTCAAACCTGACAGTTTTGTTCAGTTTAGCAGAGACTTATTCCAACTGGATGGTAATAGACAACCTTCATTAACGCCTTCAGTACTTTTTTTTTTTTTTATATGATGAAATCATCTGGAGACGGCAAGAATAAAATAGGCTATTATGATGTCTTCGCAGTTGCTGTTGTGACCACAGGCTCATTTAAACGTGAACCTGTTGGATTGCAAGATGAATTTGTCGTTTTCCACAGTTGACCATCTTTCTTTTCTGAGTATAGGAAAGGAGATGGTGGACTACTCTATAACCAAGCACTGTATCCGTCTGGTTATGTGGCACCAGTGCGAAAATGCATCCCTCTCCAGCAGGTGTTATCAAAGCAAAGGAGGTTAATGAACCACCAGAATCGTACCAGTTAACCCACACACCCACACTAACTTCAGTGCTGAAAGACACGAAGGAGAAAGGGAAACACTGAACGTATTTATACCCGGTAAGCTTTGGAGGAAAGTGACCTTAAAAAAAAAATAATGTTCTTTTCGTCCAATGACTTGTTTTCACCTAGTCTCGTGATTTCTTTGAAATTAGTGTTTTCGTAGCATTATTAATATCCCTGGCTTGTGCATTTATCTTTGATTTCTTTTCATGTGGTCGTGGTACCTTCCTACATCAAGTACCGCCTGACTGTTTCTGATGGAATTAGAGTAAGTTGTATCATCGGTTACACGGTTCTTCATGACCTATCCAGTATTCATCTCTGCTCAGCTTATTTCCACATCGTTAGAAATATTTCCTCTAAACTCAATTTCCTATGGGAAAATTTTGGTTCTGTTCTAAAGTTAGCAAAAATGTACTTTCCCCTTACCCGTGCTGACTCAGCAGTACAATTGGGAACCTTGATAGGCCCTATAAGTTTGGACACCATGTGTTGTATTCCAAGAGACATTTGGTATTAACCAAAAGTTATTTATCCGCGTTAATGATCCCCATGGGTCCATGTGCTTTAATCTAAACCTCCTTCTTTTTATGAATACTATTATAGGGCTGCGATTCATAGTTTCTTAGCATTAAATACCTTTGGACTAATAGTACTGTATAGTAAACATCAATGAGCAGAGCATGATGATCTGCTGATGTTCCCGTACCTACATTAAAATATAAACAGATATACAGCAGATATCACGTTCTGATAGCGAATTTTTGCCCACAGACAGAACACCAGCACTGACACCTTGCACACAGTAAAAAGATATTCTCCCTTATCATCATCATCAACATCATCATCATCATCATCTTCTATCGTCGTAACTTCTCTCCGTTTACATTTGAAGCGAAAGTGATAATATAGGAAGTGACACTGATGACAGAATGTACAGGTTGAAAATATGTTTTTAAACATTTTATCATGAAGTTATGTATTGTTTACATCAATTCAGCATTTACTTTTTCTAGTTGAGGACACTTAATATATTACCATTGAGTCCCGATATATTTCGTGATATTTATCCGCGTTCATAAAAGGAAATATCTTAAGAAGTTTAGAAGTTATATCATAAGGGTACCTGAGGGGAGGCTGAGCACTTCACTGAAGGAAGAGAAGCTCGCTTTATCTGTGTTTGGCGCTGTAACTGACAACATCGTGTCGTCCAGCCTGGAGCATTTTCTTCTCGTAGTCCCATTATGAGTTAGTACATCAGCTTCTAATCCCCTAAACGGGGTATAAGCCTGGGAGTGGACTTCAACCAAGTTCTGGCATAGTATTCTACTTTTGAGATCGGGTCCAGCATGGCCATTGTCTGGTTTTCAAGGACTTTTCAAGCCTTCCCCTGACCTGCAACAAGTCCAATCTCCTTGGTATCAACAGTAAGTATGAAGATATAGCGAATTGTTAAAGTAATGTGTTTCGTCGACATCCCTCATGACCATACCCGTCTTCCTTGAAAACCTAAATTGAAAACCCACAGTAGAATCAAGAATTTGGATGTCTCGTACTAAACTGAAGGGTCAACATCACCACGTATGATACCGCGTGCTCTTCACCAAGTCATAGTGTGGACACAACTTTATATTGTATATATTTAACAATCCTTATAATGTACTAACAACTCCCCAAATTTTCATGAATTCATAAAAAATTGAATGTGCTGGTCAATTGTTGAAGGTGGTTTTTCCGGCCAGTACAAGACGGCTTAGCAAGAAAACTGCAGACTTCGGTCGTCTGGTATATTCACTGGAACCCCAGCTGTGAAACCGGCCCTAACGCCATGACACAGGAATAACCGACCAACATTCGCAAGTTGGTTTGCCGAGATGCCACTGGAGTTTTGGCGAAGTATCCTGTTTTGCGATGAAAAGGTGTTTTCGTCAGAGGGTCTTCGTCCACCATCTGTATAGCGCAGAGTTAACATCAGGTAGACCAAACTATTCTTGTGCATAATTATAGCACATGAATGATACACTGTTTACACTTTTCGATTTTCATATGGCTTTCCTGACTCATTCATTACATCACATTCCTCACAGATGATGATAGGAGGTTGTATTGTTATTACTAGGCACATAAACTGCACTGCTTTCTTTTAATTCGCTCTGACCCCCAAATATGGAGACCTCAAGCGATCTGTAATCTTCGCCTCAACATGCATTTTCATAACTAGATATGACAAGGAAAATTTTTTTCCATCACGGAGGAGTGATCGCATCACGGGTGATTTGATTTGATTTTATTAATTTATTACGCCCGAAGGCGACAAACCTAGTACAGTGCCATGCGGCCATACATCACGGGTGGAGTCTGGGGCTGGATATCGTGGAGTTGTGGGGGAGCTGGTTGGGCTAAACGGTCGTCTACAGCTGCAGAATATGTTGACATCTTGGAGAATGTATTATTACTATCTGCAAGGGAAGTATTTGCTGAGAAAGATGCATTTCACGTTCATCTAACCGAGGACAACAACCTAATCCACACTGAACGGGTTGTAAGGGACTGGTTTGACATGTGGCACTCCTTGATTGGCCTAGAAGATCACCGGACCTGAACACGATTCAGGACGTGTGGGCCTTGAGGAGCAAAGACTGGCTTGGATGCAACGGCGGGAATCGGAGAGAAATATTCACCCTCGTAATGGAGTTATGGGAGAGACTTCGATTACAACTGGACGTTACCCAGCATCTTGATGACTCAATGAAATGAAGACTCTAAGATGTCATTGCACCAAACAGGGTTTATACTAAATATTATCGTTGCCGTGATGCTTTGTATGATGGTATAAGGTTTGTGATTTTGGTGTTAGGTCTTAGAGTGATGATGGTGATATGATGATAAGGGTGTGGGGGTGATGTGTGATAGAAGTGGTATACATTTACGAGTGGTGGTGGAGATCTGTGGATCACGTGATAGTAAAGGATTTTGTCTTATTTTTCGATGAACTTATCCAAATCATATGCCATAAAATGTTTATTAAATTTTAATACTAGTTACTCTGTCGACAACTCCTAGTCTTCGAGATATGTTTTGGGAAACTGGTGCTGTGGGGTTCAGTTAGCCATTCGAATCCCTAACTTCACTAGCATAATTTATCCTGAATATAGTTTAAAGTGGCTATAAATACACATTTCAAAGCATGGCACAAGAAAACATTACCACAGGTAAAAATTAATAAATTATATGAAAATTAATAGTGAAGCATAAAACAGACGAAGAGCTGACAGGAACTAATAGAAGTGAATAGCAATTCTGCAGACATGATGGTAAGGCATAGGATAGCAAAATATCTGGAGACTTTGAACAAAGTGCAGTCGTTAGGAGAAAATGAGCAAATTTGTTTCACCTATCAGATACGTACTCGAATCGTGCTAAGTCTGTTCATCGCTCTGCTAAAAATAATTTCATGCGTACTAAATGCTCTCAACTCTCCAACTCGAATTCTTCCCGCTCCTTCTGGCACCTTGCCAAAAACCTTTCTAACAACTTTACCTCATCATCCTTCCCTCCTCTTTTCTACTCTGATGGTTCTGTAGCTATTTCTTCTACTGATAAAGCAGATCTCTTCACTCAGACTTTTTCCTCCAATTCCACCTTAGACGATTCCGGTGCTGTTTCTCCATCATTACCTCCTTCTGACTTCCTCATGACTTTCATTGAAATTTCTTCAGCTGATGTATTTTCTGCCATCACTGGCCACAATACTAACAAGGCATATGGGCCTGATGGAGTCCTTCCTGTTGTCCTCAAGAACTGTGCTTTTGTGCTTACACCCTGACTAGGCAAACTCTTTCGCCTTTGTTTATCAACTTGTACCTTTCCTTCTTGCTGGAAGTTTGCTCTCATTCAGCCAGTCCCAAAGAAGGGTGATCATTCCCAACCCTCTAACTATCGTCCAATTGCTTTAACATCCTGTGTCTCAAAAGTTTTCGAGTCAATTTTGAACAAAAAAATTTTAAAGCACCTTTCCTATCACAACGTTCTTTCTGATCGTCACTATCGGTTCCGCCAGGATGCTCCACTGGTAATCTTCTCACCTACCTTTCAGACTCCTGGTAATCCTCCTTTCGGGACTTTGGCGAAAGCTTTCTCATTGCACTTGACATCTCAAAGGTTTTCGATCGAGTCTGGCATAAATCTTTAATTTCCAAACTGCCCTCTTACGGTTTCTATCCTTCTGTCTGTGCCTTCATCTATATTTCCTTGTCGTTCTATAGCCACTGTTGTAGACAGCCATGGTTCTTCTCCTGGAACTATAAACAGTGGTGTATTCCAGGGCTCTGTGCTATCACCAACTCTCTTCCTTTTATTCATCAATGACCTTCTAAGCTGTACATCTAACCCTATCCACTATCCACCCTTCACCTTTCCATTCTGTTACCAGAAACTCCATCTCAGCAGTTACTTCAACAAACAAGGGATTAGGTTATAACGCACCTAATGTCTGACTTGGCTCGTATCTCTGACTGGGGTAAAAATAATTTTGTTTTTAATGCACCAAAAACTCTATTCTTACACCAATCAACCCGACAAAATCTTCCACAGGTATACCCACTAATGTTTAATAATATTCAGCTTAATCCTGCATCGTCCTTGAACATGCTTGGGGTTTCATTCAGTCGGGATTTATCTTGGAAAGATCATATTACATCTCTTGTAAAATCTGCTTCCAAGAGATTAAGTGTGCTAAGCCGACTCCGTTCCTTCTTTATCTCAGCGCAGTTGTTGATTCTATACAGGGGTTTTATCCGCCCCTTTGTAGAGTACAACTCACATGTGTGGGGAGGCTCCCAACATACAGCTCTTCTCAATAGGGTGGAGTCAAAGCCTTTTCGTCTCATTAACTCTCCTCCTCTTACTGGCTCCTTTCAGCCTCTGTCTCTTCGCCGCACTTTTGCATCTTTATCTCTTTTCTATCACTACTTCAATGGTCACTGCTCCTCTGAACTGTCTGCATGCATTCCTCCACCTCTCAGACAGGCGCGTAGCACCCGACTAGCAGCAAACTCTCATCCCTTTTCTGTCCAACTCTCTAATGCAAGAGTTAATCTATACTCCCAGTCTTTCATTTATGCAACAGGTCAACTCTGGAACTGTCTCCCTCTGTCCGTATTTCTATGATCTCCAGTCTTAACGCAGTGTGTCAAGGTATCTCGAAATGATCGGAGCTTGAATTTGGCTCTCTCTTGTATTTTGTTTTTCTCTTGGAAGGAACAATTATTGCGGGCTCGTGGCCTTTGGTTCCTTCTTCCTAGTATTAAAAAAAAAAAAAGCAAATGGCTACTAGTGCCATACATCACAAAATCACATCCTTGCAATTTTTTTCAATTGAACATTCCTGGCATTAACTCGATTCAAATACCGTTTGGAAACGATTCGGACGAAGTAAAAATATTAACAATTCCCTCGGAAAAAAAAAAATAATAATCTAACGCAGCAAATGCAAGGATACGAACCAAAGGTTTTGGGAATCCGAACCCCCATGCCAGTACTACCAACCGTTCACATGACACAAGATGGAGTGCCCCAAAAGTTTAGCTTTTTTGCAGAGACTCCCACCAAAATTCAGGAGACGACTTTTGTTTCTGAGTGTAAAGTCGGCTTCAGGAGTTGAATTACTGTACCTCTACCATCCCTCTCTCGCTTATGTGACAACAGCGCACAGAGCTCCATCTCAGCCCTTCCCTCTCTTTACACCTTCCATTAACTGCCTTCCCTCTTATAACGTTGGCCTTGTGTTCTAGACAAAATGTAGTTGCCATAATTCATGATCTTATTATAGTTCCCATTCTTGGCACCGCTTTGCACACAGCGTCAAAGTGGAAATTAATTACAAGCTGGGATATCAGGTCGAAGTGAGAATGAAGTGACAAAACAACTTATAAACTGCTAGGATACGAACACCATATAGTTTACGACTACTGATGCCTTTTGAGATTTTGTGACCAAGATGTCCCCATCAGCTCCTGCCCTTCTCCCCCTTGAGGCATGTAAGTCAATGACCAACGGGAGATGGAATAATATCATTGTTACCCACAATACACCACCTGAAAGAATGGAAAGCTTCATTCCTTTTCCCCTCTTCCCTTCTTCTTCCACTCACTCTGCTTTGGTGCTTCACTTTCACGTTCTCCTGACTCCCCCCCCCCCCAGTCTCTCCCTTCCCTTACCTCACCCCCTCAATCATCCTACCTCTTCCACCCCGCCACCACTTTCATCTACAAAAGCAGTATATATTGCAAGTAACACCACATACCCTCGGAGAGATTCCATATCATATTGTTATATCCTCTGTGAATCATTCAGCCGCATGTTAATTCGTCAGTTTTTTTGTATCAAACTGTTTAATAAGAAAATTCTCTGCTGTCCGCCTGCTACCTACACGAATAGTGCGCCGTTATCACGTGAACGAGAGAGAGATGGCAGGGGGTAACAGGACTCCCGGAGCCGACTGTACATCCATCTCAATATTGTCATTTCTGTGCACCCAAGTCTACGAAATACCTCCATTTTTATTGTCCAAGTTTCATATCTATAAAGTACCACACTTTCGATACACAAATTATAACTCTCCTTCATTGTCAGTAGGGGCAACAGCCTTCTAATATTCTTCCAACCTCTTCTGACTCTTGCGAGGGAACTAGCTTTAACACCATCCCCTGTGCAAATCATAACCCACAAGTCGCAAAGTTCAATAAATATAACCCTCGCGTGTAGAGGTGTATGGTATGTAGGAGGACTGCTGGGCCTTGATAGCAGGGTGTGAAGCCTATGTTCAGAGTCGGACACATTAAAAAAAAAAAGAAAAAACAAAAAAAAAATCAGTCCCAGCTAACTTCTGGTGATTTATTTTGTTGAAACTGAACCCCCCGCGCCAGAGTGTTAATACTTTCACCGTTAACCCTCTTATGGTTGTGACAGTTCCACTACTCTTTTCAAGTTAAACAGAGTGTTTCTTGGCGTCTCCTGTGGAATGACTCCTGATTTTCACTTTATTTCTTTAAATCTTCTTTGGGGACGTAAAATTTTCTAAGCCCTCAGTCTTTTGCTTTCTTTTTTGTTATAGAACTATTACCGTACATATGCTATACATACAATTTTCTTTACGAAAAACATTCTTACTGCACATACTAGTACTGTATTCTGACGAACATAACTTTCCATTCCGTCACAGAATATTCCCAGTTGCAGAATCACCTCGCAATATCCCGCTCCAAAAATAGTTCCCATTTGCCACCCAATCCTTTCCACGAATCCACTCTCACATATTTAAAAAAAAAAAAAAAAATCCCCTATAATCAAAACATTTTTTTTTTCCCCTCGCCACGCTGCTCGCTTTACCATTTCCGCACATTCAAGCAGTTCACAACTTCACCATCATCATCAACCCAACCCTGTACCAACATAGAGCAAATAGGACCCAGTGAAAGTGATCCAAATCTCCATTCAGTTATCATTCAAGCTGCTGAAACTCACTTGTTTTTGTGGTGCTGTTATTCTCAGCTTCATCTTTTTTTCTTTTTTTTTTTTTCCCGCATGGGAGAAACATTCGCCAAATTCCATCACAACTAGTAGCCTACTTCCTTTTCTGGATCTTACTCATCCCATGCATAATAAATGGAATTGGGTTTGGCCATCAATTCATTCAGACAACATGGTGACATTTACTCAGCTTCTTGCAATTTAGCCTAGGAGAGCGCTCTGATTGTGACGGGTTTAATGAAGCCCTAATACCAAAGTTCGAAAGGCACCCTACTGTATAAGCTTAATATACCAATATGGTTAATCTGCACCTGAACCTGGTGGAATGCAAGCTGAAGTTATCTCTCTCCTGTAGTCAATCTCCTTTTAGTGGATAGGAAGGGGGCTGAGGGACTTTTGTTTAAGCGGTTAACTGAGCCTCCCAGTTTCATCAGCACTACTGAAGTGATAGCATCCCTTTCTAGCACCAGTAGCAAGAAAAAAATGAAAAATATATCACCGAAGAGAAAGAGATAAGTGACATACGTGTAAGTTCAAATTTACTCTCTACCTGATAATACAGGTGTAAACCCTCGCCGTCTGACTCCCTTGTTTGCATACCAACATACCCCCTACATCGCTGCTTCCATCCCGAGCCTTTATTTTTCCACTGTTTCCTGACCTTCTGTTCCATTTTGGCAGGACTCTGAATTGATCGAAATGTTGTCTCCTGTGTGTGTGTGTGTGTGTGTGTGTGTGTGTGTGTGTGTGTGTGTGTGTGTGTGTGTGTGGATTTTGCCTTCGTCGTTTGTATAATTCGAAGGTTTCTTAACACATCTTCGATCAGCAATTTTTTCTCTTACTCTTCAATATCTTCTCGTATGATGCTGATGGAGACCAGCAGACCATATCGATACTGTAAACATAACTAATGAACAAGATACTATTATAAACTGACTACCTTGTTTCACCAGTTTTGGTAAACCTTTAGATGACATTTCGGTAATACAGTTCAGAACATGAACACAATTAAACGATGCAATCTCAGATAGACAGCATGTTTAACTATAAACTGAACCGTTGCTGTAAAAATTCTCACGATGCAGTGTGAAGACTTTATTGCTGTAACTCTATATAACATGTTTTGACAGAAAAATTCCACACTCCCTTGGAAACGGTATGTTGTTGGTGCTCACGAGGGGGAACGAAAAACGGCAAATAAGAACATGAAGCAGACCTAACCCACAAATACTCCCACGCGTTTATCCTCAACCACTGGCCTGCCACCCTACCCTCACCCACCCAACCCTAAACTCTCACCAACTGTACCTTATATCTTCACTCTCATCCACACCCTCACCAACTCTACACCACACCCCCATTCACCCCACTTCACACCCTACCCCACCCTACCCCACATCTTCACCAACAGTACCCCACAACCTCATTCACCCCACACGACATCCACTCCCACCCTACGCCACACCCAACATTCAGCCATCGTTAGAGTAACATTCAACTTGCACGGAATTACTCAGGCATGAAAAGAAAATCAGTTTCGGTAAAAAAAAAAAAAAAAAAAAAGTGAGGGCTATGTTTTATGATGAAGAGGGCGGTCTTCTAAATTTGTTCTTTCTGTGCCCTTGTTTAGTGAAGTGCGTTAAATCAGAGATCAATTTTAGTTTAGCTGTAGACAACAGGATGCCATTACGCTAACTCTCTCAGGGACGGGAAAAAATATGAGAGAGAGAGAGAGAGAGAGAGAGGGAGAGAGATGGTAAATTAATGCAGTTAACTAATTTACCCAATAGTGTCGAGGAGCGGAAACGAAATAACTTTCATACATCACTAAAAAAATATGTTGCTATTATTGAACAGCAAAATAACGTCTACATCCAAAGAGCAAATTAATACGTGCAACTTAACTGTTTATAAATGAAAACGATTATGAGAGAGTCACGTTGAACAGGACACAGAAATAGATATACTTCTAGGTTATGGCACAGATGTCTGTTATTATATCATATGGTTGTACAATACTGGGTATTTTATGTAAAATCTCTGTTTAATGAAAGTTGATATTTATGTAGTATATAACACAGAGCTCGGGTATTTTTATCATCTGGATAAGGTTATTTTAAGAAATTAATATTTCAGGTATTTAAGTGAAACCTAGAGGAAGAGTGACTGTCTTATACCTTGCAAATACTGTAAACTTTTAAAATAGAAACAGCAAAAATACACTGGTTCAGAAGAGGTGACAGGGAGCACCATAAGGCCACGAGAATACAACCCATTGTACCACAGTAGTTACAGGTCTTTTTTTTTTTTGGGGGGGGGGGAGCCGGCTGCTGGAGATTGGGGTACGAAAAAGTTAGGAGGCAGAGCACTGAAGGAAGCCCATGTTAACTCTGTACTTATTAGTCTGCGTGCGTGAGAGAAGACACTGTTGTATGGCCTTTGTGTGTGTGTGTGTGTGTGTGTGTGTGTGTGTGTGTGTGTGTGTGTGTGTGTGCTTTAGCAAAACAAGGCTGGTAACATCTAACCTGCCCCGTCCCGTCGACGTATGGGTACATTGCAACGTTTTGCATTTGCCAGTCCCGGCGACGTACCGGTAGGTCGTGCAATTGCAAAGTGCATAATTTTGACAATTTTCAAATTTCGCGCTTGATTTTCGGTACGTATCCTCGCTTGAGCTTCCCCTACCTGCCACCAGGCGGGGACACTCGGCGACCCCGCACCACCCGTGCTAACCCGCGGCTCGTCCACTCACCTGTTAGCAACGGTCCTGCTCAGACATGGCTACGAGAGGTCTCTCAGAGGTCGAAATTCAAGCCGCCCTGGATGCCTTTACAGGCGACAGTGATTCCCCACTGGACGACGAGGTTGTTGATAAAGATTATGTGCAGCCAGAGGAGGAGGAAACCACCAGCAGTGATGAAGAAGTCCCGTCCAATCAGGAAGCGGCAGTACGTGTCTTACCGTGCTGCAAGAGAGGGGCAGCCAGCCAAGAAACCAAGTGCAACATCCTATGCCCAGCCCCAACGTGATGTGGAACCCGAATTCGATGACGAGGACGAGGACGAGGACGAGGACGGAGTCGTGGGACGTGCTGCCACGTGGTATGGACGTGAGGTAATAACTCATCGTGGCCCCGAGCGCACACCACGTCGGACGAGCAGGTATGGGCCTAGTATTTTGTTTGGGGAGTTAGGAAGTGCTGTGGAGGGAGTGGGGAGTGAAAGGGAAAGTGTAGGGAGGAGTATGGAAAGTGGGAGTGGCAGGAGTGAGTCATTACTCTCCCTAGGTGGTGTGAGGCGGCGGGGTGTATCACGTGGGCGAGTGCAGGTGCGTTCTGTATCACGTGGGGTTGTGATGGAGGGGGAAGGTGGGGAGGAACCACTCCCAAGCACGTCTTATGGTCCCCAATATCCCCTAACACGTGGGCGAGCTAGGGTACGTGAAAAATCACGTGGTGTTGTCATGGAGGGGGAAGGTAGGGA
The DNA here is from genome assembly GCF_032717465.1 of Coenobita brevimanus. Lineage (NCBI taxonomy): Eukaryota > Metazoa > Arthropoda > Malacostraca > Decapoda > Coenobitidae > Coenobita > Coenobita brevimanus. Next base: position 16,588,100 of record NC_137062.1, on the reverse strand, counting down.
GGAACCACTCCCCAGCACGTCTTATGCTCCCCAATATTCCCCAACTTCATCCCCACAGCCCCCTAATGTTCCTCAAGGCCGTAAGGGTAAGGGAAAGGGAAAGGGTAAAGACAGAGGGAAGAGGAGTGAGAGTGGGGAAGCCCTCCGCACTCTTTCTCCCCAACCTCCTCCACCAGCATCTCCTCCCCACCCAGACGAAGGCGGTGATGGGGATGATGGGGACGAGGGATTTGTGGGATGGAATTGGGAGGATGGGAGTGATTTTTCTCCCCTCATTCATCCCTTCACTGAGCAGGGGCGCTCTGGCTGCATTGCACCCGGAATTCACCGTAATTCCACCAGGTTCGATGTTTTCCACCTGTTTTTTAGTGAGGCATTCGTGGAGCAGATTGTTTACCAAACCAACCTTTTTGCAGGCACCCAGCGCCTTGAGAGTGAAAGATTGGGAACAAGGAGTAGGCATTCTATCATATATGATTACCCTGTCTCCCTTTCAGAAATGTTCCTATTTTTTCCCCTGGTCCTTTTGATGGGTATTATACGAAAAAACAGAATTCCGGGTTACTGGACAAGGGACCCTGTTATGTTTACACCAATATTTGGGCAAATCATGAGCCGTAATCGGTTTCAACAAATTCTAAGTCGCCTCCATTTCTATGATGCTCATGATCCTGCAAATGCAAACGACACTGATAAGATGGGGCGAATTAGGTTGGTCTTTGATCACCTGAGGCAAACCTTTCGTTCGTCATTTTATCCCTATAGAGACCTCGTCATAGACGAGAGTCTCGAGTTGTGGAGAGGTAATATTTCATTTAGGCAGTATATACCCAGCAAAAGGCACCGTTTTGGGTTCAAGATCTTTGTTATGTAGGACTGGATACGTGCAATTCATAGTCTTGTACACCGGTGCACAGACAGACATAATAGAAGATCAGAGTATTGGACTGTCGGGAGCAGTGGTAAAGACAATGATAGAAGACTACCTTCATCATTGTCACGTCCTCTACCTGGACTACTGGTACACTAGCCCTCTTCTCGCTCGTTATCTTCACACGCATGAAACGGGAGTCTGTGGAACCGTGAAGGTGAACCGGCGTCACATGGCCAAGGTAGGGCGGAAACTTGACAGGAATGAGGATATCTTCTTAAAAGCCAACAACATCCGTGCAACTGTGTGGAACCATAATAGAGAAGTAAGCCTCTTGTCAACGGTTCACCGCCCCTTGATGCACCGTACTGATTCCGTTGATTACCGGAGCGAGAACAGGCGTCACATTTGGAAACCTGAGTGTGTCATGGACTATAACATAAACATGCGCCTGGTGGACCAGTCAGACTCCATGATATCGACGGTAGAGTGTGCCAGGACCACGATGAAGTGGTATAAGAAACTGTTCTTTCACTTGCTAGACATCATTGCTCTGAATTGCCACCACCTTCACACCATGACAACAGGAGTTCAGGAAACCTTTGAAGGGTTTGTGAGGGAGCTCACAAGAGAGATGTTTGCACGTTATGCTGTTGAAAGGCCCCAACATCGCACTTTCACTGCCCCAGTTGCCCAAACTCCCCTGAGAATATCCGGCTGCCATTTCCCCACTCCTATCCCTCCCCAGCCAAACAGACCTAGGCCCCAACGCAGGTGTCACGTGTGTAGCAATTCGCGGGTGAGACTCACCACACAGAGGAAGTACACTTGCTATGAGTGCGTCGAGTGTGACGTGGGTCTCTGTATTCACCCATGTTTCAGCGAATATCACACCTTGATGCAATTCTAATATGGTGTGAATGCGATAGGACGCTGACACTATGAAGTAAATGCGACAATCAGACGCTCAGTGAAATTATCAGTCATGTTGATCTGAAAATATTAGTATAAAGTGCATACGGGTATAACATAAGTGCAAAAATTGTATGTAAGTGTATAAATATGCTGTAAGCGGAAACATACCTAGCGAGGGTTTTATGATGCGATATTCTGTCGCTCAGTGCAATAAATAAGGCCCGTAAATATGTAATTATTATTATTGGAAATGCTAACGGGTATAAGTTCAAATTATTGTAAGTGCTGAAATATATTCTAAGTCAAAATATTCCTAGAGTGTGTATAAAGATGCGATATCCTGACGCTCAGTTGAATGAATAAGGCCCGTAATTATGAAAACAGAAGTCAACAAGTGGGAAAGTGTGTAATATATGTGAAGAATTAGTATGTAAGTGTTTGAGTATTATGTTGGTCGAAACATTCATTGCGAGGGTATTTTCATGCGATATACTGACACTCACTTGAATAAATAATGCCAGTAAGTATGTATAGTGCAGTATAGGGGTGTAAACGTGTGTAATGTAAGTGGGAAAGTATAATTGGAGTGAATAAATAAAGTAGAAGATGAAACACGACTGTTTGAGATTGTGCTTGCTACGTGAATATGCGCTAGCATTTCGCTAAATGCCCTTGTAATGAATGTATATAATTGAAAACATTTACAGTGGTGGAGGAAAGGTTCTATGTAAAGGAAAAACTAATAGGAAAGTGATAAAACAATTGGGTATGTTGAAATACGAGTCATAGCGAGTGCGCTTAGTAAGTCAACGTGTGCTAAACTTATGCTGCATGTCATCATAATGAATGAAAACATCTGAAAACATTTACAAACAGTAGAAATTGGTAAAATGTCATTGAAACAGAAGTATACAAGTTGAAATAATGATATGTTGACTGATACAAGAAACTTAGCATATAGCATGTTACGACTCGGACCTAACTCGCTATGCTCCCGCGATGGTACAATGCTTATTTTTCATATATATATGTCTGAAATCCATTATATTGCTACTGTTATTGTTTATTAGTTCAAATTCATTAAATATAGAGGTGTTGTGTGTTGTTTCTCCCAATATTTCCTACCATAGAAAACGTGAGCGCCTCACACGTCAATGATAGAATACGATACCTGGCGCGGGGAACCTCACCTGTTCCGACTACTTATGGACCACGGTAAGCCCTTTCTTGGTGATTTTCCTTTGTTTCTCAGCCAAAGCGGAAGTTTTAGCCAAAAAAAAATAAATCCAAAATAGCTCGGGACTGGGGGATGTCGGAGGTGCAGAAAACCTCGGGACGTGACGGGTTAAGTGCCCGCAAGGTACAATCCCTCACATCCAACACCTTCTGTTGGGAAAAACAGACAAACTCACACACACACACACACAGTTAAATAAAAACCCACCAGGATATATGGTTGCTGGTCACATTAAGCTGTGTGTCTACCATTCACTGTGTTTTCCTCATCAGCAGTGCAGGAACCCAGAGCCAGGGTAATTAGTCCCGGCGTCCAAGGTGAGGGTAACCAGCCTCGTTGGCCCCTGAGTGGCATTATGTGAACAATAATCCTCACCCTCCCTTCTGGTGTAAACCTTTAACGGCCTCAACCGACTGGATCACCGTAACCCGCTAGACCACCTGGCATTGTTTGGTTAAATGGTTATAGGAAATGAGTTGGAATGTCCCCCTTTATGTAGCCACTTTGGGGGAGGCGTGGCTCATTCGGTAGAGAGGTGGCCTGCCGTGCTAACGGAGTCACGTTCAAATCCCCGCTGGGGGAGGGAACAGTTTAAGGATTTGAATATCATAAAATCAGGCTTTACTGATCTACCAGAAAACCCGCCGACATGTAAAAATACCCCCGCTAATACCAATACACCAGTCCTGCATGAGACAGCCCTAGCATGTATTCAATATAGACGGTGGGTGTTAGCGGCGAAATGGTGACATGTAGAGGTGTTTGGTATGTAGGACTGCTGGGCCTTGATAGCAGGCTGTGAAGCCTATGCCCAGAGTCGGACACATAAAAAAAAAAAAAAAAAAACTAAGACAGCACTGCATCGTGTGAGTGGATGGAAGGCTTACACTCCTACCATAAATAAGTTATGAATAATAATAATAGTGAAAATAATGATAATAATAATAATAATAATAATAATAATAATAATAATAATAATAATAGTGAAAATAATGATAATAATAATAATAATAATAATAATAATAATAATAATAATAATAGTAGTAGTAATAATAATAATAATAATCCATCCATCCATCCATCATCCAATCCTACATTGCCCCATGAGGAGCGTAGGAGCCCTGGACTAGGCAGTTGGTTCCGACATTTAAGATGAGAGTGACCAGCCTCACTCATCCCTGAGTTGCATTACGTGAGCAATCAACCCCAACCATCCCTTGGATATAAACCTTCACCGGCTCAATCCGATTGGAGAGCAATAATTACCCACTAAACCACCAGGTGCCAAACTTTGGTTATATGGTTACCACCCAGCCTAGTAAATGGTTTCCTGATGCACAGGAAACCATTTGTCTTGTCACTCAGTGTAGAGTCATCCACAGGCTGAAGGAAGAGGAAAGAATGAAGGAAAGAAAGACAGAAGAGAGAGTGTGAAGTCACCCGCAGGCAGAAGAAAGAGGAAAGAAGGAAGGAAAGACAGACAGAAAAGAACGGAAGGAAAGAAGGATGGAGAGGAAAGGGGTGACATCCGAGAGCAGCACTACATCGAGTGAGTGAATGGTGAGCGCCCCCAGTTTTAATAATAATGATCATCATCATCATCATCATCATCATTATTATTATTATTATTATTATTATTATTATTATTTTTATTATTATTATTATCAAAACTTTCCACATCCCTGTGGGAAGTTTTCTTGTATTTACCACTCTTATTATTATTATTATTATTATTATCTCGTTTCCATGGTAACATCAGTGAGGTTTGAACATTCAATGGAGCATCTACTTACTACAAAAGAAACTCTCACGTGTTGTTTTCAACTTTGCTTCCGCACAATAGAAGCATCGCATCGCACGAATCAAGTAGAATATTCACAACCGTGGAGTAGTTTCAACAAACTTCGGCAAGTTGTCGGCTATAAATCGCATGATGAAAGTAAGAAACAGGGGGTTTCCCCTGGATGATTTCTCCCGGGATGGTTTTCGGCTATTGATTAAATTTAGATTTGGCCATTGAGTATTGTGGAACACATATCATGAAGGAAAGAAACAAAAGTTTTTAATAGAGCTCAGGGTTTATTTGAGCAACACAGGTTCCAACGGTACGCGAGTGCTGGTGTAAAGCGAGGTGTCACAGCATGCAGCAGACACAGTGCTAAGTTGTAAAGTCTCCCCTGCCTACCTGCCACGTCGACTTGCTTATTGATGAGATGATTACAGACAGAAACGAGGTACTTTCTCTTGGTTATTTCACCATTGAAACATGTTAAAACCGTTAATGTAAAATTATAGGCGGAATATCCGATATTTTATCACTAGAGCTGATGCCAAAAAACACAGTGTTATGGCGATTTTTTATTTTTTTAATTTGATTTCGTAACTGAAGCGTCCAGTGATTGGAGCAAAGCACTCCCTTGGAAAACTCTAGAGTCCAAGGGGTTCCTACGCTTTATGGGTGAGTTTTTAGTTAACTGCAATATTTATTGAATGATTGTATCACAGGGAGAAAGAATTTCAGCTCTGCTTCACACAGGAGTAAAGTTATTAACTTCTGCTTAGCGTGACGGTCGGGTCCGGCTCTGTCGGGTCGGGTCTGGCTGGTCGGGATGGGTCAGGCCCAGTCGGGTCCAGCAGCTCATTTCCAAACTTAACTAAGATTTTTTTTTTTTTTTTTTATGTGAGGAAGAAGGAACCAAGGGCCGCGAGCCCGCAAAATTGTTCCTTCCAAGAGAAAAACAAAATACAAGAGAGAACCAAATTCAAGATCCGATCATTCCGAGATCCCTGGACACACTGCGTTTGAAAGATTGGAGATCATAGCTACCAGGAAATACAGACACAGGGAGACAGTTCCAGAGTTGAGCTGTTGCATAAATGAAGGACTGGGAGTAACGGTTAACTCTTACATTGAAGAGTTGGACAGAAAAGGGATGAGAGTTTGCTGCTAGACGGGTGCTACGCGCCCGTCGTAGAGGTGGAGGAATGCATGCAGACAGTTCAGAGGAGCAGTGACCATTGAAGTAGCAATAGAAAAGAGATAAAGATGCAACAGTGCAGCAAAGAGACGGAGGTTGAAGGAAGTCGGTAGGAGGAGGAGAGTTAATTAGACAATATGCTTTTGACTCCACCCTATTGAGAAGAGCTGTGTGTGGGGAGCCTCCCCACACATGAGAGTTGTACTCCACACAGGGGCGGATAAAACCTCTGTATAGTGTCAACAATTGTGCAGGGGTAAAGAAGGAACACAGTCGGTTTAGCACACCTAATCTCTTGGAAGCAGATTTTACAAGAGACGTAATATGATCTTTACAAGACAAGTCCCGAGTAAATGAAACCCCAACCATGTTCAAAGATGATGCAGCATTAAGCTGAATATTATTAAACATTAGTGGGCATACCTGTGGAAGATTTTGTTGGGTTAATAGGTGTAAAAACTGAGTTTTTGATGCATTAAAAACAACCAGATTATTTTTACCCCAGTCAGAGATACGAGCCAAGTCAGACATTAGGTGTGCCATAGCCTCATCCCTTGTTTGTTGAAGTAACTGCTGAGATGGACGTTGCGGGAACTGAATGGAAATATCAATGTATGAGTGGATAGGGTTTGATGTACAGCTTAGAAGGTCATTGATGAATAAAAGGAAGAGAGTTGGTGATAGGACAGAGTCCTGAGGAACACCACTGTTAATAGATCTACTGTAGGAGAAAACGATGGCCGTCTACAACAGCGGCTATAGAATGACCAGAAAGGAAGCTAGAGATGAAGGCACAGATAGAAGGATAGAATGCGTAGGAGTGCAGTTTGGAAATTAAAGATTTATGCCAGACTCGATCGAAAGCATTTGAGATGTCAAGTGCAATGGCAAAGTTTTCGCCAAAATCCCGAAAGGAGGATGACCAGGAGTCTGAAAGGTAGGTGAGGAGATCGCCAGTTGAGCGTGTCTGACGGAACCCATACTGGTGATGAGAAAGAAGGTCGTGATGGGAAAGATGCTTTAAAATTTTTCTATTAAGAATTGACTCAAAAACTTTTGAGATAAAGGATGTTATAGCAATTGGACGATAGTTAGAGGGTTGGGAATGGTCACCCTTCTTTGGGACTGGCTGAATGAGAGCAAACTTCCAGCAAGAAGGAAAGGTACAAGTTGATAGACAAAGGCGAAAGAGTTTACCTAGGCAGGGTGTAAGCACAGAAGCACAGTTCTTGAGAACAACAGGAGGGACTCCATCAGGCCCATATGCCTTATTAGTACTGAGGCCTGTGATGGCAGAAAATACATCAACTAAAGAAATATTAATGTAAGCCATGAGGAAGTCAGAGGGAGGAAATGATGGAGGAACAGCACCGGAATTGTCTAAGGTGGAATTGGAGGAGAAAGTCTGAGCGAAGAGATCTGCTTTATCAGTAGAAGAAATAGCTACAGAGCCATCAGAGTAGAAAAGAGGAGGGAAGGATGATGAGGTAAAGTTGTTAGAAAGGTTTTTGGCAAGGTGCCAGAAGGAGCGGGAAGAATTCGAGTTAGAGAGTTGAGAGCATTTAGTACGGATGAAATTATTTTTAGCAGAGCAAAGAACAGACTTAGCACGATTCCGGGCAGAAACGTATAAAAGTTGTGATTCAGGGGTGATTTGGCTCCGGTACCTTTTATAGGCCCTCTCCTTGTTGTGGACAGCATAAGAACAAGCGTGATTAAACCAAGGCTTTCTTCCATTAGTCAGAGGATGTGAGAAGGGAATGTATGCTTCCATGCCCGAGAAAATAACTTCTGTAACGAGCAAGTCACACCCAGATGGCTCCCGGCCATGGAAGGAATAATCATTCCAAGGAAAATCAATGAAGTACTGCCTGAGGGCCTCCTAATCCGCAGCTCCAAAGTGCCACAGACGACGTTTCTTTGGAGGGTCCGCAGGCCGTACCGGAGCAATAGGACTCTGTTACTGCCCTTCTCAAAAATACTGGGTCATTTATAGATTCTTAACATTACCCTCTACCAAAACGCTCCATTGCTGCCAGTCACCTCAACACTGATTCATATACAGTATCATAAATATGTTTCTCTCCACTGCCCGTTCAGCTGCAGCAACTTTCACACCACGAAACATAACTGTTGTTGCCAGTGACACCACATGGTTGTTATGAAGAACTCAACATTCTGTGGAGTCTGTATTGATATTGTAGATATTATTTCTTTTTAAGGAGGGTGAAAATCTAGAAGGCTGGCATTCCAAGGCCAGTCGAAATAGCGACTTGAAATTTTTAAGAGTGATGTATCTTGGTAGCAAGCTTGTTTTTGCTGTTTTTTTCCCGTAGCACTATTGCTGCACTAGCGCCCTCTATGTTTTTTCTTTCTCCTGAGCTGCCAAAACTACTGAATCGATTCATCCAATATATTACCACAGTGCCGGGAATCGAACCCGGGACTCTCAGGTGAGAGCCAGGCAATATACCACTACACCACCAGGTAAAAATTATCTCCTACTGTCAGTCTTGCAACCAACTTCCCTCTGCCCCCACTGTGAACATGAGGAGGATGAGACAACCCCCTGGCACTAGGGCAAGTAGATGCTTTTAATATATCCCAAGCACTTACGGCAAGTCAGAATGAAGAGAGAAACCTGTACTGTACACAGGAAAAATCATCCAATATATTACCACTGTGCCGGGAATCGAACCCGGGACTCTCAGGTGACAGCCAGGCAGCATACTTTTACCTGGTCGTGGTGTAGTGGTATGCTGCCTGGCTCTCACCTGAGAGTCCCTGGTTCGATTCCCGGCATAGTGTTAAGATAGTGGATGATTTTTCCTGTGTACAGTACAGGTTTCTCTCTTCTTACTGAATCTATTACTTTTCAGAATAGTTCTAGTAGGCTGTCGTCAACATATACTAGTGCACCTGAGTATTAATACTGAGATCCAACAAATATTTTCGAGGTACTGATGAAAATGAAAATGGCCGCCTCATGCCTGAAAGTGCTGAATCGGAAAGTGTTTGGCCAATTTTGACCAAACTCGTTGGTAATGTAGTGGGTCATGAGTGAACATGATTTGCATAGTATGAATGACCTTGACCTTGGTCTCAAGGTCACAGGTCAAAGTTCGTAAAAAATTTTGAGTCATACCAGAAGTCCCTAAATATTAGGTCTACAGTGATAAGAAAAGTATTTTCATCTGGAATGTGGAGCTCATTGAATACCGCTTCAGCAGATTTATAGTTCTAGTTATTATTGTTGCTGTTGTTTTTATTGCCATAATAGCTGTAATATGAACAACTATAAAAACAACAACAGGAAGAACAACTGTTACTACAACAACAGCAGTAAAGGATTAATAATACAACGAACAACCAATATCCTGGTTCCTACTGCCTCCTTCCCCCCAGTGTCAGTCAGAGCTGAGTACTCAGGCTCAACAGACAGGTTATTTGGCATCCAAGCAACAGTGTACAAAAATATGCCACATGTAAATGACTGGTTCTCGGTGGGCAATATCTGAGGTAATGCAGAGAGAGAGAGAGAGCGAGAGAGAGAGCGAGAGAGAGAGAGAGAGAGAGAGTTTCATCAAGGAAATACGCATCAAAGTAGGAAAGAGAGAAAGGATAATTCACCATTTCCATATATACACAAATTACACACATCTTCTGGTGCTGTCCAGGTGGTTTGGTCCTAATCCAGACACAGTGTTGCTCACTAATGATACATTTTTGAGCATACGGTTAATTTGTGTTAATTATTTGATGATTAACTTGTATGACTTCTAACCGATGCAACATCTCTCTCTCTCTCTCTCTCTCTCTCTCTCTCTCTCTCTCTCTCTGATAAAGCGCCCCCTAATAGGATACCTTAAGTGAGCCATTTAATCCCATTAGTACACTGTCAGTTTTCTGTCTTGGCACAGGTAGCCGACTTTATTAAATCTACGTAAATCTCAAGACAATATGAGGGTTGGAAATAATCTTTATCTCATCAGAACCAAAACCGTTAGTATATATTTGGCTGTCTTAAATGACGACAACAGGCTCCTTTAACCCTTGTCAGAGGTAGTATGTAGTTTTTTTTTTTTTTTTTCTGGTAAATGAAGTTTGTCAGTCACAGGGAAGATGGCTGTTATTTAAAATCAGTTTAGTCACCATCAACCTTTATCAGTATAACCCATGTCGTCATCACCGTCTTTTCATCACCATCATCAAATCCATGTCATACACTCAAGGGCTTCTCCCCTCCTACCCACTCTGAATGGAACAGTTGTCGTCATGACCAACGTCACTATTATCATTTTTAAAACTTCCCACACCCCTGTGGCAAGTTTTCTTATAATTAGCTTACTTACCTTAAAAGTGCAATATTTCAAAGGCTATTTGGCCTACAGCATTCAAATTTTGCCAACTTAATCGCACAGCCGTCTGCTTCCTTTGGTCAAATATGGTGGGCCGTCAACCGAATCTCCAGATATTATTAGGAACACAGGAAAGTGAATCAGTCACGTTATCTCCTAAACCCTTAAGCTGGAAACTGAAATTTTACTACGAAATAGCCTTAAGGTGGACGCAGTGGAGAAAGGAGTATGGTTCCAAACGGCTTGTTATTGTCTGAGGTTGCCTGAGGTAAAATATTGGGTTCGAATACTCTGGATGTCGCCTAATATTCCATGAAGGATTAAAGCTAGAGGCGCCAAACTTTGCGGACTTATAGACTGTGGTGACCTAAGGTGACATGTGCAAGATCAGTGACCTTAGCCTCAAGGTTTCTTCTAGCTCGACGTCAGGTAGGCAATGGCTGTCTGAAGTTTTTCTTTATCAAAATTGTTCTTGAACAACTTTACGATGTTGTAGTTATCGTCATTACCGTCATCACTCACCTGACGGAACTGGGACATTCACTTTTTCAATACTAGGTCGTGGATGAAATTCAATGAGCCTGGTTACTGACGAAATCAGTTTACCAACGTGAGTGCACTAAGCCAGCTGAAGCGAGTCAGAGATCGTCGTCGTGCTAGATTTAACTCGCTTTATGACCTTAAAGTTGCATGATACAGGTGCTGAGGGACAACTGACCCATAGGGCAGAGGAACATCATTTATTGTCAAAGGAGAAGTGACCTGCCACCACCCAGTTCTTCACGCAGGGATGCAGATGTGGAAGGCTCTTCAAGTGTAAAAAGAAGTGCATGTGATATTATTAGCTGCGGCGAAGCCTACAGTTCTTTAAGTGGTTCACTTGTTGGATTTTTTTCTCTCTCTCTCTCTTCAAGGAAAGTTCGAGTATCTGCTCTTGGAGAGTTTAGAGCCATTTACTTATGAGATATAAAGTTGCTTAGCTTGAAAATTTTAGTTAATTTAACGTGTACGCTGTTATGTCACCTGACACATCAGCTGACTGTTAGATAATTTTCAATTTCAGCTATATGGAGGCATTATAGCGACTTTCTTCTGTGGTACGAAGTTATTCAGCTCTGAATTTTGAGTTCATTTGGCTTGTTACCTGTTCTATCAACTGGCGCACCAGCTGATTATTTGGTTGTTTTCAAATTTCGCAAGAAAGAAGCATTTTATTAAAATAATTTCACATATTCAACGAGTTTCAAAGTTTTTTTTATTTTTATTTGCTGCAATAGTTTGGCAGCAGATATATGAAGATGGTCTCTTCTTGTTAATGAAGAAATTTGTTCAGAGGCAGTAATGACAGAATTGAAAACACATTATCACTGTGGAGGGATTACAGGAGATGGTTAGTAGTCTTTTTACTGTGATGAATATCCCGTACGTTACCTGAGTCGTCTGGTGATTGAAAGAATAATATGTAAAAGGTGTAAATATTAGGATGGAACTAAAGGAGATTGCTTCTAATGGCTTCACTACGAGGGACCTCTCTCAGCATGAACAAAATCGTCTGATTGTAACAGGAAAATAACAAGACGATATTGTACTGAAGGGAAAAGTGCATTTTACTTGTAGCTCCTTCAGTGAGAGGAATTTCCCCAATTTAAAACCATCAAGAATTATCTATCTATCTATCTATTGCCAGACGCCTCAATCCCGTTTGGGGTGACCACAAACAAATCGCCTCCAAGTCGCCCTGTCCCCCGCCATTTCACTGCCCTGCTCCCAACTCACACCCCCCTCTCTCATATACCTCTCCACCCCATCCCTCCATCTCATCCTCGGCCTCCCCCTCCCTCTTCCCCCCTCCACCTCACTCACATAAACTCTCTTCGTCAGTCTTTCACCCTCCATCCTCTCCACATGGCCAAACCACCTCAGTGTGTTCCTCATAACGCTTCCTATTACATCCAGATCCACACCACAACGCTCCTTTATATCCTCATTCGTCAGCCTGTCTCTCCACGTGACTCCACAGGCTCCTCTAAAATAACTCATTTCCACTGCTCTCACTCTTGATTTGTGTCCTTCCAACAACGTCCAAGCTTCACTTCCGTACGTTAGAGTTGGTATCACAATACTGTCATGTAGTAACTTTTTCACTTCCCTGCTCACTTCCCTGTTTCTTATCACTACTTTCAAAGAACCAGCAACCTTTCTTCCCTGCTGTACCCTTTCAAGCACTTCACCCTCCAAACCTCCATCCTTACTCATCACACTACCCAAGTACTTAAACGTACTCACATTTTCCAATTCCTCACCATCCAACCTCGCTGCACATTCACTAACTTCGCCTCTCTCAAAGACCATCACTTTACTCTTCCCTACATTCACCTTTAGATTCCGTTTCTTACACACTCTCCCAAACTCATCCACCAAGCCTTGCAGCTCCCCTTCGTCTTCACTCAACAACACAGTATCATCTGCAAAGAACAGTACAGGGAGTTTCCAAACACTATCCTCTCTCACCAGAATTAAAACGTATTTAAAAACGTGAGAGAGAGAGAGAGAGAGAGAGAGAGAGAGAGAGAGAGAGAGAGAGAGAGAGAGAGAGAGAGAGACTCGGGGTGTTGGCAGCAGTGTATGTTTCTTGACCCAACAGATCTGGTAGTAGTTATTAACGCCATTGCAGAATAGAGAGGTAATTCACGCCCCTACACATGTACCGTTGCGGACAGTAATATCGTTCTAGTCAGTGTTCATTGCATTTCAATATACTATGATGAATTTCATCAGCACATAGAGTGGTTCTTTTACTGGGTTCAAATATATATATATATAGTGTGTGTTGCCTTTTATTTTATTTATCAATTTATTTATTTTATTGAGATGTGATGCCATTTTAGCTCCGAATGAAATTAGTCATCCCCAAAGGATTCAGGCGAGGTATATAAAAAACACTGAAAAGCGTGGCAGGTGGACAGCAAGAATTTGCTGCAGGATGGACGCTGGTAACTCTGTCAGAGCGGTCACCACAACACATGAAAATTGGGCTGTGTACTATATGGACCAGCGTATCTATGCCTGCCTCTGTACTTGAGCCAACACTGTGCAAAAACATAAGTTGTGGAATGTAAAATTTCCACACACACACACACACACACACACACACACACACACACACACACACACACACACACACACACACACAAGATCGTGCCAATGTAGGTCAGGAAACGTTCGGATATTTGAAATTCATTAAACACTCTTAACTGATCATCCAAAAATACCCACCGAAATGACATAAAACATTATTACCTTCATATCAGTTTACAGTGAGAGAGCCCTAGCATTAACGCAGCAATGGTCTCAAAAAGGTCTGTGGCATGCAGGAGTGAAGGGTCTCAGGGAAAGGACTATCAAATCTGTGGCCAGAGTCATGCATAGAATGTTACAAGAAATAATATTATTTACGATATAACTGGTTCCGTAATTTTTTGAAAACTAGGAAATCAACTTTATAGGCAGCAATGACACTTTGACATTTTTTTCTGTATTATAATGTTAAAAAAAGAAAAAGTAACAAAAAATATCAAAAGGATGGCTCATTATACTAGCTTCCCGTTACAGTATTTTCTTGTCATAAATAGCTGCCTTTATGTTCTCCATTTTTCATTTAGCTTGTCAACCTTTGCAGTGCGATGCTGCTGCCCTGCACTACCCTGCCCTTTCCTGTTCTGCCTTGCACTGCCCTACCTTTCCCTTAATCATATCTTCCCATTTTTCTGTTCGTTGCCTCTTTCTTATACTGTTTATTCTTTCTCTTTCTCTTTTGTCCTGTCCTACACTGTCCTGTCTTTCCGTACCTTTCCTGCCTGGTCTGGGGATTATCGAGGCATTGGCAATAAGCTCTTGATGGCACTGGAAGGTATAAATCGCTAAGACAGGCACAGCTTTCAGCCCCGAAATCTCTCTGCACTCATTTTTCCATCTTCTCTCTAGTTCTTTTTCTACTCTCCTCAGTTTCTCCTTTCCCACTTCCTCTCTCCCGCACTACCCTTCATCTCTTCTTCACCCACCACTCTCCTCATCCCCCCACTCTCCCATTCCCCCCTCCTTTTCTTCACCTACTCCCTCCCATTTCTCTTCCACTCTTACCCAACGTCTCTGCACCACTATCTCTCTCCTTCGTTCCTCCCTGCCATCTGTTACCCTCTTCTCTCTTCTCCCTCCCCATTGCTGCTTATCAGTTCCCTTCAGCCCCTTCACAGTGCTCACCCAACTTCTTCCCCTTCTCCCTCACCACACCCAATGCCCTCTACCCATCCCTCTCATGTGCCTCCTCCTCTCACACCTTGGCATTCTCTTTCCCTCCTCATAATTCTCAACCAGTTCCAGTCCCTCTCCTTTATCTCCCTATCCCATTCTTACCCCTTCTCTCCTCTCTCTTCCCGTCCTCTTCCTCGTCTTCCTCCTCTCTTCCATTTCTCCTTCTCCTCCTCCTCTTCTTCCAAGTTCTCATCTCTTGCCATCCCTCTCTCCCTACCCCACCATTCATTACTAATCCCACTCCATCCTGTTCATGTATTACACTGACACCAGAATGTTACAAACTAGTGTGGTTGGGTGGAACAGGCCTATTCTGTGAGAAATTCGGTTCGGGGTTAGGACCTGCGAAAGTTACCTTGGTTTAGCTTGAAATTCCTTTCTCAGTTACTACACCATCCTTTCGTTTTACTTTTCTTAACAGATTCCTTCATTAGTCATCTACATATTTAGCTTATAAACATCAGAATATGAAGGGAGGATAAACTGCAGTAGGCAGGTTTGTCCATGCTAAACAGGTCGTGCCTTCATCATAATCGTTATCATTATTACTGTCGTTGTCTACATCATTATGAACATCGTCGTCATCGTCATTAGCATCATCATCACGACCATAGTCCTATTCCCCACTATATCATCACCATCATCATCACCACCATAGTCTTATTCCCCACTATTCATGATGATGAGGGGATAATCTAAAAACATGGATAGACAAAAATCAAAAGTACAGTTATCATCAGAGTAATCAACAGGAAATGACACACTCCACTCTCTCATTATTCAAGCCTTCGGTATTCTCTTGTCCCTCCCACAGGCAGAACTATTCAAATTTCACCTTCATACATCACAGTATTTTACATCAACAAATCCACCTTTACCACACCTGCATGGGATATGGTGATCAAGTGACACAGCAGTGGATTGGCTGACCGACAGATCCAGAACGGAGCCCAGGTTTGTAGAGGAGAAGTTGAAAATTTGAATATCGTTAAAAGTCTCCATGTAACCCATTCAGCATGAGGCGTCTTTCCTAAGCTGGATAAGAATAGCTTAGAGGTAACAGGCATTAAGAAAAACGTATCATCAATTTATTAAAGGAGTTCGCTCACCCTCAGCAAGACACCCCCAACGTCAAAAAAATAAATTAAAAAAAATAATAATATATATATATATATATATATATATATATATATATATATATATATATATATATATATATATATATATCTCGATCACTCCAAAGTTAAATTCTGCAGCCATCATATAACTTTTCATAGTATTTCTGTCTTACCAAGACTGCTCTGTTCCACATATCGCTTTCACTGTCTTGTAATAACTTAATGATTCAATGTCCTCTTCTTAACTTTGTTTTGAAAAAATATGCCTTCCAACCAGTTTAACAGACAATATCATTCTTCAGATATATCTGTCTTCCAAAGCCTTTCTTTGGTTTCCAGTGTCTTCCAGTCTTCCAGTCTCTAAGTCTTACGACCATTCTCTCTTATCCTCAATCCTTATTGGCGCAGTGGACTTAGCTCTTCGCCAGAGTAGTGCTCTATTTCAATGTCCTGGCCACTTACTAAGTTTTCCAAGGTCTTTACCTTTCTCTCTCTCTCTCTCTCTCTCTCTCTCTCTCTCTCTCTCTCTCTCTCTCTCTCTCATTAGGTGCTTCTGTTTTTTTGCAGTTGATATTGTCTTTGCTGCTTACATCGACTTTTCTTTCATTGCAAATGACGGCAAGTTCTTCTGCAAAGTTGCCAAAGACTCTGACTTCTGAGGAGAAATTGTCTTCCAATCGCAGAAGGCATCTGCTTCTGTTTGCAGGTGACGTGCAATTCTTTCACAGTTGATATCGACTTCTCTCTGATGGTGACGCTAACAACAGTCCGCTAGCAATTTCACCTTCTTTCAACAGCTGACATCGGCCTACCTCTACAAAGGACGTCAACGTCTCTCTGTGTCTGACGTTGGTTTCTCTCTCCAGCTACATCAACTGTTGTCTACATGTGCCTTCGCCTGCTCCCGAGACGAGACGGCGACATCTCTCGAGACCAGACGGCGCTCTTCTCTCGAGACGAGACGGAGACATCTAGGTAACAACGACTCCTCTCTGTAAGTGTCATATTTTTCTCTACGCATGTAACGTTAACAGCTCTAAAGGCTCGCTGTGACCTTCTTCCTGCGAGGAATGTTGACATCTTTCTGCAGGTGATGCAGAAACCTATTGCCGGTAATATTAACATATCACAACAGGTGACACATGATTCATTATTTTCAGGGAAGTTTAACTACTCTCTTTTTATTGAAGACGAGTTTTTCTGCCTTGTTGTTACTCTTTCTATATCTCTCTCTCTCTGTCTCTGTCTGTCTGTCTGTCTGTCTGTCTGTCTGTCTGTCTCTCTCTCTCTCTCTCTCTCTCTCTCTCTCTCTCTCAGTATCGACTTATATTTCATCGCAGGTGACATAATCTTTACCGCTCACATGCGATTTGTCTTCCGTTGCAAGTGACGGCAAATTCTTGTCTGCAGTTGCCAAAATCTAAGTCGTCTGAGGTGGGATCGCCTTCTAATCGCAGATGGCATCCGCTTCTGTGTGTAGGTTACGTCGAGTACTCTTAACAAGTGACTTCTATCTCTCTGCTGGTCGCTTATCACATCGACCTCTCTTTGCAGGTGATGTGGAGTTGTCTTTGCAAATACAGCGTCGTAGACTTTTTCCTGCAGGTGACTAAACACCGCCCGGATACACATCAACTATGCACCTAAAAACCGCCCGAAAGCCATGAATCTCTGCCAAAAATCCAACAATGAAGAAAATGTGTCATGGAAAATACTGCTATGAATATGTTACCACTAAATTAACAGCAACAACAACAATGACAATTTAATAATAATAATAATAATAATAATAATAACAAAAATAATAATAATAACAATAATAATAATAATAATAATAATAATAATAATAATTACAACAAATATAATAATGATAATAATCATAATAATAATAAGAGTAATAATAATAATAAAAATAATATAATAATAATAATAATAATAAAAATTATTATTATTATTATTATTATTATTATTATTATTATTATAATGACAACGATTATAATAACAATAATAATCATAATAATCATAATCATAATAATAATAATAATAATAGTAATAACAATAATAATAATAACAATTATAATAAAAATAATAATAATAATAATAAAAATAATAGTACCCGAAGTAGCAGTAGCCTAGTAGTATTAGTTGTAGTTGCCGTACTAGTAACAATAATACTAATAGTGACGATGACAATAGTGATGATGATGATGTTGGTGATTAGAGTGATCCCCATAAAAAGAAGTTGACATTACCCGCAGAAAGAAGCTGACGTCACCTGTAGAGATAATTTGACGACACCTGCGCAGAGTGGTCAGCGTCACCTGCAGGGAGTAGTCGGCGTCACCTGCAGAGCGTAGTCGGCGTCACCTGGAGAGAGTAGTCGGCGTCACCTGCAGAGAGTAGTCGGCGTCACCTGGAGAGAGTAGTCAGTGTGACCTGCAGAGAGTAGTCGGCGTCACCTGCAGAGAGTAGTCAGTGTGACCTGCAGAGAGTAGTCGGCGTCACCTGCAGAGAGTAGTCGGCGTCACCTGCAGAGAGTAGTCGGCGTCACCTGCAGAGAGTAGTCGGCGTCACCTGCAGAGAGTAGTCGGCGTCACCTGCAGAGAGTAGTCGGCGTCACCTGCAGAGGGTAGTCGGCGTCACCTGCAGAGAATAGCCTATTCGGCGTCACCTGCACAGAATAGTCAACCTCATCAGCAGAGAATAGTCAGCATCACCTGCAGAGAATAGTCAGCATCACCTGCAGAGAATAGTCAGCATCATCTGCAGAGAATAGTCAGCATCACCTGCAGAGAATAGTCAGCATCACCTGCAGAGAATAGTCAGCATCACCTGCAGAGAATAGTCAGCATCACCTGCAGAGAATAGTCAGCATCACCTGCAGAGAATAGTCAGCATCACCTGCAGAGGAAAGGTGGTGTCACTTGTACTGAGCAGGCAGACAAAAGTCGACTTCACTTTCTGAGTAAATGAGATGTCACCTGCAGAGAGACGTCGAAGTCACCTGCAGGAGAAAGTCTACGACGCTGTATTTGCAATGACAACTCCACATCACCTGCAAAGAGAGGTCGATGTCATAAGCGACAAGCAGAGAGATAGAAGTCACTTGTTAAGAGTACTCGACGTAACCTGCACACAGAAGCGGATGCCATCTGCGATTAGAAGGCAATGCCACCTCAAAAGACTTAGATTTTGGCAACTGCAGACAAGAATTTGCCGTCACTTGCAACGGAAGACAAATCGCATGTGAGCGGTAAAGATTATGTCACCTGCAAAGAAATATAAGTCGATACTGAGAGAGAGAGAGAGAGAGAGAGAGAGAGAGAGAGAGAGAGAGAGAGAGAGAGAGAGAGAGAGAGAGAGAGAGAGAGAGACAGAGAGACAGAGACAGACAGAGATAGAGACAGAGACAAAGAGAGAGAGAGAGAGAGAGAGAGAGAGAGAAAGAGACAGACAGACAGACAGATAGACAGAGAGAGAGAGAGAGAGAGAGAGAGACTAATAGTAAAAGAAATGAAGTAAGGCAACATCACCAGGATATTTTGTCGTCGGTTTCCCCTGCCGTGATATGTCGACGTCACCTGCAAATAGATTTCCCGTCACCTGCAGAAAGAGTTCGACGTCACCTGTAAACAGAAGTGGATGCCATCTGCCGCTAGAAGACGATGCCACCTCTTAATATAGAGACTTTGCAACTGAACACAAGAATTTGCCATCTCATCCAACGGAAGACAAGTCGATGTTAGTGGTAAAGATCATGTCACTTGCAAAAAAGAAGCTTGTATTAAGAGAGAGAGAGAGAGAGAGAGAGAGAGAGAGAGAGAGAGAAACTATCAGTTGATGAAGAGAGAGAAGTAGAACTTACCACAAAATATTGAATTATATGCCCCTGTTTTGATATGTTGATATTAGCTTCAGATTGATTTCTACGTAGCATGTCACCTGTAGATGCAAGTTGACTTTCCTCTAGGTCACACCGCCTCCTGAGAACTGTTACCGTTACTAGCGTAGAGAAGTATGTGAAACTTTCATATAAAACTAGCGTCACCTGGAGAGAAGTCTAAGTCAAGTGCGGAGAGATGACTTCCCGCCTCCAGAGAAGGAGACATGACCTATAGGTAGAAGTTGATTTCACCTGCGGATAGAAACAGCGATATATCAAAGTTTACTCTACGTTATCCGCAGGGAGTAGCTGAGGTCCCTTGTTGAAAAAACCGATGTCAACGGCAGAAAGAAGTTGATTTTGTTGCGGAGAGTTGTCAGCGTCACCAGCAGGGAGAAGTCGATGTTACTTGCAGAAAGAACTCGACGACACCTGTAAACAGAAGTGGATGCCATCTGCCGCTAGAAGACGATGCCACCTCTTAACATAAAGACTTTGCAACTGCAGAAAAGAATTTGCCATCCCATGCAATGGATGACAAGTCGATGTTAGTGGTAAATATCATGTCACCTGCAAAAAAGCACAATGTTGCATTGAGAGAGAGAGAGAGAGAGAGAGAGAGAGAGAGAGAGAGAGAGAGAGAGAGAGAGAGAGAGTCGTCGTTAGTAAAATAAAAGACGTTAACAGTACCCAAATTTACTGAAGTCTGCGTCACCTCCAACACGAGAAGCGATCTTACCTGATAAAAAAAAATATATTACTAGGTCCTACCTCAACTCTTTTTAGTCAGACCAATTATTAACTTGTGGACATAACTAGGTCCTATCTCAGCTGTGCCTAGACAGACCAGTTATTACATGGTGGACATAACTAGATCCTATCTCAGCTGTGCCTAGACAGACCAGTTATTACCTGGTGGACATAACTAGATCCTATCTCAGCTGTGCCTAGACAGACCAGTTATTACCTGGTGGACATAACTAGATCCTATCTCAGCTGTGCCTAGGCAGACCAGTTATTACCTGGTGGACATAACAAGATCCTATCTCAGCTGTGCCTAGACAGACCAGTTATTACCTGGTGGACATAACTAGAACCTATCTCAGCTGTGCCTAGACAGACCAGTTATTACCTGGTGGACATAACTAGATCCTATCTCAGCTGTGCCTAGACAGACCAGTTATTACCTGGTGGACATAACTAGATCCTATCTCAGCTGTGCCTAGACAGACCAGTTATTACCTGGTGGACATAACTAGAGCCTATCTCAGCTGTGCCTAGACAGACCAATTATTACCCGGTGGACATAACTAGATCCTATCTCAGCTGTGCCTAGACAGACCAGTTATTACCTGGTGGACATAACTAGATCCTATCTCAGCTGTTGGAACTTACCAGGGATTCTCCGAAAATTTTTCCTGACAATTGTTCTGAGGTCTTTTATCCGGGTTTTAGGCTATTTTCCCGGGTCTTCTTGCCCCGGGGATATCTTGTTCCTGGTGTCTTCTTGCCCCTGGGGTCTTCTTCCTTTTGAGAGGACAGCAGAGGCTGCGGGGCAATGGTGACTACATTGACTGCCTCTTCAGGGATGGAGATCGAGGCAGTGTGTTGTGGCGGAGCAGCAGAGGGATTAATATGGTGAGGGCTGCCCGGTCTTCTTGTTGATTTGCAACTGCAGATTGTGTGCATGCAGGTTTGCTGGCCTGGGTGGTATTATCCTCATCACCTGCACATCATCGTGGATGTTTGCGTCGATCTGGGGCGGGGGTAGATCCCTCCTTTTGGCTGCCAGACTGGTCAGTGACAGAGACAGCTTCTGGCCCCTTACTCCCTCTTCTGATAGTATACTCCACTCTTTCCCCCCTCCACCAATCACTTTCCAACCTTCCTGAGGCTTGGCTTTTTGATGGCGGTGCAGTGGACATAATGTCCTGTTGGTTGTCCATCCTCGTGATGAAGCCATAACCTGGCCTGAAGCTGTACCACTTGACCTTCCCCGAGGTGGTGGTGGGTGGGGAAGGAGTAGTGGGGGGGTGTGGAGGATGTGTGGGTGCCTGTGGTGGGCCTGGCAGGCTGGGAAGGACATGTTGCTCTGGCTGCTGCTCCACCCGAACTGCTCGTGGAAGCTTCGGCCAGGCCTTATATAGCTTTGGCAGACTAACTACCACCCGCCAGAAAATGGAACTAAACACCGCCCGGATACACATCAACTATGCACCTAAAAACCGCCCGAAAGCCATGAATCTCTGCCAAAAATCCAACAATGAAGAAAATGTGTCATGGAAAATACTGCTATGAATATGTTACCACTAAATTAACAGCAACAACAACAACAACAATGTAATAAAAACAATAATAATAATAATAATAATAATAATAATAATAATAATAATGACAGTAATTATAATAATAATAATAATTATTCTTATTCTTATTATTATTAATTATTATTATTATAATAATTATAATAACAAGAATAATAATAACAATAATAATAATAAAAATAATAATAATAATAATAATATTAATAATAACAAAAATAATAATAACAAAAATATAATAACAAAAATAATATTAGTAATGATAATTGAGAGGAATGAAGTCACAGAGTGTGCAGTGAGGTTGGATGGTGAGGATATGGAGAATGTGAGTGCATTCAAGTATTTGGGTAGTTTGATGAGTAAGGATGGAACTTTGGGGGATGAAGTACGTGAAAGGGTACAGCAGGGAAGGAAGGTTGTTGGTACACTGAAAGCAGTGATGAGAAATAGGGAGATGAGTATCGAAGTTAAGAAGTCACTGCATGATGGTATTGTGATCCCTACCCTGACGTATGGAAGCGAGGCGTGGACCTTGCAAGAGGGGAACAAGTCAAGAGTGAGAGCAGTGGAAATGAGTTACTTGAGAGGAGCATGTGGAGTGACGTGGAGGGACAGGTTGACGAATGAAGAAGTGAAGGAACGTTGTGGGGTAGATGTGGATGTGGTTGAAAAGATTAGGAGAAATACACTGAGGTGGTTTGGACATGTGAAGAGAATGGAGAATGAAAGCCTGACTAAGAGGGTGTATGTAGGTGAAGTGGAGGGAGGGAGAGGGAAGGGTAGACCGAGGATGAGGTGGAGGGATGGAGTTGAGAGGTATATGAGGGAGGGGGGGGTGAGTTGGGGGGAGGGGAGTCAAATGGTGGGTGACAGAGTGACTTGGAGGCGTTTTGTCTGCGGCCACCCTTTGCGGGATTAGGGCGTCGGGCTATAGATAGATAGATACATACATAATCATAATAATAATAATAATAATAATAATAATAATAAAAATAATAGTACCCGAAGTAGCAGTAGCCTAGTAGTATTAGTTGTAGTTGCCGTACTAGTAGCAATAATACTAACAGCGACGATGACAATAGTGATGATGATGATGTTGGTGATTAGAGTGATCCCCATAAAAAGAAGTTGACATTACCCGCAGAAAGAAGCTGACGTCACCTGTAGAGATAATTTGACGACACCTGCGCAGAGTGGTCAGCGTCACCTGCAGGGAGTAGTCGGCGTCACCTGCAGAGCGTAGTCGACGTCACCTGCAGAGCGTAGTCGGCGTCACCTGCAGAGCGTAGTCGACGTCACCTGCAGAGCGTAGTCGGCGTCACCTGGAGAGAGTAGTCGGCGTCACCTGCAGAGCGTAGTCGGCGTCACCTGCAGAGAATAGCCTATTCGGCGTCACCTGCAGAGAGTAGTCAACCTCATCAGCAGAGAATAGTCAGCATCACCTGCAGAGAATAGTCAGCATCATCTGCAGAGAATAATCAGTTTCATGTGCAGAGAATAGTCAGCATTATGTGCAGAGAATAGTCGGCATCATCACCAGAGAATAGTCAGCATCATCTGCAGAGAATAGTCAACCTCATCAGCAGAGAATAGTCAGCATCACCTGCAGAGAATAATCCGCATCACCTGCAGAGAATAGTCAGCATCACCTGCAGAGAATAGTCAGCATCATCTGCAGAGAATAGTCAGCATCACCTGCAGAGAAAAGGTGGCGTCACTTGTAGTGAGCAGGCAGACAAAAGTCGACTTCACTTTCAGAGAAAATGAGATGTCACCTGCAGGGAGACGTCGAAGTCACCTGCAGGAAAAAGTCTACGACGCTGTATTTGCAAAGACAACTCCACATCACCTGCAAAGAGAGGTCGATGTGATAAGCGACCAGCAGAGAGATAGAAGTCACTTGTTAAGAGTACTCGACGTAACCTACACACAGAAGCGGATGCCATCTGCGATTAGAAGGCGATCCCACCTCAGACGACTTAGATTTTGGCAACTGCAGACAAGAATTTGCCGTCACTTGCAACGGAAGACAAATCGCATGTGAGCGGTAAAGATTATGTCACCTGCGATGAAATATAAGTCGATACTGAGAGAGAGAGAGAGAGAGAGAGAGAGAGACAGACAGACAGACAGACAGACAGACAGACAGAGACAGAGAGAGAGAGACATAGAAAGAGTAACAACAAGGCAGAAAAACTCGTCTTCAATAAAAAGAGAGTAGTTAAACTTCCCTGAAAATAATGAATCATGTGTCACCTGTTGTGATATGTTAATATTACCGGCAATAGGTTTCTGCATCACCTGCAGAAAGATGTCAACATTCCTCGCAGGAAGAAGGTCACAGCGAGCCTTTAGAGCTGTTAACGTTACATGCGTAGAGAAAAATATGACACTTACAGAGAGGAGTCGTTGTTACCTAGATGTCTCCGTCTCGTCTCGAGAGAAGAGCGCCGTCTGGTCTCGAGAGATGTCGCCGTCTCGTCTCGGGAGCAGGCGAAGGCACATGTAGATAACAGTTGATGTAGCTGGAGAGAGAAACCAACGTCAGACACAGAGAGACGTTGACGTCCTTTGTAGAGGTAGGCCGATGTCAGCTGTTGAAAGAAGGTGAAATTGCTAGCGGACTGTTGTTAGCGTCACCATCAGAGAGAAGTCGATATCAACTGTGAAAGAATTGTACGTCACCTGCAAACAGAAGCAGATGCCTTCTGCGATTGGAAGACAATTTCTCCTCAGAAGTCAGAGTCTTTGGCAACTTTGCAGAAGAACTTGCCGTCATTTGCAATCGAAGAAAAGTCGATGGAAGCGGCAAAGACAATATCAACTGCAAAAAAACAGAAGCACCTAATGAGACAGAGAGAGAGAGAGAGAGAGAGAGAGAGAAAGGTATAGACCTTGGAAAACTTAGTAAGTGGCCAGGACATTGAAAGAGGGCACGAGTACTGACTGACTCTGGCGAAGAGCTAAGTCCACTGCGCCAATAAGGATGGAGGTTAAGAAGAGAGAATGGTCGTAAGACTTAGAGACTGGAAGACTGGAAGACACTGGAAACCAAAGAAAGGCTTTCGAAGACAGATATATCTGAAGAATGATATTGTCTATTAAACAGGTTGGATGGCATATTTTTTCAAAACAAAGTTAAGAAGAGGACATTGAATCATTAAGTTATTACAAGACACTGAAATCGATATGTAGAACAGAGCAGTCTTGGTAAGACAGAAATACTATGAAAAGTTATATGATGGCTGCAGAATTTAACTTTGGAGTGATCAAGATACATACATACATATATATATAGATAGATACGCTGGTCCATATATATATATATATATATATATATATATATATATATATATATATATATATATATATTATTTTTTTTTTAATTTATTTTTTTTTGACGTTGGGGGTGTCTTGCTGAGGGTGAGCGAACTCCTTTAATAAATTGATGATACGTTTTTCTTAATGCCTGTTACCTCTAAGCTATTCTTATCCAGCTTAGGAAAGACGCCTCATGCTGAATGGGTTACATGGAGACTTTTAACGATATTCAAATTTTCAACTTCTCCCTCTACAAACCTGGGCTCCGTTCTGGATCTGTCGGTCAGCCAATCCACTGCTGTGTCACTTGATCACCATATCCCATGCAGGTGTGGTAAAGGTGGATTTGTTGATGTAAAATACTGTGATGTATGAAGGTGAAATTTGAATAGTTCTGCCTGTGGGAGGGACAAGAGAATACCGAAGGCTTGAATAATGAGAGAGTGGAGTGTGTCATTTCCTGTTGATTACTCTGATGATAACTGTACTTTTGATTTTTGTCTATCCATGTTTTTAGATTATCCCCTCATCATCATGAATAGTGGGGAATAAGACTATGGTGGTGATGATGATGGTGATGATATAGTGGGGAATAGGACTATGGTCGTGATGATGATGCTAATGACGATGACGACGATGTTCATAATGATGTAGACAACGACAGTAATAATGATAACGATTATGATGAAGGCACGACCTGTTTAGCATGGACAAACCTGCCTACTGCAGTTTATCCTCCCTTCATATTCTGATGTTTATAAGCTAAATATGTAGATGACTAATGAAAGAATCTGTTAAGAAAAGTAAAACGAAAGGATGGTGTAGTAACTGAGAAAGGAATTTCAAGATAAACCAAGGTAACTTTCGAAGGTCCTAACCCCGAACCGAATTTCTCACAGAATAGGCCTGTTCCACCCAACCACACTAGTTTGTAACATTCTGGTGTTAGTGTAATACAAGAACAGGATGGAGTGGGATTAGTAATGAATGGTGGGGTAGGGAGAGAGGGATGGCAAGAGATGAGAACTTGGAAGAAGAGGAGGAGGAGAAGGAGAAATGGAAGAGAGGAGGAAGACGAGGAAGAGGACGGGAAGAGAGAGGAGAGAAGGGGTAAGAATGGGATAGGGAGATAAAGGAGAGGGACTGGAACTGGTTGAGAATTATGAGGAGGGAAAGAGAATGCCAAGGTGTGAGAGGAGGAGGCACATGAGAGGGATGGGTAGAGGGCATTGGGTGTGGTGAGGGAGAAGGGGAAGAAGTTGGGTGAGCACTGTGAAGGGGCTGAAGGGAACTGATAAGCAGCAATGGGGAGGGAGAAGAGAGAAGAGGGTAACAGATGGCAGGGAGGAACGAAGGAGAGAGATAGTGGTGCAGAGACGTTGGGTAAGAGTGGAAGAGAAATGGGAGGGAGTAGGTGAAGAAAAGGAGGGGGGAATGGGAGAGTGGGGGAATGAGGAGAGTGGTGGGTGAAGAAGAGATGAAGGGTAGTGCGGGAGAGAGGAAGTGGGAAAGGAGAAACTGAGGAGAGTAGAAAAAGAACTAGAGAGAAGATGGAAAAATGAGTGCAGAGAGATTTCGGGGCTGAAAGCTGTGCCTGTCTTAGCGATTTATACCTTCCAGTGCCATCAAGAGCTTATTGCCAATGCCTCGATAATCCCCAGACCAGGCAGGAAAGGTACGGAAAGACAGGACAGTGTAGGACAGGACAAAAGAGAAAGAGAAAGAATAAACAGTATAAGAAAGAGGCAACGAACAGAAAAATGGGAAGATATGATTAAGGGAAAGGTAGGGAAGTGCAAGGCAGAGCAGGAAAGGGCAGCGTAGTGCAGGGCAGCAGCATCGCACTGCAAAGGTTGACAAGCTAAATGAAAAATGGAGAACATAAAGGCAGCTATTTATGACAAGAAAATACTGTAACGGGAAGCTAGTATAATGAGCCATCCTTTTGATATATTTTGTTACTTTTTCTTTTTTTAACATTATAATACAGGAAAAAATGTCAAAGTGTCATTGCTGCCTATAAAGCTGATTTCCTAGTTTTCAAAAAATTACGGAACCAGTTATATCGTAAATAATATTATTTCTTGTAACATTCTATGCATGACTCTGGCCACAGATTTGATAGTCCTTTCCCTGAGACCCTTCACTCCTGCATGCCACAGACCTTTTTGAGACCATTGCTGCGTTAATGCTAGGGCTCTCTCACTGTAAACTGGTGTGAAGGTAATAGTGTTTTATGTCATTTCGGTGGGTATTTCTGGATGATCAGTTAAGACTGTTTAATGAATTTCAAATATCCGAACGTTTTTTTTTTGTGTGTGTGTGTGTGTGTGTGGAAATTTTACATTCCACAACTTATGTTTTTGCACAGTGTTGGCTCAAGTACAGAGGCAGGCATAGTTTTTTTTTTTTCTTTTATGTGTCCGACTCTGGGCATAGGCTTCACAGCCTGCTTTCAAGGCCCAGTAGTCCTCCCACGTACTGCACACCTCTACATGTCACCACTTCGGCGCTAACACCCACCATTCATATTGAATACATGCTAGGGCTGTCTCATACAGGACTGGTGTATTGGTACTAGCGGGGATATTTTTACATGTCGGCGGGTCTTGTGGTAGATCAGTAAAGTCTGACTTTTATGAAATTCATATCCTTAAACTGTTCCCTGCCCCACTAGGATTTGAACCCGGGTCCGTTAGGACTGCAGGCCACCTCTCTACCGATTGAGCCACCGCCTTCGTTGGTCCATAAAGTACACAGCCCAGTTTTCATGTGTTGTGGTGACCGCTCTGACAGAGTTACCAGCGTCCATCCTGCGCAATTCTTGCTGCCCACCTGCCACGCTTTTCGGTGTTTTTTGTATACCTCGCCTGAATCCTCTGGCGATGACTAATTTCATTCGGAGCTAAAATGGCATCACTCCTCAATAAAATAAATAAATTAATAAATAAAATAAAAGGCAACATACACTATATATATATATATATATATATATATATATATATATATATATATATATATATATATATATTGGAACCCAGTAAAAGAACCACTCTATGTGCTGATGAAATTCATCATAGTATATTGAAATGCAATGAACACTGACTTTCGAATGACATATTCAGTCCCAACACACTATTATTCAACATGCTATGCAAGAGGTAAATAATTATCATATAAAAGACTAGAACAATATTACTGTCCGCAACGGTACACGTGTAGGGATGTGAATAACCTCTCTACTCTGCAATGGCGTTAATAACTACTACCAGATCTGTTGGGTCAAGAAACATCACTGCTGCCAACACCCCGAGTCTCTCTCTCTCTCTCTCTCTCTCTCTCTCTCTCTCTCTCTCTCTCTCACACACACACACGTTTTTAAATACGTTTTAATTCTTGATGGTTTCACTTTGGGGAAATTCCTCGCACTGAAGGAGCTACAAGTAAAATGCACTTTTCCCTTCAATACAATATCGTCTTGTTATTTCCCTGTTACAGTCAGACGATTTTGTTCATGCTGAGAGAGGTCCCTCGTAGTGAAGCCATTAGAAGCAATCTCCTTTAGTTCCATCCTAATATTTACACCTTTTACATATTATTCTTTCAATCACCAGACGACTCAGGTAACGTACGGGATATCCATCACAGTAAAAAGACTACTAACCATCTCCTGCAATCCCTCCAAAATCACAATGTGTTTTCTATTCTGTCATTGCTGCCTCCAAACAAACTTATTCATTAACAAGAAGAGACCATCTTCATAGATCTGCTGACAAACTATTGCAGCAAAAAAAATAAAAAATAAAAAACTTTGAAACTCGTTGAATATGTGAAATTATTTTAATAAAATGCTTCTTTATTGCGAAAATTGAAAACAACCAAATAATCAGCTGGTGCGCCAGTTGATAGAACAGGTAACAAGCCAAATCAACTCAAAATTCAGAGCTGAATAACTTCGTACTACAGAAGAAAGTCGCTATAATGCCTCCATATAACTGAAATTGAAAATTATCTAACAGTCAGCTGATGTGTCAGGTGACATTACAGCGAACACGTTAAATCAACTAAAATTTTCAAGCTAAGCAACTTTTATATCTCATAAGTAAATGGCTCTAAACTCTCCAAGAGCAGATACTCGAACTTTCCTTGAAGAGAGAGGGAGAGAAAAAAATCCAACAAATGAACCACTTAAGGAACTGTAGGCTTCGCCGCAGCTAATAATATCACATGCACTTCTTTTTACACTTGAAGAGCCTTCCACATCTGCATCCCTGCGTGAAGATCTGGGTGATGGCAGGTCACTTCTCCTTTGACAATAAATGATGTTCCTCGGCCCTATGGGTGAGTTGTCCCTCAGCACCTGTAATATGCAACTTTAAGGTCATAAAGCGAGTTAAATCTGACACGACGACGAACTCTGACTCGCTTCAGCTGGCTTAGTGCACTCACGTTGGTAAACTGATTTCGTCAGTAACCAGGCTCATTGAATTTCATCCACGACCTAGTATTGAAAAAGGGAATGTCCCAGTTCCGTCAGGTGAGTGATGACGGTAATGACGATAACTACAACATCGTAAAGTTGTTCAAGAACAATTTTGATAAAGAAAAACTTCAGACAGCCATTGCCTACCTGACGTCGAGCTAAAAGAAACCTTGAGGCTAAGGTCACTGATCTTGTACATGTCACCTTAGGTCACCACAGTCTATAAGTCCGCAAAGTTTGGCGCCTCTAGCTTTAATCCTTCATGGAATATTAGGCGACATCCAGAGTATTCGAACCCAATATTTTACCTCAGGCAACCTCAGACAATAACCAGCCGTTTGGAACCATACTCCTTTCTCCACTGCGTCCACCTTAAGGCTATTTCGTAGTAAAATTTCAGCTTCCCAGCTTAAGGGTTTAGGAGATAACGTGACTGATTCACTTTCCTGTGTTCCTAATAATATCTGGAGATCCGGTTGACGGCCCACCATATTTGACCAAAGGAAGCAGACGGCTGTGTGATTAAGTTGACAAAATTTGAATGCTGTTAGCCAAATAGCCTTTGAAATATTGCACTTTTAAGGTAAGCTAATTATAAGAAAACTTGCCACAGGGGTGTGGGAAGTTTTAAAAATGATAATAATGGTGCTGGTCATGACGACATCTGTTCCATTCAGAGTGGGTAGGAGGGGAGAAGCCCTTGAGTGTATGACATGGATTTGATGATGGTGATGAAAAGACGGTGATGACGACATGGGTTATATTGATAAAGGCTGATGGTGACTAAACTGATTTTAGATAACAGCCATCTTCCCTGTGTTTAAAAAACTTCATTTACCAGAAAAAAAAAAACTACATACTAAAAAAAAAAAAAAAAAAAAAATAGGTATCCTATTAGGGGGCGCTTTAACAGAGAGAGAGAGAGAGAGAGAGAGAGAGAGAGAGAGAGAGAGAGAGATGTTGCATCGGTTAAAAGTCATACAAGTAAAGCATCAAATAATTAACACAAATTAACCGTATGCTCAAAAGTGTATCATTAGTGAGCAACATTGTGTCTGGATTAGGACCAAACCACCTGGACAGCACCGGAAGATGTGTGTAATTTGTGTATATATGGAAACGGTGAATTATCCTTTCTCTCTTTCCTACTTTGATGTGTATTTCCTTGATGAAACTCTCTCTCTCTCTCTCTCTCTGCTATACCTCAAATATTGCCTACCGTGAACCAGTCATTTACATCTCTCATATTTTTGTACACTGTTGCTTGGATGCCAAATAACCTGTCTGTTGAGTCTGACTGCTCAGCTCTGACTGCACTGGGGGGAAGGAGGTGGTAGGAATCAGGATATTGCTTGCTCGTTGTATTATTATTCCTTTACTGCTGTTCTTGTAGTAACAGTTGTTCTTCCTGTTGTTGTTTTTATAGTTGTTCATATTACAGCTATACTAGCAATAAAAACAACAGCAACAATAATAACTAGAACTATAAATCTGCTGAAGCGGTATTCAAAGAGCTCCACATTCCAGATGAAAATACTTTTCTTATCACTGTAGACCTATGAATAATATTTAGGGACTTCTGGTATGACTCAAATTTTTTTTGCGAACTTTGACCTCTGACCTTGAGATCAAGGTCAAGGTCACTCATACTATGCAAATCATGTTCACTCATGACCCACTACATTACCAACGAGTTTGGTCAAAATTGGCCAAACACTTTCCAATTCAGCACTTTCAGGCATGAGGCGGCCATTTTGATTTTCATCAGTACCTTGAAAATATTTGTTGGACCTCAGTATTAATACTCAGGTGCACTAGTATATGTTGACGACAGCCTACTAGCACATCTGAAAAGAAATAGATTCAGTAAGAAGAGAGAAACCTGTACTATACACAGGAAAAATCATCCACTATATTACCACTATACTGGGAATCGAACTCGGGACTCTCAGGTGAGAGCCAGGCAGCATACCACTACACCAAGACCAGGTAAAAGTATGCATCCTGGCTGTCACCTGAGAGTCCCTGGTTCGATTCCCGGCACAGTGGTAATATATTGGATGATTTTTCCTGTGTACAGTACAGGTTTCTCTCTTCATTCTGACTTGTCGTAAGTGCTTGGGATAGATTAAAAGCATCTACTTGCCCGAGAGCCAGGGGGTTATCTCATCCTCATGTCCACAGTGGGGGCGGAGGGACGTTGGTTGCAAGACTGACAGTAGGAGATAATTTTTACCTGGTGGTGTAGTGGTATATTGCCTGGCTCTCACCTGAGAGTCCCGGGTTCGATTCCCGACACTGTGGTAATATATTGGATGAATCGATTCAGTAGTTTTTGCAGCTCAGGAGAGGAAAAAAACACATAGAGGGCGTTAGTGCAGCACTAGTGCTAGGGAAAAAAAAAACTGCGCAAAAACAAGCCTGCAACCAAGATACATCACTCCTAAAAATTTCAAGTCGCTATCTCGACTGGCCTTGGAATGCCAGCCTTCTAGATCTTCAACTCCCTTATAAAGAAATAATATCTACAATATCAGTACAGACTCCACAGAATGTTGAGTTCTTCATAACAACAATGTGGTGTCACTGGCAACAACAGTTATGTTTGGTGGTGTGGGAGTTGCTCCAGCTGAACGGGCAGTGGAGAGAAACATATTTATGATACTGCATATGAATCAGTGTTGACGTGACTGGCAGCAATGGAGCGTTTTGGTAGAGGGTAGTGTTAAAGAATCTATAAATGACCCAGTGTTTTAGAGAAGGGTAGTAACAGAGTGTTCACTTAGGTGGCGATGTTTAGTCTTAGTTAAGTTTGGAAATGAGCTGCTGGACCCGACTGGGCCTGACCCATCCCGACCAGCCGGACCCGACCCGACAGAGCCGGACCCGACCGTCACGCTAAGCAGAAGTTAATAACTTTACTCCTGTGTGACGCAGAGCTGAAATTCTTTCTCCTTGTGATACAATCATTCAATAAATTTTGCAGTTAACTAAAAACTCACCCATAAAGCGTAGGAACCCCTTGGACTCTGGAGTTTTCCAAGGGAGTACTTTGCTCTAATCACTGAAGGCTTCAGTTACGAAATCCAATTTTAAAAAATCGTCAAAACACTGTGTTTTTTGGCATCAGCTCTAGTGATAAAATATAGGATATTCCGACTATAATTTTACATTAACGTTTTAACATGATTTAATGGTGAAATAACCAAGAGAAAGCACCTCATTTCTGGCTGTAATCATCTCATCAATAAGCAAGTCGA
Source organism: Coenobita brevimanus (assembly GCF_032717465.1). Taxonomy (NCBI): domain Eukaryota; kingdom Metazoa; phylum Arthropoda; class Malacostraca; order Decapoda; family Coenobitidae; genus Coenobita; species Coenobita brevimanus. Next base: position 16,555,044 of record NC_137062.1, on the reverse strand, counting down.
CGTGGCAGGTAGGCTGGGGAGACTTTACAACTTAGCACTGTGTGTCTGCTGCATGCTGTGACACCTCGCTTTACACCAGCACTCGCGTACAGTTGGAACCTGTGTTGCTCAAATAAACCCTGAGCTCTATTAAAAACTTTTGTTTCTTTCCTTCATGATGTGTGTTCCACAATACTCAATGGGAAAATCTAAATTTAATCAATAGCCGAAAACCATCCCGGGAGAAATCATCCAGGGGAAACGCCCTGTTTCTTGCTTTCATCATGCGATTTATAGCCGACAACTTGCCGTAGTTTGTTGAAACTACTCCACGGTTGTGAATATTCTACTTGATTCGTGCGATGCCATGCTTCTATTGTGCGGAAGCAAAGTTGAAAACAACACGTGAGAGTTTCTTTTGTAGTAAGTAGATGCTCCATTGAATGTTCAAACCTCACTGATGTTACCATGGAAACGAGATAATAATAATAATAATAATAATAATCCATCCATCCATCATCCAATCCTACATTGCCCCATGAGGAGCGCAGGAGCCCGGGGCTAGGCAATTGGTCCCGACATTTAAGATGAGTAACAATAATAGTAATAATAATAATAATAATAATAATAATAATAATAATAATTATTATTATTATTATTATTATTATTTTCATTATTATTATAATTCATAAGTTATTCATGGTAGGAGAGTAAGCCTTCCATCCACTCACACGATGCAGTACTGCCTTCAGGTGATTCTACAGAGGGTGACATTCCAACCAATTTCCTATAACCATTTAACCAAACAACGCCTGGTGGTCCAGCGGGTTACGGTGATCCAGTAGGTTGAGGCCGTTAAAGGTTTACACCCTAAGGGAGGGAGAGGATTATTGTTCACATAATGCCACTCAGGGGCCAACGAGGCTGGTTACCCTCACCTTGGACGCCGGGACTAATTACCCTGGCTGTGGGTTCCTGCACTGCTGATGAGGAAAACACAGTGAATGGTAGACACACAGCTTAATGTGACCAACAACCATATATCCTGGTGGGTTTTTATTGTACTCTCTCTCTCTCTCTCTCTCTCTCTCTCTCTGTTTTTCACAACAGAAGGTGTTGGATGCGAGGGTTTGTACCTTACTGGCATTTAAATGTTACCAGCCTTGTTTTACTAAAGCACACACACACACACACACACACACACACACACACACACACACACACACACACACACACAAAGGCCATACAACAGTGTCTTCTCTCACGCACACAGACTAATAAGTACAGAGTTAACATGGGCTTCTTTTAGTGCTCTGCCTCCTAACTTTTTCCTACCCCAATGTCCAGCAGCCGCCTAAAAGAAAAAAAAGACCTGTAACTACTGTGGTACAATGGGTTGTATTCTCTTGGGCTTATGGTGCTCCCTGGCACCTCTTCTGTACCAGTGTATATCTGCTGTTTCTATTTTAAAAGTTTATACTAGAGTTATATGCAAGGTATAAGACAGTCACTCTTCCTCTAGGTTCCACGTAAATACCTGGATTATAAATTTCTTAAAATACCCTTATCCAGATGATAAAAATACTCGAGTTCTGTGTTACTACCTAAATATCAACTTTCATTAAAAAGAGATTTTACATAAAATACCCAGTATTGTACAACCATATGACATAATAACAGGCATCTGTGCCTTAACCTAACAGTACACCTATTTCTGTGCCAAAGTGACACTGTCATAATCGTTTTCATATAAATGCACTTAAGTTGCACGCATTAATTTGCTCTTTGGATGTAGACTTTATTTTGCTGTTCAATATTAGCAACATTTTTTTTCAGTGATATATGAATGTAATTTCGTTTCCGCTCCCCGACACTATTGGGTAAATTAGTTAACTGCATTAATTTACCATCTCTCTCTCTCTCTCTCTCATATTTTTTCCCCTCCTTCGGAGAGTTAGCGTAATGGCATCCTGTTGTCTACAGTTAAACTAAAATTGATCTTTGATTCTACGTACTTTACTCCACTTAACAAGGACACAGAAAGAACAAATTTTAGAAGATCGCCCTCTTCACCATGAAATATAGCCCTCACTTTCTTTTACCGAAACTGATTTTATTTTCATGCCTGAGTAATTCCGTGCAAGTTTAATGTTACTCTAACGATGGCTGAATGTTGGGTGTGGCGTAGGGTGGGAGTGGGTGTAGTGTGGGGTGAATGAGGTTGTGGGATACTGTTGGTGAAGATGTGGGGTAGGGTGGGGTAGGGTGTGAAGTGGAGTGAATGGGGGTGTGGTGTAGAGTTGGTGAGGGTGTGGATGAGAGTGAAGATATAAGGTACAGTTGGTGAGAGTTTAGGGTTGGGTGGGTGAGGGTAGGGTGGCAGGCCAGTGGTTGAGGATAAACGCGTGGGAGTATTTGTGGGTTAGGTCTGCTTCATGTTCTTATTTGCCGTTTTTCGTTCCCCCTCGTGAGCACCAACTATATACAGTTTCCAAGGGAGTGTGGAATTTTTCTGTCAAAACATATTATATAGGGTTACAGCAAGAAAGTCTTCACACTGCATCGTGAGATTTTTTACGAAATCGGTTCAGTTTATAGTTACACATGCTGTCTATCTGAGATTGCATCGTTCAATTGTGTTCATGTTCTGAATTGTATTACTGAATTATCTATCGCTTTACTAAAACTGGTGAAACAAGGTAGTCAGTTTATAATAGTATCTTGTTCATTAGTTATGTTTACAGTATCGATATGGTCTGCTGGTCTCCATCAATATCATACGAGAAGATATATAGGTGTAAGAGAAAAAAATTGTTGATAAAAGATGTGTTAAGAAACCTTCGAAGCATACAAACGACGAAGGCAAAATACACACACACACACACACACACACACACACACACACACACACACACACACACACACACAAAGAAGACAACATTTCGATCAAAATCGAACAGAAGGTCAGGAAACTGTGGATAAATTGATGCTCGGGATGGAAGCAGCGTTGTAGGGGGTATGTTGGTATGCAAACAAGGGAGTCAGACGGCGAGGGTTTTTTACACCTGTATTATCAGGTAGAGAGTAGATTTGAACTTACACGTATGTCACTTATCTCTTTCTCTTCGGTGATATATTTTTCATTTTTTTCTTGCTACTGGTGCTAGAAAGGGATGCTATCACTTCAGTAGTGCTGATGAAACTGGGAGGCTCAGTTAACCGCTTATACAAAAGTCACTCAGCCCCCTCCCTATCCACCAAAAGGAGATTGGTTGACTACAGGAGGAAGATAACTTCAGCTTGTATTCCACCAGGTTCAGGTGCAGATTAACCATACTGGCATATTAAGCTTATACAGTAGGGTGCCTTTCGAACTTTGGTATTAGGGCTTCAGTAAACCCGTCACAATCAGAGCGCTCTCCTAGGCTAAATTGCAAGAAGCTGAAAAAATGTCATCATGTTGTCTGAAGGAGATAATGGCCAAACCCAATTCCATTTATTATGCATGGGGTGGGTAAGATCCAGGAAAGGAAGTAGGCTACTAGTTGTGATGGAATTTGGCGAATGTTTCTCCCATGTGAAAAAGAAAAAAGAAAAAAGATGAAGCTGAGAATAACAGCACCACAAAAACGTAAGTTTCAGCAGCTTGAATGATAACTGAATGGAGATTTGGATCACTTTCACTGGGTCCTATTTGCACTATGTTGGTACAGGGTTGGGTTGATGGTGATGGTGAAGTTGTGAACTGCTTGAATGTGCGGAAATGGTAAAGCGAGCAGCGTGGTGAGGGGAAAAAAAAAAAATGTTTTGATTATAGGGGATTTTTTTTTTTTTTTTTTTTTTTGGTGAAATATGTGAGAGTGGATTCGTGGAAAGGATTGGGTGGCAAATGGGAACAATTTTTGGAGCGGGATATTGCGAGGTGATTCTGCAACTGGGAATATTCTGTGACGGAATGGAAAGTTATGTTCGTCAGAATACAGTACTAGTATGTGCAGTAAGATTGTTTTTCGTAAAGAAAATTGTATGTATAGCATATGTACGGTAATAGTTCTATAACAAAAAAGAAAGCAAAAGACTGAGGGCTTAGAAAATTTGACGTCCCCAAAGAAGATTTAAAGAAATAAAGTGAAAATCAGGAGTCATTCCACTGGAGAAGCCAAGAAACACTCTGTTTAACTTGAAAAGAGTAGTGGAACTGTCACAACCATAAGAGGGTTAACGGTGAAAGTATTAACACTCTGCCGCGGGGGGTTCAGTTTCAACAAAATAAATCACCAGAAGTTAGCTGGGATTGAATAGTAGACTTATTTTGACCACGCGAGGGTTATGTTTATTGAACTTTGCGACTTGTGGGTTATGATTTGCACAGGGGATGGTGTTAAAGCCAGCTCCCTCGCAAGAGTCAGAAGAGGTTGGAAGAATATTAGAAGGCTGTTGCCCTTACTGACAATGAAGGAGAGTTATAATTTGTGAATCGAAAGTGTGGTACTTTATAGATATGAAACTTGGACAATAAAAAAGGAGGTATTTCGTAGACTTGGGTGCACAGAAATGACAATATTGAGATGGATGTACAGTCGGCTCCGGGAGTCCTGTTACACCCTGCCATCTCTCTCTCGTTCACGTGATAACGGCGCACTATTCGTGTAGGTAGCAGGCGGACAGCAGAGAATTTTCTTATTAAACAGTTTAATACAAAAAAACTGACGAATTAACATGCGGTTGAATGATTCACAGAGGATATAACAATATGATATGGAATCTCTCCGAGGGTATGTGGTGTTACTTGCAATATATACTGCTTTTGTAGAAGAAAGTGGTGGCGGGGTGGAAGAGGTAAGATGATTGAGGGGGTAAGGTAAGGGAAGGGAGAGAAGAGGGGGGGGGGGTAGTCAGGAGAACGTGAAAGTGAAGCACCAAAGCAGTGTGAGTGGAAGAAGAAGGGAAGAGGGGAAAATGAATGAACCTTTCCATTCTTTCAGGTGGTGTATTGCGGGTAACAATGATATTATTCCATCTCCCGTTGGTCATTGACTTACATGCCTCTAGGGGGAGAAGGGCAGGAGCTGATTGGGACATCTTGGTCATAAAATCTCAAAAGGCATCAGTAGTCGTAAACTATATGGTGTTCGTATCCTAGCAGTTTATAAGTTGTTTTGCCACTTCATTCTCACTTCGGCCTGATATCCCAGCTTGTAATTAATTTCCACTTTGACGCTGTGTGCAAAGCGGTGCCAAGAATGGGAACTATAATAAGATCATGAATTATGGCAACTACATTTTGTCTAGAACACAAGGCCAACGTTATAAGAGGGAAGGCAGTTAATGGAAGGTGTAAAGAGAGGGAAGGGCTGAGATGGAGCTCTGTGCGCTGTTGTCACATGAGCGAGAGAGGGATGGTAGAGGTACAGTAATTCAACTCCTGAAGCCGACTTTACACTCAGAAACAAAAGTCGTCTCCTGAATTTTGGTGGGAGTCTCTGCAAAAAAGCTAAACTTTTGGGGCACTCCATCTTGTGTCATGTGAACGGTTGGTAGTACTGGCATGGGGGTTCGGATTCCCAAAACCTTTGGTTCGTATCCTTGCATTTGCTGCGTTAGATTATTTTTTTTTTATTTCCGAGGGAATTGTTAATATTTTTACTTCGTCCGAATCGTTTCCAAACGGTATTTGAATCGAGTTAATGCCAGGAATGTTCAATTGAAAAAAATCGCAAGGATGTGATTTTGTGATGTATGGCACTAGTAGCCATTTGTTTTTTTTTTTTTTAATACTAGGAAGAAGGAACCAAAGGCCACGAGCCCGCAATAATTGTTCCTTCCAAGAGAAAAACAAAATACAAGAGAGAGCCAAATTCAAGCTCCGATCATTTCGAGATACCTTGACACACTGCGTTAAGACTGGAGATCATAGAAATACAGACAGAGGGAGACAGTTCCAGAGTTGACCTGTTGCATAAATGAAAGACTGGGAGTATAGATTAACTCTTGCATTAGAGAGTTGGACAGAAAAGGGATGAGAGTTTGCTGCTAGTCGGGTGCTACGCGCCTGTCTGAGAGGTGGAGGAATGCATGCAGACAGTTCAGAGGAGTAGTGACCATTGAAGTAGTGATAGGAAAGAGATAAAGATCCAAAGTGCGGCGAAGAGACAGAGGCTGAAAGGAGCCAGTAAGAGGAGGAGAGTTAATGAGACGAAAAGGCTTTGACTCCACCCTATTGAGAAGAGCTGTATGTTGGGAGCCTCCCCACACATGTGAGTTGTACTCTACACAGGGGCGGATAAAACCCCTGTATAGAATCAACAACTGCGCTGGGATAAAGAAGGAACGGAGTCGGCTTAGCACACTTAATCTCTTGGAAGCAGATTTTACAAGAGATGTAATATGATCTTTCCAAGATAAATCCCGACTGAATGAAACCCCAAGCATGTTCAAGGACGATGCAGGATTAAGCTGAATATTATTAAACATTAGTGGGTATACCTGTGGAAGATTTTGTCGGGTTGATTGGTGTAAGAATAGAGTTTTTGGTGCATTAAAAACAAGATTATTTTTACCCCAGTCAGAGATACGAGCCAAGTCAGACATTAGGTGCGTTATAACCTAATCCCTTGTTTGTTGAAGTAACTGCTGAGATGGACTTTCTGGTAACCGAATGGAAAGGTGAAGGGTGGATAGTGGATAGGGTTAGATGTACAGCTTAGAAGGTCATTGATGAATAAAAGGAAGAGAGTCGGTGATAGCACAGAGCCCTGGAATACACCACTGTTTATAGTTCCAGGAGAAGAACCATGGCTGTCTACAACAGTGGCTATAGAACGACAAGGAAATATAGATGAAGGGACAGACAGAAGGATAGAAACCGTAAGAGGGCAGTTTGGAAATTAAAGATTTATGCCAGACTCGATCGAAAGCCTTTGAGATGTCAAGTGCAATGAGAAAGCTTTCGCCAAAGTCCCGAAAGGAGGATGACCAGGAGTCTGAAAGGTAGGTGAGAAGATTACCAGTGGAGCATCCTGGCGGAACCGATAGTGACGATCAGAAAGAACGTTGTGATAGGAAAGGTGCTTTAAAAATTTTTTGTTCAAAATTGACTCGAAAACTTTTGAGACACAGGATGTTAAAGCAATTGGACGATAGTTAGAGGGTTGGGAATGATCACCCTTCTTTGGGACTGGCTGAATGAGAGCAAACTTCCAGCAAGAAGGAAAGGTACAAGTTGATAAACAAAGGCGAAAGAGTTTGCCTATAGTCAGGGTGTAAGCACAAAAGCACAGTTCTTGAGGACAACAGGAAGGACTCCATCAGGCCCATATGCCTTGTTAGTATTGAGGCCAGTGATGGCAGAAAATACATCAGCTGAAGAAATTTCAATGAAAGCCATGAGGAAGTCAGAAGGAGGTAATGATGGAGAAACAGCACCGGAATCGTCTAAGGTGGAATTGGAGGAAAAAGTCTGAGTGAAGAGATCTGCTTTATCAGTAGAAGAAATAGCTACAGAACCATCAGAGTAGAAAAGAGGAGGGAAGGATGATGAGGTAAAGTTGTTAGAAAGGTTTTTGGCAAGGTGCCAGAAGGAGCGGGAAGAATTCGAGTTGGAGAGTTGAGAGCATTTAGTACGGATGAAATTATTTTTAGCAGAGCGATGAACAGACTTAGCACGATTCGAGTACATATCTGATAGGCGAAACAAATTTGCTCATTTTCTCCTAACGACTGCACTTTGTTCAAAGTCTCCAGATATTTTGCTATCCTATGCCTTATCATCATGTCTGCAGAATTGCTATTCACTTCTATTAGTTCCTGTCAGCTCTTCGTCTGTTTTATCTTTCACTTTTAATTTTCATATAATTTATTCATTTTTACCTGTGGTAATGTTTTCTTGTGCCATGCTTTGAAATGTGTATTTATAGCCACTTTAAACTATATTCAGGATAAATTATGCTAGTGAAGTTAGGGATTCGAATGGCTAACTGAACCCCACAGCACCAGTTTCCCAAAACATATCTCGAAGACTAGGAGTTGTCGACAGAGTAACTAGTATTAAAATTTAATAAACATTTTATGGCATATGATTTGGATAAGTTCATCGAAAAATAAGACAAAATCCTTTACTATCACGTGATCCACAGATCTCCACCACCACTCGTAAATGTATACCACTTCTATCACACATCACCCCCACACCCTTATCATCATATCACCATCATCACTCTAAGACCTAACACCAAAATCACAAACCTTATACCATCATACAAAGCATCACGGCAACGATAATATTTAGTATAAACCCTGTTTGGTGCAATGACATCTTAGAGTCTTCATTTCATTGAGTCATCAAGATGCTGGGTAACGTCCAGTTGTAATCGAAGTCTCTCCCATAACTCCATTACGAGGGTGAATATTTCTCTCCGATTCCCGCCGTTGCATCCAAGCCAGTCTTTGCTCCTCAAGGCCCACACGTCCTGAATCATGTTCAGGTCCGGTGATCTTCTAGGCCAATCAAGGAGTGCCACATGTCAAACCAGTCCCTTACAACCCGTTCAGTGTGGATTAGGTTGTTGTCCTCGGTTAGATGAACGTGAAATGCATCTTTCTCAGCAAATACTTCCCTTGCAGATAGTAATAATACATTCTCCAAGATGTCAACATATTCTGCAGCTGTAGACGACCGTTTAGCCCAACCAGCTCCCCCACAACTCCACGACATCCAGTCCCAGACTCCACCCGTGATGTATGGCCGCATGGCACTGTACTAGGTTTGTCGCCTTCGGGCGTAATAAATTAATAAAATCAAATCAAATCACCCGTGATGCGATCACTCCTCCGTGATGGAAAAAAATTTTCCTTGTCATATCTAGTTATGAAAATGCATGTTGAGGCGAAGATACCAGATCGCTTGAGGTCTCCATATTTGGGGGTCAGGGTGAATTAAAAGAAAGCAGTGCAGTTTATGTGCCTAGTAATAACAATACAACCTCCTATCATCATCTGTGAGGAATGTGATGTAATGAATGAGTCAGGAAAGCCATATGAAAATCGAAAAGTGTAAACAGTGTATCATTCATGTGCTATAATTATGCACAAGAATAGTTTGGTCTACCTGATGTTAACTCTGCGCTATACAGATGGTGGACGAAGACCCTCTGACGAAAACACCTTTTCATCGCAAAACAGGATACTTCGCCAAAACTCCAGTGGCATCTCGCCAAACCAACTTGCCAATGTTGGTCGGTTATTCCTGTGTCATGGCGTTAGGGCCGGTTTCACAGCTGGGGTTCCAGTGAATATACCAGACGACCGAAGTCTGCAGTTTTCTTGCTAAGCCGTCTTGTACTGGCCGGAAAAACCACCTTCAACAATTGACCAGCACATTCAATTTTTTATGAATTCATGAAAATTTGGGGAGTTGTTAGTACATTATAAGGATTGTTAAATACATACAATATAAAGATGTGTCCACACTATGACTTGGTGAGGAGCACGCGGTATCATACGTGGTGATGTTGACCCTTCAGTTTAGTACGAGACATCCAAATTCTTGATTCTACTGTGGGTTTTCAATTTAGGTTTTCAAGGAAGACGGGTATGGTCATGAGGGATGTCGACGAAACACATTACTTTAACAATTCGCTATATCTTCATACATACTGTTGATACCAAGGAGATTGGACTTGTTGCAGGTCAGGAGAAGGCTTGAAAAGTCCTTGAAAACCAGACAATGGCCATGCTGGACCCGATCTCAAAAGTAGAATACTATGCCAGAACTTGGTTGAAGTCCACTCCCAGGCTTATACCCCGTTTAGGGGATTAGAAGCTGATGTACTAACTCATAATGAGACTACGAGAAGAAAATGCTCCAGGCTGGACGACACGATGTTGTCAGTTACAGCGCCAAACACAGATAAAGCGAGCTTCTCTTCCTTCAGTGAAGTGCTCAGCCTCCCCTCAGGTACCCTTATGATATAACTTCTAAACTTCTTAAGATATTTCCTTTTATGAACGCGGATAAATATCACGAAATATATCGGGACTCAATGGTAATATATTAAGTGTCCTCAACTAGAAAAAGTAAATGCTGAATTGATGTAAACAATACATAACTTCATGATAAAATGTTTAAAAACATATTTTCAACCTGTACATTCTGTCATCAGTGTCACTTCCTATATTATCACTTTCGCTTCAAATGTAAACGGAGAGAAGTTACGATGATAGATGATGATGATGATGATGATGTTGATGATGATGATAAGGGAGAATATCTTTTTACTGTGTGCAAGGTGTCAGTGCTGGTGTTCTGTCTGTGGGCAAAAATTCGCTATCAGAACGTGATATCTGCTGTATATCTGTTTATATTTTAATGTAGGTACGGGAACATCAGCAGATCATCATGCTCTGCTCATTGATGTTTACTATACAGTACTATTAGTCCAAAGGTATTTAATGCTAAGAAACTATGAATCGCAGCCCTATAATAGTATTCATAAGAAGAAAGAGGTTTAGATTAAAGCACATGGACCCATGGGGATCATTAACGCGGATAATTAACTTTTGGTTAATACCAAATATCTCTTGGAATACAACACGTGGTGTCCAAACTTATAGGGCCTATCAAGGTTCCCAATTGTACTGCTGAGTCAGTACGGGTAAGGGGAAAGTACATTTTTGCTAACTTTAGAACAGAACCAAAATTTTCCGATAGGAAATTGAGTTTAGAGGAAATATTTCTAACGATGTGGAAATAAGCTGAGCAGAGATGAATACTGGATAGGTCATGAAGAACCGTGTAACCGATGATACAACTTACTCTAATTCCATCAGAAACAGTCAGGCGGTACTTGATGTAGGAAGGTACCACGACCACATGAAAAGAAATCAAAGATAAATGCACAAGCCAGGGATATTAATAATGCTACGAAAACACTAATTTCAAAGAAATCACGAGACTAGGTGAAAACAAGTCACTGGACGAAAAGAACATTATTTTTTTTTTAAGGTCACTTTCCTCCAAAGCTTACCGGGTATAAATACGTTCAGTGTTTCCCTTTCTCCTTCGTGTCTTTCAGCACTGAAATTAGTGTGGGTGTGTGGGTTAACTGGTACGATTCTGGTGGTTCATTAACCTCCTTTGCTTTGATAACACCTGCTGGAGAGGGATGCATTTTCGCACTGGTGCCACATAACCAGACGGATACAGTGCTCGGTTATAGAGTAGTCCACCGTCTCCTTTCCTATCCTCAGAAAAGAAAGATGGTCAACTGTGGAAAACGACAAATTCATCTTGCAATCCAACAGGTTCACGTTCAGATGAGCCTGTGGTCACAACAGCAACTGCGAAGACATCATAATAGCCTATTTTATTCTTGCCGTCTCCAGATGATTTCATCATATGAAAAAAAAAAAAAGTACTGAAGGCGTTAATGAAGGTTGTCTATTACCATCCAGTTGGAATAAGTCTCTGCTAAACTGAACAAAACTGTCAGGTTTGACGAAAATAAAATAAAAATATCCACTCTCCATTATCCTGTCCAGTTCATCACTGACACCTGTTTCTTTCCTTGTGTGTGTGTGTGTGTGTGTGTGTGTGTGTGTGTGTGTGTGTGTGTGTGTGTGTGTGTGTGTGTGTGAGCTGATGTGACTAAGGGGTTTTATAAATATCTTTGACATCATAATTATTCTTGCTACCGATAGACGATTACATTATGCACACATGGAACCTTTATTTTCAGAAGGGATTAATGAAACGATCATATTATAATCCCTAGGCTTCGAAAAATAATTCGTGAGCCGAAAAAAAAAAAAAAAAGTCTGAAGGCAGCAAGAATGAAATTCTAAAAATTTGTATGAACCATGTGAACCCGATGTCATATTCTTTATACTTCTTACTCGCTATATCTAACCGATTATATTTAGATTAGGATGGTTCACCGACTGAAAGGAATGACGAAGGTTATATGGAATCCTTCTTGTTTGATATGTCTCTCCTATGGTAAAATAAATCAGTCAGTAAATAATATACATGTGTAGAGAAAGCAAAACTGAGACAAAGGAAGTCATTGTGTTTTTAGGGTTAATAAACAACATGTTCAGTGTTTCCCTCTGTGTAGCCTCTGTTGCCTGTGTCTTTTTGTGCTGGAGTTGTATTGGACACCTGGTGGGATTCTGATGGCTCATTAAAACTTGAGGCGGATCAATTATACCGGTCTGCTTGTCTGGCAACCCAGGGCAAGGCACAGTTCTTGGCCTGCATCACTTTACACCAATCTGTTGGTTCAGTCACACTTATTTGTCACAGTTCTAAATATTTCACCATCAAACGCCTCCCTTACGTTTGGTAAAACCGTCTGTTGGTGCTGAAGATAACTGTCCATGGCGTCATTATTATGAAGGGGCTAATGATGCCTTTTGTACCCCTTTCGCTACTCGCTATAACTTTCATGTTTCACGCACACTCAGTTTACATTCCCGTTTCAACGTACCTAACTACTAGACGTCGCTTCTAACCTCAATCAAATCGTTTACAGTTCGTAAGGAAAGCTAAGAAAGGAGTCATTATACAGTGTGAATTAACTCATTTGCTCCCAGTGTCTTCAGAGAAGGACGGAACTATCAGCTCTTAGGTGAAGCAAGATCCCTCATACAGGAATGCTGGGCACTAATGGGTTGAAATGTTTAACTCCTTTACCATCACATTTTTATTCCTAAATTGGCTACAATTGGGTGACAATAAAGGAATATATAACAGAGACGACCGTACCGAAGGTGAGAATACTTTTTTTCCTGTAAACCCTTTACCTCGTGACAACACTTCCACAGGTGATTAAAGTCGTCTGACAATAAGAGGAATAAAGAATGGTATCACCGTTCTGCAGGAGTTTACACAATTATATACACAAAACATTAACTCAAGTGTTTTTTCATCATACTAAAACTAATTCCACACAGCGAGTTACGTATGTCTTAATTCCGTGGCGGGAAATGTTTGAAATTATTTTTCTTCCAGTAGTTAAAGTAAACCCTATAACAAATTAATGGAGGGTTGGCGATGTATAGCTCAATTATTTTGTGACGTTTCTCAATATATATATATATATATATATATATATATATATATATATATATATATATATATATATATATATATATATATATATATATATATATATATATATATATATATATATACCGCCCTGCTGCGGATGTCACTGATTGCATTGCGCAGTTGACCCTTGTGCGATGTGGTGCGGTGAGGATCTGTCCGTTCTCCCCTTTGGGGCTAAGATGCGAATGAATGTGTTGAATGGATGAGTAAATGGGGAGTGTGTCGTCCTGTCTCGGCTACCTCCCTTTCCTTGGGGGAAGCAGCCTAGGTATATAGATAGATAGATAGATAGATAGATAGATATAAGGGAATTAGAGGTTGTTTATGGTATTTTGGAACACAGCCAATTCTACACGAATATTAGTAAGTGCTTTTCACCTTGCACCTTAACCCTTTTATATTGTTGACTATTTTCCCTATTTCCTGATAATATTGTTTTGCATATGCAAGATTTATGGAAATGGAGGCGTTAGGTATAGCATTCATTAACCTCTTCTGTGCATAAAGTTCGTTATAAAGTGAATAAAATCGTTTGAGCGGCGCAACAAATGCTATAAATACACGCCTACATTGTGAGGGGCTTATAAACAATACTAGGGAATAAGAACGTGAACGTGGTAGTGCACTGTTATCATCTCTAATGCTGACATACTTCTGCGAAACGTGCAGTTTGCTTTTAGAAATTAAGCTGCCCCTATCAGCACAATAACGACTTCTGTTTTTTACCCATGCCGAAACCAGGCAATACAAGTTAGGAGATCTAGCACCGGATGGATTACATACAACCTTCAATGGGTCACAGATAGAGCCCTCCACAATCCATCCGCCTGTTTTTTTTATCTCCTGTACCGTAGCAAATTAACATGCAGCAAGTTTCCTTGTTTTAAAGCTCCCCTCTAGTGTGAGAGACGACACCTATAACACTCTGTAAAGTGGCATGCCGACTATTCACATATGTTGCCTGCAAGTTTTTCATAAAGAAAAATTAGGCATTGCACGTTTACCTTCACCCTCAGTGTTTTAAGAATATGGCCGTTGAACTGAGATCTGTTGAAACAAATTACCTCATAAGTGCCTCTTGGAGTGACTGTGCTGTTTTTACTTTAACTTGGCCTAAAACTGACATTTCTATATCGAACAGTGAGTTGTAACAAGATCATTACAGAATATGATGCTGACCATGAAGGAATACTATGGAAAAGATGCCAATGAGATGCATGAAAGGAGCTACAAACTGATGGAAGTCTGGCGCAATTAGGGGTGAATGAAGTATAGGTAAATAAATTAGCCAGGGTACTGTATATATCATTTATTTGTCTATCGTTTTTTCTATCAGTCTACTTTTGAGCACTGGCACGTGTGCCTAATGAATGAGGAAGTAATGAGACAGGGACACTGAAACAGTGCATGAAGGGTGAATAGGGAGAGGGGTGAGTAACTGTGAAACAATATGAAAGGATGAGAGAGGAGGGACCAGCAGTAGCAACAGCTGCGACAGCAAAAATAGTAGTAGTAAGAGAAGTAGTAGTAATACTAATAGTAGTAGTAGTAGTAGTAGTAAAGCTCAGTAGCAGCAGCAGTAGTAGTAGTAGTAGTAGTAGTAGTAGTGGTAGTAGTAGTAGTAGTGGTAGCATCAGCAGTAGTAGTAGCAGTAGTAGTAGTAGTAGCAGTAGTAGTAGTGGTAGTAGTAGTAGTACTTAGCAGCAGCAGCACCAGCTGTAGAAGTAGTAGTTATAGTAATTAGTAGCAGTAGTACAGTAGCAGCATCAGCATCGGTAGTAGTAGCAGCAGCAGCAGTAATAGTAGTAGTAGTAGTACTTAGTTGCAGTAGTAATAGTAGTAGTAATGGTAGTAATTAGTAGTAGCAGTAGTAGTAGTAGTAGTAGAGTAGTAGTAGCAGTAGCAGCTCTTAGCAGTAGTAGTGGTAGCAGTAGCAGCTCTAAGTAGCAGTAATAGTAGTAGTAGTAGTAGTAGTGGTAGTAGTAGTACTTAGTAGCAACAGTAGTAGTAGGAGTAATAGTAGTGGTAGGACGAGGAGGAGTTGGTGTTGTTGAGTAACCTCTGTCTGACTGGCTGAGCAGACCCACAAACTGCAGGCAAGCAACTGCCCCTCCTGGGCCATCCCGTGAACTGATTTTTCCTTGTGGTAGATAGCGCTTCGCCACGGCGAAACACACGGAAAAATGTGGTTTGATTTCCGAATGGACGCCGCATTTTCTTCTCTCCACCCAGTTAACAGGGGCACCATACAAACTCCACAATACCCAGATATTTGGCTATATGGTTACCATCCAGCAATGTAAATGGTTTACTGGGTTACAGAAAGCCTTTACGCTTGTCACTCATAGTAGAGCCACCTGAAGTGGGAAGAAGAGTATTAAAAGTGAGAGAAAGAAGAAATAGGAGGAGTGGAGGGAAGACGCAGAAAAATAATAAAATTTAAGGAAGAAGTTGGCATCAGATGGTGATGATAATGGTGATGAAAATAACGGGAAGAAGGAGGCGGGAGAGGAGGATTTCAGAAACATCACATGGAAGAAAATGAAGGAAACGCAAATATGACTGAGCAAGTATTAAACTTATTAGCACCAAGTTTTTTTTTTTTTTTTTTTTTTTTTTTGTAATTGAGTAAAAGTTTGTGTAAATGAAAAGTAAAGTTTCGTCAGGTTGAAGGAGACACAGAGGCGAAAGTGAGTGGAAAGATACTATGATTTATAACGTAACTTGGAAGAAAGACGAAACTAGTGTGTGTGCGTGTGTAATTCACCGGGTCGGTCAGGATCACTTGATGGTCGTGATCGTCAGCATTTTACCCTCCCGGAAGGGAGCTGAGAGCTCATATAGTCCGATCTAAGGGCAAGGCTGTGACCTTCACACACCCACACACCCGTCCCCGTGCTCAAGGGGGACAGTAACCTCCCACTTCGTCAGTGAAACTTTTCGCAACCTGAGCGAGGCGCGAACTCCCTTCTACCAGATGGCAAGCGAGAACAAAACCACTGCGCCAGCGAGCGGTGTGTGTGTGTGTGTGTGTGTGTGTGTGTGTGTGTGTGTGTGACTATTTTATATGCAAAAACGAGAGTCATAGTCTGTGCACCAGCTAAATTTTGTACCCTCCAAAGACATCTGAAAAAAAAAAAAAAATCAGAACTGAGATCAGATCATTTCTAGGTGCCTGAATCTTAGAGTTCACAGGCAGTGAGAGTGACAGAGTCAGGAAGACAGTTCCATAGCTGACCATTTATGTACATGACAGGCAAAAAGTGGCGTTAAATTTTTGCATAAGAGTGTTGGACAGAATATATTGTAGGTTACATAAGAGGTGTGGCTGCATAGGTACTCTGCGCCTGCCGTATTGGGAAAGAGATGTAAAGAAATTTTTGATGTGCAGTGACCATCACTATATCGACAGTTAGAGAGAAAGAGAGAGAGAGAGAGAGAGAGAGAGAGAGAGAGAGAGAGAGAGAGTCTACTGAACACAGTTTTTTGACAATGGGCTGAGATGGTGGTGGCCGGTGAGGCAATGGGTGTGATGGTCCTGAAGTGACCTGCATGAACTGAAGTGGCCTGAATAGACTAAAATGACTTGAATGCACTGAAATTATATTAAGGAATTGAAATTATCTAAATGGACACAAGTGGACTGAATACATTGAAATGACTTAGATGGACTGAAGTGATACAAAAGAACTGAAATAATTTAAATACACTTAAGTGGCGTAAATAGTTCTAAAATATCCTAGATAAACCTGAACTCACATGCAAATTAATTGAATTATATTTAAATAATTCCGACTGCATTTAAAGATAAACTGGAATCTCCATACTGAGCTAAATTGACTGGAGTCGACTTGAATGGAAGTGAAGGATGTGAGTAAACCTGGTGTGAATGAACGGGGACTGACATGACTGGGCCATATGGACGTGGATGGCGTCAAGTAGCCTGGTGAAAAAGACACGTAAATAGACGGAGGGCTGGGTTGTACAGTGTTCCTTGCATGGACTGGTGACATGATTAGGGCTATAAACAAAAGGATCATTTAACACAACTATGACAAGAGCAGATTCAACGTAAGCAATGCTGTTGTCAAATATTGCAGTGATACTAGCAACTTTATTCAAGACATTGGAATTTTTGTGTTAGCCAAACCCTTGGTACGCCTGGTCAACTAGCGGACAACCTATTCAGCTTCTTTGACGTAAAGAATGTTGTCACAACTCTGGCCTACATTACTGAAGGCGATCTTTGTGTCAGTACACTTGAAGTCGCGGGTTCGACACCCGGGCCGACCTCTGGTAGGGTGTTTTTACCCCAGTCTGTTGGCACCTGGAAATGAAACAGGGACCTGGATTTAAAGTGACAGTTGCGTGACGTTTCCTGTGGCAATGTTTACCTTCTTTCCTTGTCGTTCGCAAAGCTCCCAACCTGCAGAGTGTACGTGATTTTTTTTTTTTTTGCCTCTCGACCATTGGGGCCAAAGCCCTTGGTTATGAAAAGGCCGTATATATATATATATATATATATATATATATATATATATATATATATATATATATATATATATATATATATTATACTGTATATACAAACATATATTTATACACACACACACACACACACACACACACACACACACACACACACACTTCCATGTATATATACAGACACACTTTCATGCTCACGCCCATATAAATATATAATAATATTTATTGTATTTATTTTTGTGTATTTTTATTTTTTTAATTTTTTCTTGGTTTTATGTTTTTAAGACATTATTATATAAAGAAAAACCTAATCTAATGACCCTAAAACTAATCACCTAACAGACAAATCGCTAACCTATACTAAATCCTACAGAGACAAATAGCTAGACCTACACTAATTTGAAAAAATACCTCGACAAACAGAACACCATCGACTGCAGATATGTAATGCCTTTCTACATTTCTACATTACATACCTGCACTCATCACCTGCGACTGTCAGTCGAGGCACAACCTAATATAGGGGAAATTAGTATATGAAAGGGAACCAGACGCGTCAGGAACATTTCCATATACGTCAGCTGTCGGCCCTAATTAGAACAACTTGAACAATATGGTATAATCCATTTACATAATTTGTACAAAAAGTGAAGTACCTCGCCCAACAGACCACCATCGACTGCAAGTGGCCAATACCTTTCTATATTGCACACCTGCACTCATCAGCATGTGACTCTCAGGCGAGGAAAAGAGTTTAATGTAGGGGACATCAATATTAGAAGTAGATCAGTGGGAGGAGGAACTATTTCAAATATGTCAACTGTCAACCCTAATTTATAGTACAATATTTACGTATTTACAGTCCGTAAAACCATTACCATACAGTAAAAAAGTCACATCACTCTGATCAGTCCGGTCTCTCTCAAGAAAGCCATCAATTTATCAGTCATAACAATGTCCCCATCACCCAGGATGGTGGAAAGGGTGAAGGGGACATCTGATGCGTCGCAGTAATTTATAAGTGAAGCACGTTCACGAATAAATCGCAGACAGCGCAAGATGATATGACTGATAGATAACACCACATCACAGATGTCACATTGCAATGGGAATCATTTTTCCATATAAGGTTTCATGTGTATCAGGATGGTGGCATTAAGCCTCGAGCGTGCCAACACTTTTTCTTCCAGGCGACTGGGACGGTTGACAGTGTCCCAGTCACCCAGGTACGGCTTACATGTTGGAATATTTAGTCTGGTCCACTGACCTTGCCACAGAAGATTTATTGATATCATTCCAAGAGAGAGACTCGACCGTAGATCACGAGAAACGTCCCAAGTCTCCTCGAGCTCTACAGCCGACTTTGCAAGTAAGTCAGCTTGCTCATTGCCGTAGATACGCCAATGACCAGGCATCCAGATCAGCGTGAATGACTTGTTGCATGAATGCGGTTTATTAACAATGCGGCCTTGGATCTCATTAGAATCCGTAGTGCAAGAAGCAATCGCCTGAAGGGCTGATTTCGAGTCTGAAAATATGACAAATGAGTCATGCCGAGAATTGAGGGCATAGTCTATAGCTTTGTCAATGTGTAACTTGCAATACTTTGGTGATAGAAACTCTGTGTACAAACAGCTAGATAAGGAGTTTATTAAGAGCTCACAGTAAAATAGTCTACCTGACCAGGCTGCCTGATATCAACTCATGCAATAACGCCGTCTTCAGGCGTGGGAGAGCATGCTGACCTAGCAAATTTAGTGGGGGCATGTATGCATTGGGGGGAGACATATATACATCGGGGGTAGACATATTGTGGAGGGGGTACACTACGCCCCCGGGTAGCTGAGATGGTGTCTCCTGACACCAGGAGTTAAATGGCGGGTGATTATAGGAGTAAGGCAGGACCGGGGAGGTTTGTACAAGGGATAAGTATGATACAGGGGCAGTAGGGGAGACATGGCCATGTTGAGGGGAGGGAATTAGAAGGATATATACATATAAGATATACAAGGAATAATAGGTACAAATCCAGTAAGGGTCGAAGGGATATATGAACATAATGGGAATTACACAATAATAGTTTGATACATGATAAACAAGGAGTAGATATGAGAGATCTATTGTTGTTCTTCCTTCATTTTGTTTTTTTTTTGTATTTTCTGTAGGATACACTGTCACGCAGTAATGTATGAAAGAAATACCATCATTTTCTAGTAGGCAGAGTGCTGTTCACAGTTTGGTTAATTGTCAGATGGCATTGCTAGTTACTGAATGTGAGGGCACTAAGTACGGGGAGTTTCTACGTCGTGTGTAGGGCGTACTATGCCTGTAGCGACTCTGATTTCCTGGAGTCGACGTTCCATTTGTCTGACACAACAATGCACTGCACAGATGATGAGTAGAAAACCTATGAAAGCAATAACCACAGGGGGAAACACAACTGTTGGATGAACCCATGAACGGCTGAAGGCCAGAGAAAATTGATCCATAATGAAATCACTGTCATTGAGGAAGGTGAGCATGCGCAAGTGAGGGGAGGTGATGGTAATGTTGGCAGACGGTAGGGTTGAAGGCATGTCGATTGGTTGAAAGATGTCATAGGAGTGTTTACGAACAGCTTGGTGATAGCGAGTGGCGTAAGTGATGACGGACTCCGATTTGACGGTACAATAGTCAGGTGCTTTGTAGAGACCACTAGCGGGGACGAAGCGAACGGAAGAACCAGGACACATGATTGTGACAGAGATGGGAACAGCAAAGAAGAAGTACTGGACATGGTGGAGGTGAGCATGGTGGACCGGGAGGTCAGGAGCTGGGACAAAAGAACAGGCCGCGTAGATGGAATGGTTGCGAACTAAAGCAGACTAACAGGGTGTAGCACTGCTAGGGAAGATAGCGAAAAGGTGGGCAGCACAGAGACGAGAGGTCGGAGTAAGGGAGGAACATTGCTGGAGGTCTGTGGAAGAAAGGAAGGTAACAGAAAGATGATCATGGGAGAGGATATCGGGTGAATGCGTCGGTGCAGATCCCGTAGAGTTAATAGTACATACACCGATTGGCGTATCATCAGTCTGAATAGTAGGAATTGAGGAATCCTGGCACACCTTTACGGCCGCTGGGTATAATAGGAAGTCTCCAATCTTTACACCACTTTTAAGTTTTAGTGGAGCATTTGTGACATTGAGCAAGTACAGGTAGCATAAACTGTCCTCTAAGACTGTACACCACGCTGACTCATAAGTCAAGCCATTCACACAACACGTCTCAGGTAGGGTTAGTACATCCACTCCTTCTTTCGCACCAGCAACACAAACAAAGACTTTGGTGAACTCATGCGGTAACAAAATTGTGCACGTATTCGTTACTGCACGTTTCGTCTCTGCGTGTTGGAGATCATTCAGACTGTGTGAGGTAGGTAACTGAGACATGTCTGAGTCAGTGATAGGGTTGTCGGGAGAGGATGTAAGAACCATGTTCGAGGGCTGAGATGATGTATCAGGGGACATTGAGGAATTTATGTCCTTGCTCGCAGTCAGTAAAGGAATGATCTCTGTGTTCTCAGATGATGATAGTGGTGGTTTGGGCTGGGTTGGACTTTTTGGTAGTGATAGGGACAGAGGTAATTGAAGGACTGATTTGATCGTAAGAACAGGACGGGGACATTCCATAGTGTAAACCGGAAATCCAGAAATGTCTATACTACCACAAGCAGGTAATAATGCAATGGAATGTTGTGCCATGGTGGAGAAACCAATAAGGGCATCTGCGGGATACTGCAAGTCATTAGTGACATGAAATTCAATGAGGATAGGGGGCAAAGCTCTGTGGAGTTTGACTTCAAGGGTGACTCTTCCCTTAACCTTAAACTCTGAGCCGTTAACACCACATAGGCGAATGTCTGGTGGTTCTAGGAAACTGACGTGGCTGTGATGGCGATGAATAATTTGTAAGGAATTTTCGGAGATGAGATTTACTATAGATCCTGTGTCCAAGAAGAATGACGTTGGTATGTCATGACTGCTTCCGAGAATGACTAAACCCGAGGATGTTATGGGACCTACATGGCGGATGGGGAGTTGGGTTTCTGGTTCTACGTGATATTGGTCCGATACGGGCGCGGCGCTTCCCCCGACTGTGGGCGGTTGAGGTAACGACATTCCTCAGTGGTGTGAGTCGTGCTGGATTTGTGGTATTTGCAGTGTGGACGACGTGAGCGGGAAGGCGTACGCTGTCTGGTTTGGGGGTGAGGACGTCTGTATGTACGGTCGCAACTGGATGCTCGATGTCCAGGATGACCACAGTACCAGCAAAGAATCGAAGATTGTCTGTTCCGTCGGGCACTAGATTGATCACGACCTGCGGTAGGAGAACGATGTGTGGCAAGTCTGCCGCGTGTGGTGGGACGGGAGCGAGATTGGTCTGGGGTAGTGGAGGTGTGACAGACTGAGGAGGCCAAGGGTTGGGTGGTGCCCTGACGCGTGTAGTTCGAACCTGTTCTTTCATGAATGGCTTTAGTGACCTGAACAATTTTATCTCCTGGATTGAAACCGATTTCCAAGGCTAGCTCTCGCTGTTTAGGAGTAAGCCAGTGAAGGAATCTGAGGTAACCGATTAAGTCAGCAAAGTTGGTGAGTGAAAGCATTGGAACGCCATTCTTGTCTTCTAACCATTTCGTGCCTACCAGTAATTGGAGCATCTCGCTACTAGTTGCTTTCATGGCGGCGGCAGCTTCGCGGAGCTTGGCATATTGCGCTGGGATGCGCAAGTCCTCATCTAGTTGGTTTAGGAGATTAATGAATCCCATGAGTGACGCGGTATTTGAATGCTGGCAACAAAGGCTGATGAGTTCCGTACGAAAATCAGCAAAGGTACGAATGCTATCGAAATGTCCTGCACGGATCGCGGATCCGATGTCTGATTTACCGTGATGCAAGCGACCGAGGAGGTAAGCTACTTTGAGCGATTCCTCGGTAATTTGTCTATTATTTATTTCGGTTTCGACTTCTCTGAGGAAATCATAGACAGACCAAGTTGGGTCCTGGCCGGTAAATTTGGGACGATTGGCATCGTCGAGATAGATAGACTGTGGAGGGTTGGCCATGGCTGGAAGTGTAGAAGTGGCGGCAGGAGAGGTGTGGGAGAGAGAGAAGGTAGTAGCAGTTAAGGGCGAGGAAGACGGGGTATGAAGGGAGGCAGGAGAGGGAACGACAGGGGAAGGAGTAGAGGAAGAAGAAGGGAGTGTAGAGGCAGGAGTAGAGGAGGAGGTATCTGGATTTACGAGGGTAGGACGGGTAGTAAGTGATTCTGCGGGAAGTGAAACGGGAGTCTCAGGTACAGGGCGGTGGTACTCTTTGCCACTTCGTAAATGAGTGATTGTGTTAGAGTCGGCAGACGGGGTATGAGCAGGTGATGTTTCCGGTCGAGAGGGCTGGTGGTAAGCGGTTGACGTGGAAAGTATGACATTTAATGCGGCAATGGAAGATGAAAGGATGAAGATGGATACGTAGGTGGAAATGTATAAATAACAATGAGAGAATGGAATACACTAGGTATGAAAATGAATGAAGGTGCGGGCATGGATGGTTTAAATAAAATGCGAAGGATGAGATGGATAATAAATAACGTAGGTGAAGATGAAAACGGGGTAAGGGGAATGAGATGGAATATTTACAATAACCAATCTGTAGAGAAAATCGAGGATAATCTCTAGAGAAAGGAAAGATATACTATAGTTACACAGTAGAAACGGGAGTGTCGAGATGTATGACGTGCAGGGTGGCTGGGCGTAGCTGGGCTGGGGGGGGCGGGGCGACGGGGCGGGGCGGGGCAGGAGGACGGGGCGGGGCGGCGGTGGAGAGACAGCTGGGCGGAGAGGAGAAGAGACGCCGCGATGAATCACCGGCAGGGAGTGGCGGTCTTAGGAGGCTCCGTAATGCAGACCAGATGCGGGCGACGGCGGAGGCTGGTGGTGGGTGGTGAGGCAGATGTCAGCGCAAGGCAGGTGTAGAGCTGGTGAGTTGCAAATGCAGAGAATGGTGGTGGGCAGGCAGCGGGCAGACAGTGATAAGTGGCACCGTGGGGGCAGGAGCTATGATGAGTCCGGAACAGGTGCTGGGAACAGGTGCAACAGGTGCGTAGGTCGGCGACGGCGACACGTGCGGGCAGGAACAAGGCGTATGGGTGCGGTTGTGTGAAAGGTGAGCACTGGTGAGAAAAATGGTACACTCGAAAAGCACAGCCAAGGGATTATACCACTAGAGGCACAGAGGGGGGGCGAGGCTGGCAGATGCGAGGCGTCGTGAATCTTGTTGTATCACTAAAAATCCAAGGAGGCGGTCAGAATGTGATGGTTCGAAACACCGCTGCTACCAAATGTAACTTGCAATACTTTGGTGATAGAAACTCCGTGTACAAACAGCTAGATAAGGAGTTTATTAAGAGCTCACAGTAAAATAGTCTACCCGACCAGGCTGCCTGATATCAACTCATGCAATAATGCCGTCTTCAGGCGTGGGAGAGCATGCTGACCTAGCAAATTTAGTGGGGGCATGTATGCATTGGGGGGGGACATATATACATCGGGGGTAGACATATTGTGGAGGGGGTACAAATGGCAAAAAGTTCGGAGGTAAACACACATGTATGAGTCGGCAGCCGATACCTGGGGGCACATTCATTCGACAACACACTTGCACCCACACATTCACTCGACTTGGAACCGTCCGTGTACAAATGGTGGGACCCCAAGTGACGAACGATGATGGACCTCCGCCTCCAGTGCCTTGGCCTTTGGTGCTGGGAGCCATGATACGTCAACGGCAAAGCCGGGTGGCTCCGAAGGTGTTATATTTTGTTACACCAACTTGTCACAGTCACTGAGGTCCACACCAAGCTCCTGAGTCAGTAAGTAGAGGCGAACGGCAAGTGGCCGACGCACCCCCTGCATGAGATGGTGGTATTGATGCTGGGGGGTACAGGCCACATTGCCGATATTACTTTTCCTTGATGTTCGTATGCTGTATGATAAGGCCAGGTGGTCACAGCGAATACTGAGGGGAGGCACATTTGCCTCCACTTCCATACGAGCTACACGGGTACAACGGACGGCTCCAAGACACTTTCACAAACATTTATTCTGCAACACATCCAATCCTTTCAGTGTGGCATCGGATGCCGAGCCATACACCTGTGCACCATAGTCTAGCTTTGATCGAATAAGGGACTTATACACCATTAAAAAAGATTTTCTGTCAGCACCCCATGTAGTACCCACTAGGTACTTCAGGACATTTAACACGTTCGCCGCATTTGGCAACCCTGCACTCTCGCCCTCCCAGCGTCAACTTCACTTCGCTCCCCTGCCAGTGTCCGCTGGACTTTCGGAGAGAGAGGAGGTATGATGCACTCTTAGAGGGTGGTGCATTGGTTAGAGCAGTAAAAGTCGTGGTACATATGTATACCGAATCGCCGACCACTAATATATTTTTCTCCCCTCGCGTATTGGTGCATCGATGTACCGAGGTTGCCTCGGTGCATCTGGGAACCAATACGCGACCTACTGATGATATCTTGTTGCTCTGCGAATTGGTGCATTGATGTACCATTTCGTTACTTTAGAAAAATGTGTATTTTCTAATGTATATACCTGTTAGTACCTATAAAATATGTCTTATTATTTCAATAAGCTGCACATCTCTCTCTCTCTCTCTCTCTCTCTCTCTCTCCAAGGAGAGTATCAACCTTCTGTGTTGGGTGTGATGGACAACCCCACCTTTGTATTTCATGTTTCAATGAAAAGCATGCAGCTTCATACTAATAGGTTATATAATACAGGGCAAAAATTAGATATTTGGATATTCAGTTTTGCAAATTACGAGTCATATAGTGTAATAGTTAATTATTTTTGTATGTTTTATATAACCTTCATTTATCATAAGATTTAAAATTTTTATATATTTTTTTAATTTAGCAGTATTTTCCTTTACAGTTACTGTTACATTATGTAATTCATTTACTTTGTTTATAAATTGTTACCAGGCTTCTTGTGCATCTTGGAACTATGTTTTATTTTATGAAATATTATCTCATTTTTTTAAAAACGGAGTGTGGATTTTTTAATTTTTATACAAGAAATGCATTCATAAGTGTTATATTTGATACCTGCCTTTCTATGATATTGATTATAATGCATTTGAGCTAACTGTATTGTGTGAAAACTGATTTTGTATAAAAAATGATAAACGAAAAACAAATAAATTTTTAGCTGATTATTAATCAATAACTTACCTATGTATAAGTATTTTTGTATTAAATAATACCATTGCAGCACATCTGTAGCTTTAATAAATGCAAATGGAAATAAATATTGATTATATACTCACGTTTTCAAAAGTTTTTGAAAAATTACATTCGGGTCAAGGATGTACCAATACGCTGAGGGGGAAACTTCTGCTCGGTACATCGATGGCCCGATAAGCGGTCAACGTGTTAAAGGTTTATCACAACAAGCAATCAAATTATTAACATGAATATTGAAGTTCAAACAACGATCAAAATGTATTCCCAAAAACTTTACAGAATTTTGAAAAGGTACCTCCTGATTATCCAAAGTTAAGCACAAATTAGGTACGTTACGAGTCGTAAAAACTACAGCGGCACACTTAGGGACGGAAAACTTAAATCCCCACTGCAAGGCCCATTGGTGGAGGGAATCAAGGGCTGCTTGAATCCGCCCAGCCGAAAATTGTGCATTATGGGAAGAGTGCCATATTGCACAATCGTCAGCGTAGAGTGAGTATTCAAGATTCCTCGAGATGGGAGCTGATGACAGAATATCATTGATCATAATACTAAATAAAGAAGGAGTAAGCACACTTCCCTGCGGCACCCCGTTTTCTTGGATAAATATGTCCGATGTTACATTACAGGGCAATTCGACAGAGAAAGTCCTGTCCCTTAAGAAATTTGATATAAGAATAGGCAAATTTCCTCTTAAACCATATGCATAGAGCTTCATTAGTATACCGAGTCGCCATGTCATGTCATAGGCTTTATGGATGTCCAAGAACACCCCTATCATGAATTCTTTATTGGCAAATGCCTCTGAAATACAATGCTCCAAATTCATTAAATGATCTAGTGAAATTCTGTATTTACAGAAGCCACATTGTTGATCATTTAACAAATTCTTCAACTCTAAAGCAAAAAGAAGCCTATTGTTTAACATTCGTTCCATGACCTTACATAGACAAGAAGTCAACACAATAGGACGAAATGAAGTGGGATTCATAAGACGACCAGCCTCTGGTTATATCGGTATGATGCAAAAAGTGCCATGAGTTTGGGAACTTTCGAGACGCCCAAATCTCATTGTACAATGCTAGCATCTTAACCAGGTTGTCCTGATTAAGATGCT
Organism: Coenobita brevimanus; assembly: GCF_032717465.1. NCBI lineage: Eukaryota > Metazoa > Arthropoda > Malacostraca > Decapoda > Coenobitidae > Coenobita > Coenobita brevimanus. The sequence continues at coordinate 16,528,057 of NC_137062.1, read as the reverse complement.
GGATCATACCGTACTTGACGGTGTCTGGTCCAGGGACGGTGTCTTTACAGGATTTAAGGTCAAGGAGCAGTTCATCTAGCGTAAACTCTTGGTTGTACGGGAAGTCTACGTCTTCTGTGGCAAAGTCTATGATTTGTAGCTCAGCCGTGTGTTTATGATGTTGAAAATTGGGATCATAATTGGCTGAGCTACTTACATGAGAAAAACTCCTGGCGAGAATGTTAGCAACGTCCACGGGATCGTCATAGATGGTGTTGTTCACCTGCAGGGTGGTGACAGGGAAGTATGGTCCTTTATTATTTAATATTTTAATAGTAGACCAGACTTTATGTAGGCCTAATGGTGTAGTACTATTCACCGTGGACACAAAGGACCGCCAGGAGTCACGTTTGGCCCTTCTTATTATTCTCCTTGCCTCAGCCCGTGCTTGTTTGTATGGAGCAAAATTTTCCTCTGTAGGCTGACTATCAAAAATCCTGTATCTCCTCTTGCGTTTCCTAAATGTTTGTCGGCAATCCGGCGTCCACCAATGTGCTCTATGCTTTGCATTAACTGTAGAAGTCTTGGGAATAGCAGCCTCAGCCGCGTGTATTATGGAAATAATTACAATTTCGACCTTAATCTATGGTCTCCCCAGATATATCTAAATTGGCGATCCGTGAGAAGGATCCCCAATCTGCTTTCTTATAGTTAAATTTTGGAGGTGGAGGGTCCGAAACGATGTCGTGTGTATAAGAAAGAAAATGGGTAAATGATCACTTCCCAAGGAATCATCATAAGGGTCCCATGAAAAATCTTGATGTATACCAGGGGAGGCCATAGATAAGTCAATGGCCGAAAAGTTACCAGTATGATCATCTACACGAGTCGCTCTACCATCGTTCAGAAGACAGAGGTTGGACTGTAGTATTAGGTCGGCTATTTGCTCCCCACGACCATCAATCCTCAAGCTACCCCACTGACAATGATGGGCATTAAAGTCGCCCATCACTAACTTATTCCCAGGAAGATGTTCAAATAGTCAATTTAAAGCATCATTATCAATGAGGCCATGTGGAGGACAGTACAGAGAGCAAATAGACAGATACGTGTTATTAAATTTTACTCTGCACGCGACAGCTTCCAGAGTAGAATTTAGAATCACTTCCGTTTGTGGGTATGATTGTGTGTGTATATGGCAACTCCGTGACCTTCATATCTTCTATACGAATGGTAGTGTTTGAAGTGTGGAGGATCAGGATGATCCTCCAGGAGCGTCTCCTGTAAACAAACAACGTCCGGCGTGTGTAGTGAAAGCAAGATTGCTATATTTTGTAACTTATTCCCAACACCTCTACAATTCCACTGTAATATAGTGAATGCGGCGGTTTAATATTTACGAGAGTGGCCAGTATGCTTAGTTTTTTATGCCCCCAGCGATGCGAGTGGCTACCAGGGGACCTTTCCTTGTGCTTGCTGACGGAAACCTCCATATTTTCGTCAATAACAAGGCTCCCAGACTCCACTGAGGAGGAGGTATTCTTTCTCTCCCTCACTGGACCAGGAGCAGGAAGGACAAGAGGACGTGACAGTTTTGTGAGGGTGGTTAAATTTATCATATCTGACTTGTCAGACTTCGGTTTTGGCCTCACCGACTGCGAAGGAGCAGCGGCAGCCTGAGAATATGATGTAGCAACAGGGATGTCCGTAAGGGAGTTGGAGTGTACAGGAGGGCGTGAGGCATGAGGTGCGAATGTAAGATCAGTCTGTGTCTCCACGGTGCACATTAAGGGACGGGACACAACCGCCGATGCATAGGAGACATTAGGCTTGGGAGCTGCATGCAACTCCTTCACCTTCTTCCTAGCATCGTAGAAGGAAATGCCCTCTGTTGCTTTCACAGTGCAGACTTCCCTCTCCTCCTTCCACTTGGGAGAAACCCTCGAGGAAGTGGAGTGAGCATCCTTGCAGTGAAAGCAGCACTCAATCTCGGATGTACAGTTGTCAGCAGAGTGACCTATAGCCGCGCACTTACCACACACGAAGTTGGAAGCCCGACAAGTCTTTTCGTGGTCCATAGAGTTGACATTTTCCACAACGAAGGGGATTGGGAATGTACGGTCTGACATTGATAATTTCATATCCTAGTTTCACATTAGTAGGGAGAGATACTTTTCCAAAAGTCAAAACTACTGTGGCTGACTTCATCCTTTTGCCTTCCTGGAAACGAGTTATAAAACAGGCATCAATTACATCTTGCTGAGCAAGTTCATGGATGATGTCATCCTCTTCCATTACCATGAGGTCCCTGCAGGTGATAACACCTTTGCAGAAATTCATGGAATCAGGGATCCTCGGCACAACATCATAACAGTGGAATTTGCTCAACTTCATCAAATCCTTTACCTGGCGTGAGTTTATGGTCTTTACTAGAAGGTCCCCACTAGCAAATTTTTTCACCTGTTCCACCTCACGGGCACACCCATCAGTCACCTTCTTGATGATAATGGGATTGAGGCTGGACAGGGGAGTGGAACCAACCTCATGAAGTAGGACAAAGGATGCGTTATTTACATTAATGTCTAGCGGGGTGCTTGTCAGGGGCCGTTCAGTCTTGGGGCAGTCTGTCCGTGCAGCGGTCGGGGGTCGGTCAGCATTACCTCCCAGGCAGTAGGGGTGTTCATCATAGGAACCACTTCCCCCTCGCGGGGGAAGTGGGAAGAAGGAGAAAACGAGCAAGGGACAAAGTACCCGGGAAAGACACACCTAGTCTGAGATAACCTTCTCAAACCACTCTCGGGAGGATGCGCCTGTGTATAACTCACACCCCAGAGCGATCAGTGGGGGGTACACTCCAGAGGCGAATATGCAAAGGCAATCTCAGTGAGTAGATACAGACACCTACTATATCTTTAAGAAGGGTAGGGAGGAATATGAAGTCCAGCTAACCTGACTTTATTGAGGGTAGGTACAAAATAACTATTGCCGGTGGAGCAGCCCTGGAATCTGGAGGAGAGTTCAGCACACATCCGCTGTCTCCGCAACCATTCATCTAAAGTCGGGTGTGAAAATCATTATTCGTATATCTTATGTATTTCCTGAGATAAGATTAAACATCACGATGCCCCCAGGTGTGAATTATTTCGGGCATATAATCACCACACACAAATATTTGGGGGGGGTTGGAGAAGGTACGGTGAGTTTTTGTTGAAGGATGACTTGTGTTGTGACAGTGAGGTGCATGAGGTTAGTGTGTTATGGTGTGGTTGGCTGCACTGCGGTGTGGTCATAGTGGATTGTTTGTGAGTTGTATGTTGGGTTGGTATTGTAGCAGGGAAGGGTGAGGGCCACATCGTAGTCTGTCTTAGTGCCCTGGTGTCTCTCTGGGTAGGGTAGGATCTGAGGGGTGGATGTCTGATGGTGGTTCAGGAAAGATGTACGGTAGTTTGGCGGCAGGTTTTCCATGGATGTGGTGGCTGTGTGTTTTTGTAACTTACCGGGTATGTGTTTGTGAAGTGAAATGTTGGGTGGAGGAGTAGGGTTATTACTGAGGCATTCTGTATCATGTGTGTGTGTGTGTAATGCACCGGGTCGGTCAGGATCATTTGATGGTCGTGATCGTCAGCTTTTACCCTTCCGGAAGGGAGCTGAGAGCTCATGTAGTCCGATCTAAGGGCAAGGCTGTGACCTTCACACACGCACACACCCGTCCCCTTGCTCAAGGGGGACAGTAACCACCCACTTCGTCAGTGAAACTTTTCGCAACCTGAGCGTGGCACGAACTCCCATCCATCAGTTGGCAAGCGAGAACGTTACCACTGCACCAGCGAGCAATGTGTGTGTGTGTGGTGGTGGTGGTGGGGAAGGATGCAATATAAAGCTAAATGGTCGGGATGGATCTAGAGCTGAAGCAATGAACTGCGTCCCTCTCACACTGATGTGATCTCTGACTGGAATAAAGTACGAAGTTCATTAATTTCGGCCAGATCATTAACCATGATTGCCTTGAACATTTCTAATTCCGTAGATTTCTCTTGAGTATAATCATCTGACATCAGCCGAAATTCGATGCTAAGTAGCTCTTCTATAGTGAAAATGTTGATTCCTACACTCCATTACTTGCATCCTTCCACTTTCTCACTCCCATGGCTGGGCGGGAAGGGTGACATAAAACGCAACTAACTCTGCTTTCATGGGCACAAACCGAATATTTTTACGCAGTGCTTTATTTTTTCCTAATTATTTTATTTTTCTTTTTTATTATTTTGTAAGCTGAAGTATAGTATCATATGAAACTTCGCTGAATGAAACAGCCTGTGTGTGAAAAGCCTTGGGGGAGACTGTATGATCGAGCTGCTCCTGGAGATGCTCTCGCATCTGAACATCGTCAGAGGGGAAGAGGTGTCAGAATGTCTCACATGCCTAACAGAATAGGCCTACCACTAAATGCTTACACGCTGACCTGTATTCTCGTTGATTTGCGACATCTCTCAACATTTTTTCTCGACGATTTAATTTCTTTAAAACCCGTAAACCCTATCGTGGACGCATCCTGTCTGTTATTACATTCCAGCTAACGCTATACGTTTTAGTTCACCTAACACTATCGTGGACGCATCCTGTCTGTTATTACATTCCAGCTAACGCTATACGTTTTAGTTCACCTAACACTATCGTGGACGCATCCTGTCTGTTATTACATTCCAGCTAACGCTATACGTTTTAGTTCACCTAACACTATCGTGGACGCATCCTGTCTGTTATTACATTCCAGCTAACGCTATACGTTTTAGTTCACCTAACACTATCGTGGACGCATCCTGTCTGTTATTACATTCCAGCTAACGCTATACGTTTTAGTTCACCTAACACTATCGTGGACGCATCCTGTCTGTTATTACATTCCAGCTAACGCTATACGTTTTAGTTCACCTAACACTATCGTGGACGCATCCTGTCTGTTATTACATTCCAGCTAACGCTATACGTTTTAGTTCACCTGAAGGTTAGTAAAGGAGCCTAAGAGTGTCAATATTCTTTGGAATCCTGCTGATCCAAACTATGTGGCTAATACCAAGGTGCAATATGTCAATTAGTGGCTGCAGAAGTGCTGCAAAGTATCCTATGCTGGCAAATTACCTGCCTGGCATTATACTTGCGCTGCCCACACAGGATTGTACGGATGAACTTAGAAGAAAAACAACACAATTTGTTCGACGTAAATAAATAATTTGCAAAAGAGTCATTTTGAATTTACGGTGGATGATTTTACTCAGCTTGAACAGACTAACGTCTTATTACAGCAGAGCGTGCGATATTGTTTTGCTTGGTGTGTGTGTGTGTGTGTGTGTGTGTGTGTGTGTGTGTGTGTGTGTGTGTGTGTAAAGCATAATCTGATAATTTGCATTACAGAGTACGTTAAAATGATACGAGAGAGATGAAAAAAAAAAAAAAAAGCTACTGTGATAAGAAAAAGCACAGTATGAGGCATGACGGAAGACATTTAAGCAGAAGGCGAGGAGGACCAAGTATGATCGACTCGCTGCTCGACACTGAGTGGCCGGGGTTCAGTCTACTATAGAATCGTCGTTGCCTTCTTTTTATATAGTTGTTTATCTATCTGTTTCTCTGCTTATTATCTTATCTACCTGTTTATCTATATATATCTTCATAGTTTGTACCTGTCATTTACTGGTTACTTAACCTTTCCATGAGGTGACGTATTTTTCAGTGTCATTCTTTCTGCCTCCAGACGATTATATTAAGCTTGGTGCAGACCTCTTGTAGTAAATGGTTTAATGAAGGCTTTATCTAACCCCTCTGGCTGGGAAAGTTGCTCCTAAACTGAACAAAATCGTCTTAGGGTGACAATAAAATGAACAAAGAGAAGCACTGGAACCCTGCAACACCCGCGACCACCAACTGGTCTTTGGCCCGAATATTTGACACGGCCCTGTGACATTGACCTGCCACAGATTACACTACAAATACAATTACAGGATTTCATTCTTGTCTAATCCTTAACCCTTCCACCAACTTTGATTCAAATTATATCAATACTGTTTGTGCTAACCTTGCCTTATAACCTTGGCCTTTGACCTTTCCCTGGGACTTTGACCTGTGACTTTTTGTGCTCAAAATCGAACAATTTTATTCATGTCCTATCCTCAACCATTCCTGAATCTTTGTTCCAAATCGGACGAAATATTTACACTGATCTTAATGTGTGACTTTGACCTTTACAATACCATTCTCCTTAAAACTGGAGGCTTACTCCCTCGATAATCTTAAGTCATTAACTAAGACTGGTTAAAATCGGAACAGTTTTTATGGGATATTTCGTTAACAATCACAAACAAGTCGATTTTTGACACTGCCCAGTGTACTAGACTTATGGCAGATTTTCCTCATAACTGAAGCGTTTAATTCTTACCTAACCCTTAACCCCCTCCAAATTTAGTCAAAATTTAATAATGACTAACCACGTTGATTATGTTGGGTCAGTGTTTGACCCAGCCTCGTGATTTGACCTTTGACCTGTTGTTCTCAAAAACTAGATTCCTTCCCTCGCTGATCCACAAACGTCCACCTGCTTGATTAAATTGGAATGACATGTGTTGCAGTTATTTATTAAAACACACACACACACACACACACACACACACACACACACACACACACACACACACACACACACACACACACACACACACACGACATCCAACCTGGCTTCGAGGTTTGCAAGTGTAAATTTACGTCATCGATCTGAAGGTATTAATTGGACGTAAAATCGACATTTCTCTTCCTTTATTTTGCTGCTCGTTAAATTTATGTCCTGCTGTTCATCTACCAGCCTCCGTCATACGCTGCTTTCTTTTCTTCATTTGTTATGTCTTTCTCTGTCTGTCTCCTTTCTTCCCTTTTCTCTCTTTCCTTCCTTTTTTATTACCCATCTCTAATTTCCATTTTTTTTTTCGCTATATCAGCGCGATAAAACTACAAAGGAAATAGGAGCAAGGGTGATGTGAGACAGTGCACCCTGAGATCCACCCATATTTAGATAATGTTCGTTTGATATTCATCTTTCATTTTACTAATTTCCTCTTTGTATTTCTTTTTTTCGGTTACATTTAAATTTTTTCTCTTTATCCTTCCTTCGTTTTTTTTCAGTTTTCTGACCTTCTTTCTCTATCCTTTATGTCTTGATTTTCTTTCTTTTTCCTTTATCGCTTGATACTCTTTCTTTCCCCTTTTCGTCTTATTTTCATCCCCCTCTCTGACTTACTTCTCTTTTACATCTCCCATCCCTTGGCGAATTTGTACTTGTTCTTTAATCATTATTATCTTTTTATTTATTTCTTAGTGTTTTTTTTTTCCTTAACGTCATTCTTTTCTCCCTTTCATTTTTCCCATTCTTCAACCCAACTTTTTCCAATACTTTAATGCATCATAAGCTACAAAATGCTAGGCGACGAGATGACGTAAGCTTATCATCATATAAACCTATTGCATATCATCATCATCATCGTCATCAGCATCATCATCATCATCATCACCCATGCAATTAGGGTAGCATTATACTCGTTATTTGTAACATACATCACCATCACCATCACAATCATCATATCCATTAACATCACAGTAACCTCCTGTGTATCACCACTACCACCACCATCACCATTATCATCATCATTATTGTCATCGTTATTCAAACAATAACACTATACTCCCCAGTTGTAACCTAGGTCACTATTTTCACAATCATTTCCATTACACCATCGTCATTATCACCACCATTACCAGCATTAGGTACGTTAGATCACAGCCACCACTATATTACAGCATCACAAGCTACAAGAGAGGTAGGAGGCGAGATGAAGTAAGGTGCAGCGGCCTGGGACTCTACTACACCTGGACTGAGTTCAAACCTTCACCTTGGTCTATGTGCGTCTGCTTTTATTTCTCTCGTTCTTTCCTTTATCTGTGTGTGTGTGTGTGTGTGTGTGTGTGTGTGTGTTTGTGTGTGTGTGTTTCCCTTTTTCTGTTTTTCATTCATATATCCCTCTTTTTTCCTTTTCATTCCACTCTTCTTATCATCTCCATTCTCTTTCATATTTTCATTCCCTTTTATCTGGGGAGTATACTTCTTCCCTTTCCAGTACACTGCTCTTCTGCGTTTCTGTCTTCTCACTTTTTTCCCATACTTTCTTCTTTTCTTCATTACTCGTTTTCTTTCGTCCTTGCTTTCTCCACAAATACCATAAGCAAGGGAGGTAAGAGGCAAGATTAAGGTGGAGCGGCCTGGAGTTCCACTACACCTGTACCAACTTAACACCTTTACTGTTTATAGGCTGCTCCATTTTCTTTCCTTCTCCCTGTTCCTTTCCTTTTCCTTCATTTCATGCTTTGTTCGTCTTCGTTTGTCTTATATTCTTTTTTCTGTTTCCTTCATTTTTCCCCTTTCTTCCTTTTGTTTGTCATGTCTCTTGCCTCTTCTCCTTTCTCCCTATTTTTCATTTTTTCTTTTCTTTCCCCCTTCTTTTTTCTTTCTTTTTCTTGTTCTTTCTCCTTTCTTTCTTTATTATATATTGCAGCAACAAATGATCAAGGGAAGTAAGAGCCAACGTGAAGTAAGGTGGAGCGGCCTGACATTCAGAAACAGGTGTCTGGAGTTCCACCCAAGCCTGGATGCTCCATTATTGCTCCAGCTTTCTTATTTCCCTTTTTCTTTCTCCTTTCTATATTAGTTCTTACTACTTCTCTTTCCAGTTCCGATTTAGTTCTTTCTCCTTTTCTTTTCTTAATTTTTCTCCTCGACTCAGGTGTGCATTCACCCTTTGTGGGTTGGTGGGTAAAATGAGTACCAATGGTAACACCTAGGGAAGGTAACTGTGGTAACCTGGAAGATGCAGTGGCCTTGTATCCCAGGATATTGGGTGAAAAACCAGCCATAGGCTCAAAGGCCTATGTTACTGAGACGAGCACCGCTGCTAAGCTCCTCATGGCGTCTGATCTCACCTTAAAATTTTACCTTTACCTTTATTCTCCTTTGCATTTCATTTTTTTTCCTTTCTTTTTTATAAATTCTATTCGTCTTTTACTTTTTTTTTCTTAATCAAACTTTCTCATTTACTTTCTTTTTTTGATTTCCTTCTCTTGGTTGTCCACTTTTTTCCATTACATTACATTATCACAAGTTTCAAGAATTGGTTGGTGGTGCTGGTGACCATCATCCATTCACTTGATGTAGTGCTGCCTACTTTTTCCGTCTCCTTTCTCATTCTATCTCTGTCTGCCCCTCTCTCTTCCTACTTCTCTCTTTCCTTCCTGTCACTATTTAATGCTCTTCTTGACACTTGAAGTGACTCCACACTGAGTGACAAGCCTAATGACTTCATGTAACTCAGGAAACTTTTGACAGAGCTGGATGGTAACCATATAAGCAAACAACGAGGTGATGTGGAACCTGCTATGGTGTCCCTGCCAACTGGGTAGAGAAATGAAAATGAGGTGTCCACCCAGGAACCAATCCTCCACACTTCTCCCTGTGGCTCGCTTTGGTGAGGCTGTGCCCTCCTCAAGGGAACATAGGTTTACTGCGTGGGATGGCCCTGCAGGGGCGGTTGCTTGCCTGCGGTTGATGGGTCTGCTTAGCTAAACAAATTGGGCTCGATCAACAAGTTACAAGGGAGGTGGGAGGCGGGAGGAAGTAAGGAGATAAGCCTGGACAGAGTCGAACGGCCTGGGTCTCTACACCAGAGGCCAGGAGTTCAGTGGTGTCTGACCGTCTCCTTTTTTGTCATTATCATCTTCCTCACCATCACCACCATCATCACCACCACTATCATTATTATCATCATTATCATCATACATATGATAATGATGATAATAATGTGCTAAGTGGTATTGATGATGATGATGATAACCTCAAATCCTGTTTCTCGTGTAGCTTGTGTCATAATATAATGGGGAGAAACACCAGAAAGGAAAAAAAAAATATTTAAAAAGTAAATAATTGGAAGAAAAAATTTAAATTGATAATGGAGAAAGCAAATAAAAAAATGGCTATATAAAGGAGAAATAATACAAGAGGATAAAAAGACAGCAGTGGAAAACAAAACTGTGAAAGGATAAAGAACAGAAGTAATAAGATTTATAAAAATGCAGAAGGTGTATACATAGAAAATATTAAAAATATCAGGGAAGAAATGGTTACGTAAAATAAAAGTTTAATAAATGAATGGATGTTGTAACTCAGTGCAGGTGTAGTGAAGTGCCAGGCCGCTGCACCTTACTTCATATCCCCTCCCACCTCTCTTGTACCTTGTGATGATGTACTATAATGCAGAAGAAAAGACAACTGGAAAGAAAGAAAATGATGATGATGATGATGATGAGTGTGGTTGTCGCTTATTAGTGATAGTGAAAATCATGATTATACGGATAATGGAAATGATGACGATGCTGATAATGATTATGATATGTAAAGCTTGTTTCTACAGAACCAGTAATAGCGATGGTGTTAGTGTTGTTCATTAGTGATATGGGTTGGCTTCGATGATGATGATGATGACGATAGTGATGATGATGATGACGGAAGACCTTAGATCTACACATCTATAATGGTAATGGTATTGGCGATGTTAAATAGTGAAGTGAGTTTTCTTTGATGGTGATGATGATGATGATGATGATAGTGGTGGTGATGATGGTGGTGATGGTGAGGAAGATGATAATGACAAAAAAGGAGACGGTCAGACACCACTGAACTCCTGGCCTCTGGTGTAGAGACCCAGGCCGTTCGACTCTGTCCAGGCTTATCTCTTTACTACCTCCCGCCTCCCACCTCCCTTGTAACTTGTTGATCGAGCCCAATTTGTTTAGCTAAGCAGACCCATCAACCGCAGGCAAGCAACCGCCCCTGCAGGGCCATCCCACGCAGTAAACCTATGTTCCCTTGAGGAGGGCACAGCCTCACCAAAGCGAGCCACAGGGAGAAGTGTGGAGGATTGGTTCCTGGGTGGACACCTCATTTTCATTTCTCTACCCAGTTGGCAGGGACACCATAGCAGGTTCCACGTCACCTCGTTGTTTGCTTATATGGTTACCACCCAGCTCTGTCAAAAGTTTCCTGAGTTACATGAAGTCATTAGGCTTGTCACTCAGTGTGGAGTCACTTCAAGTGTCAAGAAGAGCATTAAATAGTGACAGGAAGGAAAGAGAGAAGTAGGAAGAGAGAGGGGCAGACAGAGATAGAATGAGAAAGGAGACGGAAAAAGTAGGCAGCACTACATCAAGTGAATGGATGATGGTCACCAGCACCACCAACCAATTCTTGAAACTTGTGATAATGTAATGTAATGGAAAAAAGTGGACAACCAAGAGAAGGAAATCAAAAAAAGAAAGTAAATGAGAAAGTTTGATTAAGAAAAAAAAGTAAAAGACGAATAGAATTTATAAAAAAGAAAGGAAAAAAAATGAAATGCAAAGGAGAATAAAGGTAAAGGTAAAATTTTAAGGTGAGATCAGACGCCATGAGGAGCTTAGCAGCGGTGCTCGTCTCAGTAACATAGGCCTTTGAGCCTATGGCTGGTTTTTCACCCAATATCCTGGGATACAAGGCCACTGCATCTTCCAGGTTACCACAGTTACCTTCCCTAGGTGTTACCATTGGTACTCATTTTACCCACCAACCCACAAAGGGTGAATGCACACCTGAGTCGAGGAGAAAAATTAAGAAAAGAAAAGGAGAAAGAACTAAATCGGAACTGGAAAGAGAAGTAGTAAGAACTAATATAGAAAGGAGAAAGAAAAAGGGAAATAAGAAAGCTGGAGCAATAATGGAGCATCCAGGCTTGGGTGGAACTCCAGACACCTGTTTCTGAATGTCAGGCCGCTCCACCTTACTTCACGTTGGCTCTTACTTCCCTTGATCATTTGTTGCTGCAATATATAATAAAGAAAGAAAGGAGAAAGAACAAGAAAAAGAAAGAAAGAAGAAGGGGGAAAGAAAAGAAAAAATGAAAAATAGGGAGAAAGGAGAAGAGGCAAGAGACATGACAAACAAAAGGAAGAAAGGGGAAAAATGAAGGAAACAGAAAAAAGAAGAATATAAGACAAACGAAGACGAACAAAACATGAAATGAAGGAAAAGGAAAGGAACAGGGAGAAGGAAAGAAAATGGAGCAGCCTATAAACAGTAAAGGTGTTAAGTTGGTACAGGTGTAGTGGAACTCCAGGCCGCTCCACCTTAATCTTGCCTCTTACCTCCCTTGCTTATGGTATTTGTGGAGAAAGCAAGGACGAAAGAAAACGAGTAATGAAGAAAAGAAGAAAGTATGGGAAAAAAGTGAGAAGACAGAAACGCAGAAGAGCAGTGTACTGGAAAGGGAAGAAGTATACTCCCCAGATAAAAGGGAATGAAAATATGAAAGAGAATGGAGATGATAAGAAGAGTGGAATGAAAAGGAAAAAAGAGGGATATATGAATGAAAAACAGAAAAAGGGAAACACACACACACACACACACACACACACACACACACACACACACACACACACACACACACACACACACACACAGATAAAGGAAAGAACGAGAGAAATAAAAGCAGACGCACATAGACCAAGGTGAAGGTTTGAAGTCAGTCCAGGTGTAGTAGAGTCCCAGGCCGCTGCACCTTACTTCATCTCGCCTCCTACCTCTCTTGTAGCTTGTGATGCTGTAATATAGTGGTGGCTGTAATATAGGAGCTGCTCAGGAGAAGATGAAGACTTGGTATGATAAGAAGTCCAGGTTACGGCACTTTCAGCCAGGAGATCAGGTTTTGATTCTGCTACCAGTGCATGGGCAACCTCTTCAAGCCAAGTTTAGTGGTCCTTATTTCGTGGAGAAGAAACTCAGTGATGTCAACTATGTCATCGCCACAAAAGATCGTAGAAAGAACAAGCAACTTTGTCACATCAACATGCTAAAGTTATATCACAGGCGGGACGAAAATAACCCAGTCTGCACTGTAGCTGTTCCACTCGAGTCTGCAAATGAAGCTCTCCCATGCAGTATGTGCCTGAGTGATAGTTTGGGGAAGAATCCAGATATCATGAATGATCTCCAGACTAAGCTTTCTCATCTAGCTCCCGAGGAAAGGCAGGAGTTTTCGGCATTACTGCAGGAGTACCCGCAAGTGTTCCGTGACACTCCAGGAAGAACCACTGTGTTGATGCATGATGTCGATGTTGGAGACGCAAAGCCAATTAAACTGCCTCCTTACCGTGTGAACCCAGTGAAAGTTCCTCTCATTGAGAAGGAGCTTGGCTACCTGTTGGACCACAAGATGATTGAGCCCTGTCAGAGCGAGTGGAGTTCTCCTGTCACTCTGGTCCCTAAGCCAGGGGGGCCACAGCGGCTTTGCATTGACTACAGACCTGTTAATCAGATAACCAAAACAGACACTTACCCTCTCCCTCGTGTGGAAGATTGCATAGACAAGATCGGAAAGGCTAGGTACATAAGTAAGTTTGATTTGTTAAAGGGATACTGGCAAGTACCTATGACTGAACGTGCTAGGGAGATCTCATGTTTTGTAACACTAGGAAAGACTTTTGCATGTTCTGTAATGCCATATGGTATGAAGAATGCACCAGCCACTTTTCAGAAGCTCATGAATGTTGTAACAGAGGGTTTGGCAGGGTGTGTTGTTTATATTGATGATGTATTAATCTTCAGTGACAACTGGAAAGATCACCTATGCCATGTCAGTAAATTTCTTGAGCGTTTGGTTCAGGCTAATCTTGTAGCTAATTTATCAAAGTGTGAGTTTGGTCAAGCTAAAGTTCAGTACCTTGGGTACGTGATTGGTGATGGACATGTTGCACCACCAGGAGCTAAGGTTCAGGTTATAAGTGATCTTCCCAGACCTAAAAGTAGGAAAGAGCTACAAAGATTTTTGGGAATGGTAGGTTATTACAGGAGATTTGTTCTTAACTTTTCAATTCTTGTATCACCACTTACAGACCTACTGAAAAAGGGAGTTAAATTTGTCTGGACCGATAACTGTGAATCCTCTTTCAACAAACTTAAAGCTATCCTATTAAGTTAGCCAGTGCTCACTACTCCAAATTTTGCTAAGCCTTTTAAGATGGCTGTTGATGCAAGTGATACAGGAGCTGGGGCTGTTTTGCTGCAAGAGGATGATCAGGGTATTGAACACCATGTATCTTATTACAGTAAGAAGTTCACTCCACCTCAAAAGAACTACTCAGCTATTGAGAAAGAGCTTTTGGCCTTGATTTTGGGTTTACAGCATTTTTCATTTTATTTGTGCTCTGGTTTTGACCCCATAGTCATTTATAAGATTAAAACCCACTGAAATTCCTGAGTAAGTTTAAAGATAAAAATCAAAGATTGACAAGATGGAGTCTACTTCTTCAGGAGTATTCATTAGACCTACAACATGTCAAGGGGAAAGAAAATGTTATTGCAGATTGCTTATCTAGACTTTAGACAGAATGTTTTAGAGTAATAAGAAATTTCCTTTGTAAATTTCTTTTTTCTCTGTGGGGAGGTGTTACATAGCCTATGATTTCATCATCCTTTGTGTAATTCTAACGTACAGTATGCTGCATGTTGGATCACGAGCGTGTTCTACCTCAGTCCCCCCTTCTACCGTTATAGTAGAGTAAGTCGTTCTTTCTGTTGTTCAGAGCAGGATTGTCAACTCTTTGTCCCCTATAGCTTCATTTGCGCGTCCTTCTTACAAGTTGTATCAAGCTCTGCCGGCCCCTATATAATGAGCTCAGTCTCTGCATTATTGCCACTTAGATCTACTCCTCATTTTGTTCACATCTCTGTCCTCCCCTGTACAGTTGTTGTTGTTGTGGGTGCTCAGGAAGTCTCCAACCATCTAGCAGCTGTGTAATTTGAGTATGAGTGTTGTTACATTTTTTCTTGTGCTGTGTAGCATAGGTTGTTAATTCTTGGGCCTAGTGAGGTTTCTGTGATTCATGTGTTTTGGGTGTCAGCCCTTATTGATAATATTTTGTATCTATAATAATATATCTTGCATTCACTGAGTATTATCTGGTATTTTCATTTTATCAGGGCTGACTTAGATAAATTTACTCTTGCTAATTTCGTGTTAATAGAGGCTGTTGCAGTTGACCATATATTTGACCTGTTTTTTGCCATTACATTATCCTTATGAGTCCTGAATGTTTTGTTGTTAGTTTGAGCATTAAACTTTAACTTGTAATTTTACCTAACTCTTTTGTTTTGAACCTGGAACTTTACGGGACAGTAGTGATTTTTAGTATTCTCACTTAAAGTGTACATTATCTTTCTCTGTTCCGTAACAATCTATATAAATATAGATATATATATATATATATATATATATATATATATATATATATATATATATATATATATATATATATATATAATTCCTGACATGCACAACTCTGATCGTAGAAAATGAAAGAAAAAGAAATAAACTAAAAGCAATGAATGATGAATTTATTTACATGTATTTCTTGCAGGCATCAGACGATTTTATTCACCTTAGGAAATCTCTTTTGCACTGAAGGGGTTGGAAGTAATCTCCTTTGACCCTCCTGGTACGTTTATTATTTCATGTTTTCCTCTGCCAGGTGGTTTTACTCGGCTTTGTAAGGGTCCCTCGAAGTGTAGGGGTTAATATTGCTGAAGTCAGCGTATGTACAGCCATAAGCAATAATTCGCTGACACTTCTCTCGCCGGCTGTGGCAATGGAAGGTTTTGTATGAACTGTTTTTATGTGACAACAATTCAAAGCAGAAAGAACGTGTAAGTGAAGGATGGACACTGTCCGTCGTTTGGGGAAGAAGGGGATGTGATGAAGGAAAAAGAAACCTCTTTTTCACTGATGGTACGATCCCGGGCCCCACTAACCAGACCCAGTTATGTACCCATGTTGGCTGTAGTGGTTTCTGTCTGTCAGCCTGCCTAGTTGTCCATTTACCTCTGTTTTCCCTAGCCAGTGTATTTGCCTGTCTCTGTCTATTTACGTAATTTAGTATCTTTTTAACATATTTTTGAGTGGTAAATTTGTGTCCTTGTATTCTTCCACACATGCACTATCCAATATATCTATCTATCTGTTCATGTGTAGAGTCAGAGATTATCCTGAGATGGTATTATTTATCGTGTCTTAACATCAGGCTCTTATGACTCACTCTAAGATGAATAAAATTACCTGTCGTTAGCTGGCATGCAGTACTAGAGTTGTCCCTACCGTGAGAAGGATTGTGTGTGCGTGCTGAAATATGGATGAATGAGTGCTTGAACGGAGTGTAAGACAGTGTAGGAAACCCAAACCATCGCTAGTGCAATTACATACACGAGAGAGAGAGAGAGAGAGAGAGAGAGAGAGAGAGAGAGAGAGAGAGAGAGAGAGATGGGGAGGAGTGTGTTTTTGCTCCCGGGAAAATTTGACTTTCAACAGAAGAAACAACAAGTAAATAAGAACAACAAATAACACCAGGCTGATCAACTGTGGAAGGTGTTGGATATGTACTGTGTGAGAAGGACACGAAAAATTTAATGTTGTAAAGAGTATTGTGTTATGGCAGTGAAATTATACAGCAAGATATGCAGTGTTGCTAAAGAATAAATAGTGGAAACGGATGAAAACTTCGTTCTCAGTGAAGGATCTCTTTCGTTCCCTGTCAGCTGTGATATTTTCTGTTAAAGCAAAGGCCTGAAGTTGGTATAATTATTCTGATATTGAGAACATCTTTATTATTTCATTTTTCCGTTCACTGCACATCTTTATTTCTCCAGGTAAAATTCCCTAACAGTGAAGGAGTTAATGCTGTTGAACTTACAGTAGATAGTGAAGGCTGGTGGACAGTATTTTGATTACATGTGTAGGGTTATAGTTAGGTGGTGTTGATTGGCAGTCAGTTATTGGTTTATATGTGAGGGATTAGAAACTGATGAAGTAATATTAAAAACCATTATATTATTACTGAGTAGGTTATCAGTCATTTTTCTTCTTGTGCCACTGTTTGGAGACGGTGTAAATGAACTGTTGACTGCAAGTGTACCCATGTTTGAATTAGAGGGAAGCCATTAAAATGTCCCAAGTACCAGAAAAGGCAGGAATAATTTCTGCAGAAAGAGAGAGAGAGAGAGAGAGAGAGAGAGAGAGAGAGAGAGAGAGAGTCCGAGTCAAAAGGAACTGAATGATTCATATAACAGGAAAACACTAAAACAAAAGGATGTGGGAGAAATACAGCAAGAAAAATACAGCTGGTCAGAATTCTCAGGGAAGATCCCAGGCCTCACTGACCAGTTATCTACCTGTGTGACTCCAGTGGCTTCTGTGTCATATATGTAACCATGTTTAGTTATTTACATGTATATCTATCTGTACCTTTCGCTCTTTCCACTTACATATGATTCAATAACCCAGTTAATCCCTTATATAATATAACAGTATTCTTCATAATACTCGCAGTTAAACCTCTCTCTCTCTCTCTCTTTCTCTCTCTCTCTCTCTCTCTCTCTCTCTCAGTCTATCACTCTGTCTATCCGTATATTCATTTATTTGCCCACGTCATTCTAACTGTGCGTCGAAATTTCAATTTATCATTCTGCAAGTCTACCTACCCATCTATCCATATGTCATTATCTCTCTATCCATTCCTTTACCTACCAGTATGTATGTCTGCCTGACATCCTATGTATTTATCTGTTTCTCAGTCTCTCTCCCCATCTTTCACACAACACCCAGTGCCACAGTACATCCAGGGTGGCCACAACAAAACGCCTCTGTTCCTTTGCCTGCCAATTACCTACTTGCAGTTTATTTCCCTGAAGTTACACGATTCTACTGTGGTGAAGAGAGAAATCTGGCCACCACAAACGTTAGCACTATCACAGTTACCGTTTTCCTCTAAGATATACAAAGTTGTATTTTGTTTTGGCTTATGACGGACTATTTTCGTCTCATATATAGGAGACAAAAAAAAAATCCATCAAAGTGACGAACAGTGAGTTGAAATGTGTATAAAAAGAAACCATCGTCCACTGTATGGTTCGATCTCGGGTCTCACTAATCAGACCCAGTTATCTACCTTGGCAGCTGATGTAGTTTCTGCCCATTCTCATAGCTATTAACCTGTTTTCTCTGTCTATTTGTCAGACTGTATATTTGCCCAATTTGCCCATTTATATATGTGTACGACTAAGTATTTATCCATCCATGCAACCGACCATGAATCCATCCATCTATGCTTCAATTCACATTTTTTTTTCTTTTATCTTGTCCCTCCTTCCATCCAGCAGTGTATCTATGTGTGTGTGTATCTGTGTATATGTATAAGTGTCAGAGTTAATGTCCCTCCTTCCATCCAGCAGTGTGTCTATGTGTGTGTGTATCTGTGTATATGTATAAGTGTCAGAGGTAATGTCCCTCCTTCCATCCAGCAGTGTGTCTATGTGTGTGTGTATCTGTGTATATGTATAAGTGTCAGAGGTAATGTCCCTCCTTCCATCCAGCAGTGTGTCTATGTGTGTGTGTAACTGTGTATATGTATAAGTGTCAGAGGTAATGTCCCTCCTTCCATCCAGCAGTGTATCTATGTGTGTGTGTATCTGTGTATATGTATAAGTGTCAGAGGTAATGTCCCTCCTTCCATCCAGCAGTGTGTCTATGTGTGTGTGTATCTGTGTATATGTATAAGTGTCAGAGGTAATGTCCCTCCTTCCATCCAGCAGTGTGTCTATGTGTGTGTGTATCTGTGTATATGTATAAGTGTCAGAGGTAATGTCCCTCCTTCCATCCAGCAGTGTGTCTATGTGTGTTTGTATCTGTGTATATGTATAAGTGTCAGAGGTAATGTCCCTCCTTCCATCCAGCAGTGTGTCTATGTGTGTGTGTATCTGTGTATATGTATAAGTGTCAGAGGTAATGTCCCTCCTTCCATCCAGCAGTGTGTCTATGTGTGTGTGTATCTGTGTATATGTATAAGTGTCAGAGGTAATGTCCCTCCTTCCATCCAGCAGTGTGTCTATGTGTGTGTGTGTCTGTGTATATGTATAAGTGTCAGAGGTAATGTCCCTCCTTCCATCCAGCAGTGTGTCTATGTGTGTGTGTACCTGTGTATATGTATAAGTGTCAGAGGTAATGTCCCTCCTTCCATCCAGCAGTGTGTCTATGTGTGTGTGTATCTGTGTATATGTATAAGTGTCAGAGGTAATGTCCCTCTTTCCATCCAGCAGTGTGTCTATGTGTGTGTGTATCTGTGTATATGTATAAGTGTCAGAGGTAATGTCCCTCCTTCCATCCAGCAGTGTGTCTATGTGTGTGTGTATCTGTGTATATGTATAAGTGTCAGAGGTAATGTCCCTCCTTCCATCCAGCAGTGTGTCTATGTGTGTGTGTACCTGTGTATATGTATAAGTGTCAGAGGTAATGTCCCTCCTTCCATCCAGCAGTGTGTCTATGTGTCTGTGTATCTGTGTATATGTATAAGTGTCAGAGGTAATCTCGGGTGGCATTATTTTATCCCGGGTGGGTATTATTTCTCGTGTCTTAACATCGGGCTCCTATGACTCACTCTCAGATGCATAAAACCGTCTGGTGGTAGTTATGATACAATACCAGAGTTGCCCCTACCTTGAGAGGGTTAATTATGTTTTTATTAACGGTCAAGTTCTTGTAACTCACTCTCATATAAATAAAATGGTATGGCTTTAGTTGTAATAGAGTAGTAGAGTTGTGGTTACCGTGAGAGGGTTAATGGTAACAGTATTAACACTGTGATGGGTGCGTGGTGGAATATGGATGAAGGAGTGCGTGAACGGAGAGGAACACAGTGTAGGATATAAGACCCATTGCTGGTGCAGTTACATACACGAGAGAGAGAGAGAGAGAGAGAGAGAGAGAGAGAGAGAGAGAGAGAGAGAGAGAGAGAGAGAGAGAGAGAGAGAGAGATGATATATACTCCAGTGCTGGACAGTGCATGAAATAAAAAGAAACGTCTCCACCTTGACAAGATTCGATCCCGGGCAGTCAGTAACTAGACTCAGTTATCTACCATTGTTGACTGTTTTCGCTTACCTCACTAAGTATCCATGTACTAATCCTTTCCCGTGGATATCTGCATGCCTGTTACTGTCTGCCTGCCTGTGAATCTATCTTATGGTGTGCCGGTCTACCTGTCTATTTATCGCCTTTTTGTCTGTGTGTATATCTTTTTAGTAGTAGGTGGTGGCGACCATCATCCACTCACTTGATGTTGTGCTGCCTACTTCTTCCTTAGTCTTTATCATTCTTTTTCTGTGCCTGCCCTCCTCTCTTCCTATTTCTCCCATCTTTCCTGTCACTTCTTATTGCCTTTCTCTCCTTTACAGGTGGCTTTACATTTAGTGACAAGCCAAATGGTTTCCTGTAAGCTAAGAAATCATTTACAACGCTGGGTGGTAACCATATAACCAAACCATACGTGCTCCCTACGTGTCAACAAGTGAGTTGGTGGAGGGTTAGCGCCCCTCCCTGTAAAACAAATAACTCAAAGTCAAATGGCCACCCCTTACGGGATTATGGGGTCTAGCAATAGATAGATAGATAGTATATCTTTTTGTTTATCTGACTGTCTCTTATCTGTTTATGTACAAATCTCCGTATATAACACTTTGTCTATCTGTCTGTCTACCTGTCTATCTATCTACCTGCCTGCTTTTTTTTTATCTATCAGTCTATTTATCCATTTGTTTACTAATTTAGTTTTTTTTTTTTTTTTTTTAATCCAAACCAAGTTTTTAAGAAGATGGTTAGTACAAACAACTTCAGTGATTAGTTCATATCTGCCTTATTATTACCCTGGATGTGAAGACAGGTACTGAGGTGCAGGAATCAGTTCACACACCACATACCTGCAGGTCACATTATTAAGGTGTCACACACACACCTGGGTGATTTAATTAGACTGATTTTGTTTTCCTTTCGATCAATCGAATGACGTATTTTTTGTAGGTAACAAAGGTATACATTGAACAAATTGTTTTCTTTATTTCATTATATAATTTTTGGCGCTAAACTAAAACATGAAAAACATTTTTCTCAACGTAACATTCTTTTCCTAAAACACTTTTTTTTTTGCTTTCAGCTATAGGTTTTTTATTATCATTTAACAGTATATAATTATTCACATACGGAATTTTATCACAGCGGTAATAGGTTTGAATGTAGTATTTTGTAATATTAAAATCCATGCTTAAAACAACACAGTTATTTTATTTGATAATAAACCAGAAAATAGCTGGAACACAGCACAGTGATGTCATACCGGTATTGCAGTGCATTAAACATATCTCAGTGTGACTCAGGTAGTTGGCTAAAATCATTTTTTTTTATTTCCTGGGCGAAGATGCACTTGACAGGTTGGTGATGATCGGCTGAATGCAACATGTCCGAATAACATCGTTGTGGTAATCGCTGTGGTAATCATTGTGGCATTTATCTGAAATACATCGATGTTATTCGGACGTGTTGCATTCAGCCAAACAGCATCACCCTATCAAGTGAATCTTCGCCTCGGAAAAAAAAAAAAAAAAATGAGTTGTGCGCTTGTAAATTACTTTCAGTGGATTTTTTTTAAACTATTAGTAATAATTTATTGAAAACATTGGTGTCTTATTGAAGAAGTGGTATTTATTGAAGCTGTCTATACAGATAAATTAAATTTTTGTTGTACCGTTAACGATCACGTTATGGCGTCTGGAGGTTGTGTGAACAGTCCTGATCTTTTTCGTTACATTTGTGGAAAATTTGTAGTGAAAAAACAGAGAAAGACCATAACAGATTGTGTTAAAGCTTATTATGCCTACTTTGAAATAACACTTGGTTACCAGGAAAAAAAAGTGGGCCCGTCACAGTGCCTGCTCTGCTTGTGTTGAGGAACTAAGACAATGGACTAAAGGTAAAAAGAAGGCTCTTGCTTTTGGTATTCCGATGATATGGAGGGAACCACAAAATCTTAGTAACTATTGCAGTTTTTGTTCCTGCAAAATTCAAGGATACAACAAAACGAATAAGAAAGAAATTGTTCATCCTAATATTCCATCAGCAATAAGACCTGTAACATGAACCTAATCTACCAAGCCCTACTCAATCTGATAGTCTTGATTATGTAGAAATTCACTCAGAGAAAGTAAGTGCCGCAGTAGACGATGAAGAATTTGTCCCAGCATGTTCAAGTAATGAGTCACAGCCAGTCTCTCAGGACGAACTTATTGACTTAGTAAGAGACCTCGGTCTCCCCAGAGATGCTGCAGTGAAGGGATAAATACTTATTACATCCAGACACAACTTTCTCTTGGTACCGAAACAGAGAAAAAGAGCTTGCATCATATTTCAAGAAAGATGGAGCCTTGGTTTACTGCACCGACGTAAGTGGCCTGGTGCTGAAACCTGGCAGATAATATAATTGTCACCCCAAAGTGGGTGTCTCCAGATTCTTTAAACTAACTGTACAAATGACATACCAGAATGTACAAAGAAGGATACATAAACAACCTTTGTATTTGCAATTAATAATTTAATTCCGAATATCAAATTTAAACCCCATTTAAACTTACACAATTCCCTAATGGAACACATTTAGCTATATACGAAAGCATACAGTATATATCGGTATATATACATAAACCCCTCCCTACAACAGGGACTTTGCAACACACACACACACACACACACACACACACACACACACACACACACACACACACACACACACACACACACACACACACACACACACACAGGACTAAAGGGAAACCAATTAGGATAACATACACCCAAATACCATACTTATTACTGTCCCACTTAAAAGCAACACCGCAGTCCCCCACACAATAACCCCCCTGGGACTTGAAACAGACTAACGGTGTACTGAACTCGTACACCTCGCAGGGTATCAGCTACCTTTAAACTACCAGAGTCTCGGACTCCGATGCAGCTAAACCTAGACACAATAACATAGCATATTAATACCAGAATATATGTAAATAACCAATAGGAATGTGCTACCTGAGCTCCACAACAACTGCTGCCCTTCCACCGCCTCCACTGAACACTGTCACTCGCACTGAGTTACTCGACTGCTTTATAATCTAAGCACTTAACTGGGCATCCCCTTAGCCAATGTAAATCCCGTCATACACCCAAGGTTCACCATAACAC
Source organism: Coenobita brevimanus (assembly GCF_032717465.1). Taxonomy (NCBI): domain Eukaryota; kingdom Metazoa; phylum Arthropoda; class Malacostraca; order Decapoda; family Coenobitidae; genus Coenobita; species Coenobita brevimanus. Next base: position 16,504,850 of record NC_137062.1, on the reverse strand, counting down.
TAGCACCAGTAACGAGGCAGCAGGAGGCGCGACACAGTCCGGGCAACAGCTGGTATGGAACTGCCAGGCCACTCTTCCTTCTCTCTCTCCTCAGCTCGGTAACTGGTTACCAAAATATATTTGTGTACATACGAGATACACCAAATCATTAACTAACGGTTCATACTTTTGCTTGCATTAAACAATTCCAAATACACATAACTCATTAAACTAACGAAACAAACCATTTGACATTATGAACAGAACAATTACTAAAGACTTATTAATCATTATCCACTATTCTTCAAATACCTGAACCATCCAGCTAAATTTGAAACGGGTACTTGACTCATCTTCATAAAGCATACAGCCATAATTGAACCCTGGGAATATATATATGAAACAGTATCGAATTTATTAGACTACTCAAGAAAAAATAAAAAATAAAAAACAAAACCAGAGGAAAAGTTGCTGACAATAATGCAGAGGAATGAAGACTATTTACAGATTCATCTAGAAGGAGCCTGAAAGGGGTACTTCTTCAGAATTTCAATAACTATGCATCAGTACATGTTGCTCATTATGTGCAATAAATAAAAGTACAAGAATTTGGCAAATCTTCTCTAGAATATCCACTACAACGAACACCGTTGGTTCAGTGTCTCAGTTACACAGAGAGTAGGCCAACATGCTCTCCAGTACAAATTTCTCTAACTATCTACACCAAACTACATGCACAGTACACACTACACTTCCTTTTCCAAAATTCAAAAAATTATGGCGTCTCATCACCAAGCCTCGGAGTCCCCAGGGGGGGGACCATAAATGCCCCCACCATCCGCCCCTCTCCCGGGGACGACTCGAGGTGCCTGGAACCACCGTCTGACTCTCTTCTTCTTCATTTCTGCAACATTCGTGGCCTTTCCTCTAACTTTCGCTCTGTTGAGCACCACCTCTCCTCCACTAAACCTCACCTTCTTTTTCTAACTGAGACTCAGCTGTCTGAGGCAATTGACAGCAAACCCTTTTCTGTATCCTCCTACTTTCTCTATACTCATTTCAAAGCCAAAGGTGGCTGTTGTGTATATATACGCAACGACTTATCTTGCTCTTGTGTTCCTGAACTCGGTTCTTCTGAATTCTCTACACTCTGGCTTCGGCTTTCCTGTCATTCTCTGACTAAATATATCTGTGCTGTTTACTTATCCCCTAATTCTACTGACTATCAAAAATTCTTCGTCTATCTTACTTCTACGATGGAACACATTCTATCCATTTCTCCTTTCTCTGAAATCTCCATTCTAGGAGATTTCAATGTTCACCACCACCTTTGGCTCTCCTATCCTTTCACTGATCCACCTGGTGAACAAGCCTACATCTTTTCCATCCTTAATGACGTAGAGCAGCTTGTACAGCACCCTACCCATATCCCTGACCGCCTTGGAGAGAGCTCCAACATATTTGATCTCTTCCTCACAACTAATCCTTCTGCTTACTCTGTTAATCTTTTCTCTCAATTGGGCTCCTCCGATCACAACCTTATCACCTTAACCTGTCCTATCACTCTGGTATGGCCTGTGGACCCTCCAGGGAAACGTTGTCTGTGGCATTTTGGACCCGCGGACTGGGAGGCCCTCAGGCAGTACTTCCTTGATTTTCCCTGGAATGATTATTGCTTCCATGGCCGTGAGCCATCTGAGTGTGCCTTGCGCATTACGGAGGTTATTCTCTCGGGCATGGAAGCATACATTCCTTTCTCATATCCTTTGACTAGAGCAAGAAAGCCTTGGTTTAATCACGCTTGTTCTAATGCTGTCCACAACAAGTAGAGGGCCTACAAAACGTACCGGAGCCACCCCACCCCTGAATCACATCATCTTTACGTTTCTGCCCGGAATCGTGCTAAGTCTGTTCTTTGCTCTGCTAAAAATAATTTCATCCATACTAAATGCTCTCAACTCTCCAACTCGAATTCTTCCCGCTCCTTCTGGGACCTTGCCAAAAACCTTTCTAACAACTTTACCTCATCATCCTTCCCTCCTCTTTTCTACTCTGATGGTTCTGTAGCTATTTCTTCTACAGATAAAGCAGATCTCTTAGCACAGACTTTCTCCTCCAGTTCCACCTTAGACGATTCCGGTGCTGTTCCTCCATCACTTCCTCCCTCTGACTTCCTCATGGCTGACATTAAAATTTCTTCAGCTGATGTATTTTCTGCCATCACTGGCTTCAGTACTAACAAGGCATATGGGCCTGATGGGGTCCCTCCTGTTGTTCTCAAGAACTGTGCTTCTGTGCTTACACCCTGCCTAGGCAAACTCTTTCGCCTTTGTCTGTCAACTTGTACCTTTCCTTCTTGCTGGAAGTTTGCTCTCATTCAGCCAGTCCCAAAGAAGGGTGACCACTCCCAACCCTCCAGCTATCGTCCAATTGCTTTAACGTCCTGTATTTCAAAAGTTTTCGAGTAAATTCTCAATAGAAAATTTTAAGGCATCTTTCCTATCACAACCTTCTTTCCGATCGTCAGTACGGGTTCCGTCAGGGACGCTCCACTGGCGATCTTCACCTACCTTTCAGACTACTGGTCATCCTCCTTTCGGGACTTTAGCGAAAGCTTTGCCATTGCACTTGACATCTCAAAGGCTTTCGATCGAGTCTGGCATAAATCTTTAATTTCCAAACTGCCCTCCTACGCTTTCTATCCTTCTATCTGTGCCTTCATCACTAGCTTCCTTTCTGGTCGTTCTATAGCCGCTGTTGTAGATGGCCATCGTTCTTCTCCTAGATCTATCAACAGTGGTGTTCCTCAGGGCTCTGTCCTATCACCAACTCTCTTCCTTTTATTCATCAATGATCTTCTAAGCTGTACATCTAACCCTATCCACTCATACGCTGATGACTCCACCCTTCACCTTTCCATTCGGTTCCCGGAACGCCCACCTCAACAGTTGCTTCAACAAACAAGGGATGAGGCTATGGCACACCTAATGTCTGACTTGGCTCGTATCTCTGACTGGGGTAAAAATAATATGGTTGTTTTTAATGCATCTAAGACTCAGTTCTTACACCTATCAACCTGACAAAATCTTCCACAGGTATACCCACTAATGTTTAATAATATTCAGCTTAGTCCTGCATCATCCTTGAACATGCTTGGGGTTTCGTTTACTCGGGACTTATCTTGGAAAATCATATTACATCTCTTGTAAAATCTGCTTCCAAGAGATTGGGTGTGCTAAGCCGACTCCGCTCTTTCTTTACCCCTGCACAATTGTTGACTCTATACGGGGGTTTTATCCGCCCCTGTGTGGAGTACAACTCTCATGTGTGGGGAGGCTCCCCACATACAGCTCTTCTCAATAGGGTGGAGTCGAAGGCTTTTCGTCTCATTAACTCTCCTCCTCTTACTGACTCCCTTCAACCTCTGTCTCTTCGCCGCACTGTTGCATCTTTATCTCTTTTCTATCCCTACTTTAATGGTCACTGCTCCTCTGAACTGTCTGCTTGCATTCCTCCACTTCTACGACGTGCGCGTAGCACCCGTCTGGCAGCAAACTCTCATCCCTTTTCTGTCCAGCTCTCTAATGCAAGAGTTAACCGTTACTCCCAGTCTTTCATTTATGCAACAGGTCAACTCTGGAACTGTCTCCCTCTGTCTGTATTTCCTGCTGCCTATGATCTCCAGTCTTTCAAACGCAGTGTGTTCAGGCATCTCATAATGATCGGATCTTGAATTTGGCTCTCTATTGTATTTTGTTTTTCTCTCTGAGGGAACTGTTACTGCGGGCTCATGGCCTTTGGTTCCTTCTTCCTCGCATAAAAAAAAAAAAAAAAACTATGTGAGGACCTGAAAGTTCTGTGTGTCTTACTGGGTCAGCAGTCAGGGTATACAAAATTCCCATGTTTTCTCTGTGATTGGGACAGCAGAGCCAAGGATTTACATTGGGTTCAGAAGGAATGGTCAGATAGAATAAATCTTCAGCTTGGTACCCAAAACGTCATCAGACCTAGCTTGGTGAATCCAAATAAAGTGTTGCTACCACCGCTTCATATTAAGCTTGGATTTAAAAAGCAGTTTGCCAAAGTCCTGTCAAAAGCTGGACCTTGTTTTATGTATTTGTGTCAAAAGTTTCCTGGTTTGCCTGAAGCTAAATTGAAAGAGGGCGTATATACTGGACCAGATATTAGAAAACTGATTTCAGATGCAGAATTTGGTGGTGCGAAGAACTACCTGGAACAAGAGGCTTGGGAAACATTCAAAGAAGTAATTCCAAGTTTTTAGGTAACAAAATGGATCCAAATGAGAAAGAAATTGTGAGAAATTTGTTGGTTAATTTTATGGAGTTGGTTTGTAACATGAGTCTCAAAGTTTGCTTTTGGAATTCGCATTTGGAATTTTTTCTCGAAAACCTCAGAGCGGTGAGTGAAGAATGGGGTGATAGGTTCCATCAGGATATCAAGTACATGGAAGGAAGGTAACAGGGACGTTGGGATGTCAGTATGATGGCAGACTACTGCTGGATGATTCATAGGGACGCACCGGAAACAGTGTACAAGCGATTGGCCACCAAAAGAAGTTTTGCAGCAAGAAAACTGAGAAGTTACAAAGAGTAGAGAAGTTACTGTATATGTGAGTCATGGAATATATAGTGTTTTTTCCTTCATGCATTTGTTTAAAAAATACACGGTAAATGTTTTCATTATCACTTAATTTAGAACGATATTATATTGATCGATTGAAATTTATAATTTGCTATAATCTAATTAAAATTCTTTATAATTTTTTATGAAAATGTGATG
>NC_137062.1:16365071-16497571 GCF_032717465.1 Coenobita brevimanus | reverse complement strand
GAAGAAAAAAACAGGAAGGAGACGAAAGAAATATAAGGACATGAGGAAGGAAGAGGAGACTAAGAGGGAAGAAGAAACAAAGCAGGAGAAATGAAAGGAGAAAAAGAAGCAAGAGGAAGAGTGTAAATGAAGGAGGCTTATGTTAGGTAGGCTGGTCCCATGGTGGTAGTAACTCCATTAGTGTAATTGCTTGGTGTCCTTACCCTCAGCCTCACCTCTGAACCGCCATGTTGGGTCATACGTAAGCTATGTCGTCAACTGCATACTCAACTAAACACATTGGACAAAAATGTCTAAATCTGAGATGAAATGGAGGAAAGGTCTAGGCAATGTACTAGGTAATAAATTAGTTATAATTAATTATGAACTTATTTCCTTATTCTTTGCTTATATATTTTATTAATTACGTTTAATTCTTTCATTGGGGTAATGCCGGATTTTCACCCATTACATCAAATTCCATTGCAATTGACAGTTTTTAGCTTTGCCTTTTTGCACGAAATAATGAATGCCTTACCCCCATCGAGAGAGAGAGAGAGAGAGAGAGAGAGAGAGAGAGAGAGAGAGAGAGAGAGAGAGAGAGAGAGAGAGAGAGAGAAATAAAGGTATGCATATACAAAAGTACAGAAAGACTGATCAATGTAGAGAGACAAACTGGTTACCAGACACACAGATATATAGCCAAATAAACAAAGAGATAGACTGATAGAAAGGTAGATAGACAGACAAGCAGGTAGATTGACGGAAATGTAGAGAGATAGACAGACATATAAAGATGCAGACAGACAAACTGTTATATAGTCAGACAGACATATAGACAGGCAGACAGACAAATTAATATATAGACAGACAAATTAATATATAGACAGACACACTGTCAGACAGACAGATATATAGATAAATAGATAGACAGACTGATAGACACATAGATAAGCAGATAGATAGGTAGATAAATAGATAGGTAGGTAGATTGACTAATTAAGAAGTAAGGTATTTACATGCATACATATATACATACCCTGTACATACAGTACATAAATAAGCTGACTGACTGGTTGGTTGATAAGGACAGTCAGGATGAAAAAAACAAATAGGCAAGTAGAAAAACACAGAGACGGACCTCCAGACCTCCAGAGAAAGAGCAAACTAGAACACTAGTCAACACGTCCTGAAAACTACAGGTCGAACTAGGAATTCTTACCAGAAGAGTTCCTTGCTGAGAAAACTGAGAAAGGGCAAGGAAAAAAAAATGTCCAAGGCTAATTCCCTTCTTTCTTAGTGTAGAAATTGGCCGGTTTTAAAAATTATCAATTACTTATCTTTCGTTCACGAGTTTTATCTCTCCCCTTCCCTTTCCTTTCTCTACATGGAGTGAGAGGATGAGGAGGGGGGGGGGAGAGATGAGGACGTAGGGTTGGATGGCAGGGATGCAGGGAAGTGTTGCGAGAGAGGAGGGAGAAAAAGAAAGTAAATGCTGGAGAGAGAGAGAGATTGTAAAAAGAGATGGATGGAAGGATTTGGTGTGAAGCGACGGAGAGGAATGGGGAAAAAGTGAGGAACTGATAATGGATACCGAGAGAGAGAGAGAGAGAGAGAGAGAGAGAGAGAGGAATTACAAGAAGAAGTTAGTATCTCAAAGACCTTGTTGTTCATACCGAGGAGATATTTCGTATTGCCTGGGAATGCATACCCACTGCCCACTCATTCTTGTATGACTAAAACCGTATCGAGGTTTCTTGTAAATTGCTCTACTACATCCATGGGAAATCTGTTCCCGGTGAAGCAGATCTTGTACGTGAAACATTTTTCACATATGCTGGTATTAAATCTTTTCAGTTATAACTTCTATCCACGGTTGTGTGTCGAGTTCTTGTTGAGAATAAACAGCTTTCTATGGCCAGTATCATCAAACCCATTCAGTATTCCAAACGCGTCACTGAGCTGACCTTGTAGTATCTGAGATTCTAATGAAAACAACCCCACTGCGCTCTGGATTTTATGATAACTCAGTCTCTTGATAGGTTTTGTAGCTCTAGCTTGGATTTTTTCAAGCCAGTCCATGTCTTTCCTAAGTGTAGGTGACCAGAATCGTACAGTGTACTCCAGAAGTGGCCGTGTGATGAAGTTATAAAGCTTAAAAACAATATATTTCTATAATGAAACTGCCTCTGGATGTAGCATAGCAATTTCTGAGCCTTTTTCTCTATTTCGATGCACTGTTTGGATGATTTTAGGTCACTATTGATCAGTACAGTTAAGTCCTATTCCATATCAGTAATCCTCACAATTCTCACAAAAAGTGAATAGTCTGACGAGGAATTTGCATAGCCAATGTGCACCACCTTGCATTTCTCGAAGTTGAATTTCTTTTGCCATGTCTCAGAACCTTTCCTTATTCTACACAAATCAGCCTGGAATTTTTTTGTCTTTTGACAACTGCTCACATTTTCCGAAATTTTCATGTCATCTGCAAAGTTTGAGATCACACTTAACAAACCAACATACGTGTCAGTGATATAAATGATAAACAGGAAGGGGAACAAGGACTGATCCTTGTATAACTCTACAAGTGACTGAAGCCATGTCAGAAGAAGTTCTGTTGATCACTACTCGCTGTTCCCAATCTGATAGCCACTTTTCTACCAGAATGTAACCCCCTTATTAATACCGAGTTCACGCATATTTGACATGATTCTGAGAAAAGTAACTTTGTCAACTGTCTCCTGAAAGTCTAAGTAAAGGATGTCTGCTGCTTTGTTCGTGCCATACTAAATCAACATTTTGTGAAAAAATATCCTGCAAGTTGGTTAGGTATGATGTGTCTCGTTTGAACCCATACAGAGAATCCATAATCAGGTTGTGATTTTCCAGGTGTTCAACTGTCCTGTCTACAGTACAATTATTCCTTCTAATAGTTTAACTATGACAGAGGTCAGGGTAACCGAACTATAATTCATAATTCTCAGGACATTCTTAATTCCCTCACATGAAGGTTAGCGTTACATCTGCCAGCTTCCAGTCTTCTGGTATTTCTCCTCATTTCAGCGACTTGTTGAAGATTTCTGCAAGTACAGAAGCTACCTAATCACGTATCTCTTTACAAACACTTCGGTGGATTTTATCTGAGCCAGGTGACTTGTAAATATTTTGATTGCTAATTCTACTTGCTACCTCTCTAGGTGTACATCTGAGGACGGCACAATCTTCATTCTTATCGGCCCGTACTGGTCTTGCCATTACATGTGTATCTGCAAGGTAAGGACCAAATCATAATGGTTATTTAATGTTTTGGCCATTGAAGTCCAAGAGTTGCAGTGCACCTTATTAATCTTGAGTGGTCCAATACTACCTTTGAAAGACTTCCTACATTTTACACTGTTTACGTGGATGAAGAACTATTTAGGGCTGTCTGCGTCGTGATGCCACCTGGACGTCCGTCTTCATTTCTTTTGGCCAGCTTTACCCGAGATGTCGCTCCCCTTCATACAGTCTTGAGAGAGAGAGAGAGAGAGAGAGAGAGAGAGAGAGAGAGAGAGAGAGAGAGAATTCTGGTAGGTCTTACTTCCTGCAGTGATATAGATAACTAACAGACGTGGGCGTAGAAATTAAGTAAATCGTGAGAGAGGGGGAAAAAGTAGCAAAAGTAGTGAAGAAAATGGGAGAGGAGGAAAGAGGGGGACGAAGGAAAGAAAGAAAGAATGATGAGGAATCAGGAGGGAAAGACGAGATGAAAGAAGGGAGAGAAAGAGAGGGAAAAAAGACAGTACTAAGGAAATTCAGGAAAGGGGCAGAGGAATGAAAGAAGGAAGGAGTGAGAGAAAGAAGGATTTCCCCTGAGAGACAAACTGGGCTACAGGGACCGTGGAGATATGAGAGAGAGAGAGAGAGAGAGAGAGAGAGAGAGAGAGAGAGAGAGAGAGAGAGAGAGAGAGAGAGAGAGAGAGAGAGAGAGAGAGAGAGAGAGAGAGAGAGAGAGAGAGAGAGAGAGAGAGAGAGAGAGATACTGGAGAAAGGGAAAGAAAGAGTAAGAGCATGCAAATACCTGCCACTTTCAAAGAAATTTAATGGTCATAATCAATGTCTGTTAATTCAGTGATGTTTGGACACACTGGGTTCTACGCCTTCTCTCTTTGTTTATTTTAAACCTTTTTTTTTTTTTTAATGCAAGGAAGAAGGAACCAAAGGCCATGAGCCCGCAGTAACAGTTCCCTCCAAGAGAAAAACAAAATACAATAGAGAGCCAAATTCAAGATCCGATCATTTTGAGATGCCTGGACACACTGCGTTTGAAAGACTGGAGATCATAGGCAGCAGGAAATACAGACAGAGGGAGACAGTTCCAGAGCTGACCTGTTGCATAAATGAGAGACTGGGAGTAACGGTTAACTCTTGCATTAGAGAGTTGGACAGCAAAGGGATGAGAGTTTGCTGCCACACTGGTGGTACGCGCCCGTCGTAGAGGTGGAGGAATGCAAGCAGACAGTTCAGAGGAGCAGTGACCATTAAAGTAGCGATAGAAAAGAGATAAAGATGCAACAGTGCGGCGAAGAGACAGAGGTTGAAGGGAGTCAGTAGAGGAGGAGAGTTAATGAGACGAAAAACCTTTAACTCCACCCTATTGAGAAGAGCTGTATGTGGGGACCCTCCCCACACATGAGAGTTGTACTCCACACAGGGGCAGATAAAACCCCTGTATAGACTCAACAATTGTGCAGGGGTAAAGAAAGAGCGGAGTCGGCTTAGCACACCCAATCTCTTGGAAGCAGATTTTACAAGAGTTGTAATATGATCTTTCCAAGATAAGTCCCGAGTAAATGAAACCCCAAGCATGTTCAAGGATGATGCAGGATTAAGCTGAATATTATTAAACATTAGTGGGTATACCTGTGGAAGATTTTGTCGGGTTGATAGGTGTAAGAACTGAGTCTTAGATGCATTCAAAACAACCATATTATTTTTACCCCAGTCAGAGATACGAGCCAAGTCAGACATTAGGTGTGCCATAGCCTCATCCCTTGTTTGCTGAAGTAACTGTTGAGATGGGCGTTGCGGGAACCGAATGAAAAGGTGAAGGGTGGAGTCATCAGCGTATGAGTGGATAGGGTTAGGTGTACAGCTTAGAAGATCATTGATGAATAAAAGGAAGAGAGTTGGTGATAGGACAGAGCCCTGAGGAACACCACTGTTGATAGATCTAGGAGAAGAACGATGGCCGTCTACAACAGCGGCTATAGAACGACCAGAAAGGAAGCTAGCAATGAAGGCACAGATAGAAGGATAGAAACCGTAGGAGGGCAGTTTGGAAATTAAAGATTTATGCCAGACTCGATCGAAAGCCTTTGAGATGTCAAGTGCAATGGCAAAGCTTTCGCCAAAGTCCCGAAAGGAGGATGACCAGGAGTCTGAAAGGTAGGTGAGAAGATCGCCAGTGGAGCGTCCCTGACGGAACCCATACTGACGATCGGAAAGAAGGTTGTGATAGGAAAGATGCCTTAAAATTTTTCTATTGAGAACTGACTCAAAAACTTTTGAAATACAGGACGTTAAAGCAATTGGACGATAGTTGGAGGGTTGGGAGTGGTCACCCTTCTTTGGGACTGGCTGAATGAGAGCAAACTTCCAGCAAGAAGGAAAGGTACAAATTGACAGACAAAGGCGAAAGAGTTTGCCTAGGCAGGGTGTAAGCACAGAAGCACAGTTCTTGAGAACAACAGACAATTTTATACAGATCAGGAGATGCTACTGAAGTTGAATGGTTAATGCAGCCTTCATTATCTCTTGTCCTACTAGAAGTATCCCCTACGTTGAAGAAAACATCTGATGAGACCAAAAACTAAGAACAATATACATCCGTTTGCCTAATGAAAGACTTATAAGACTGGAGGTCATAAGCAGTAAAAAAAAAAAAAACATTGAGAAAGCCAGTTCTAGGAATAAACAGTTGTGTAAATGAGAGACAGGGAATCTGTTGACTTCTGCGTTAGAGAGTTGGACTGTAGACGGGTGAGAGTGCGAAGTATGACTAGTGCTGCTAGCCCGCCGCACTGGAGTACAGATGATATCTGGGTTCTGGAGAGCCCTGGCCATTGAACTAATGGTAGAAGGAAGACATTGAAGAGAACGTGAAACGGGGACAGAAAGGAGACAGTGATAGAAGGTGAATTTATGATATGAAAAGTACATAATTCCACCCTGAATTGTGATGAATTCACTGTATGTGGTGACATACACATGACAGCATTACTCCATATACTGGTGAATACAACCACCGTTCACAACTAGTATCTCTGCAAGGTCAGAGTATGTACGGTTTCGGCTCAGTACACCTACTGTAAACTCTAAGAAGTCAATCACAAGTAGTAATGCAGGGCCTCTATGGCAGATCACATGACGACGAGAGAGGGATGATGACGAACTTACTACAGTAATACGCAGATCTCGTTGTTTTAATCACTGCTCACAGGCCAGCTATGGGACAGTCCTTATCAGTCTGCCATTTCCTATACCTTCTACATTCAGTTATTCTATACAGTGTCTCCAGGCAATTTCAGATCAACCAAACGTTTGGCTTGCGTTTGCTTCACAAGGGAAGAAAAAAACATTCACGCTTGACGTCATGGGTTGCTTCTTTATTATATATATATATATATATATATATATATATATATATATATATATATATATATATATATATATGTTACCAACAAAGTAAATATAGGAATGACCATAGGAAGGTGGGTTGCACAGCCAGATTCAATTTCAGAGGTGAAAGAAAGAAAATGATTAAAAATTAAATGATAATGCCCAATAAAGGTAAATGAAAGCAAAGCAGCCTTTCAGTTGTAAATAACGAACAGATTCAGGCTCTAAGTAATGCTGAATGTGACATTGATGAGCTGAATGACAGCTAACAAAAGTGCTAAGAGAATCAGCGGAGGTAGTAGGAAAACCTAATACAACCAAAGCCAAGAAAATTCAGAAGACACTCGAGTTTATGAAAAAAAAAAAAGAAAGGAAAGGAAAATAAAAACAAAGATGAAATAGAACGAGCGGAATTAAAGAAGCTTATCAGCAAGAGACAAAGAGAAGAAAAAAGAAAGAGAAACATAGATCAGATCAAAGAAACCATCAAAAAAGGAAACTCTCTGAAGCAGGTTAGGAGTAAAATGCCTCGAGGAAAGCAGCAAATTACGTCACTGAAAGGCAAAAACGGTGAAGTCATTAAATGCAGAGATAGGATGTTGAAGAGAGTTGAAGAATTTTACAAAGAACTGTATGCATCAAAGACCGTAGTACCAACAGCTAACTTTTAGACTGACACAAGTGAGTAACACCAGACGAAGTAAACATTTCTCTTAAAAATGAGAAAAAAAGGGACGGCTCCGGGAAATGACGGAATAGTAGCAGATTTACTGTTGGATGCAGAAGTAGATGTACAAAATAGGCTTGCCCTCTAATTTACCCATTGTATAAAAATGAAGATTCCCAAAACTGCAATACTTATTTTACTTTACAAAAAATGCGACTCAAAAGATCTGAGTAATTGTGATCCATGAGCTTATTATCAGTTATTAACAAACTCTTCATTAAACCCCTTACGAGCAGAAGAACAACAAATTTATTGAAAAACCAACCTCGTAAACAGGCAGGATTCCGAAGTGGGTATTCGACTACTGATCATCTACATACAATGAATCAGTTAATTGAGAAAACTACAGAATATAATAAACCACTGTGCTTAGGTTTTGTTGATTACGAAATGCCTTTCGACTCAGCAAAGCGCTTAGCAATTGTAAATTCATTACGAGAACAAAGATTAAATGCAAACATTGTGAAACTGCTCGAAAACATAGAGAGAGAGAGGGGGGGGGGGAGCTGCTGCAGTTATATTAAAGACTCATAAAAAAATGACTGAAAAAGGCGTGCGTCAGGGAGATACAATTTCCCTAAAATTATCTAAAGCATACTTGTAAAGAATTTTCAGGAAGCTAGACTTGGAAAACAAATGAGTAAACATGGTTGGAGAAAAGCTAACCCATTTAAGATTTGCAGATGACATTGTCCTGATCTCAGTAAAAGAAGAGACACTGCAAGAAATGTGAAATGACCTGAACAGAGAAAGTCTCAAAGTAGGGCTAAAGATGAACCGGAGTTAAACTAATGTTTAATCCACATGCATCAACGAGCGTAATCAGAATAAGCGAAGAAATTCTTGAAGAAATCGAGGAGTACAATTACTTGGGTCAAATACTAAAATTAACGAAAGACCATGATAACGAAATAAAGACTCACTGCAATTGGATGGAAATCTTTCGGTAAACATAGAGACATTATGAAAAGTAGCTTGCCAGTTTGTATGAAACGAAAGTATATAACGATTGTATTATTCCAGCTATGACGTATGGTTGTGAGACCTGGAAACTAACAAAATCGGTGGAAAATAAACTGGTCCGTTCTCAGACAGCAATGGACAGGTCAATATTGGAAATATGTTTAAGAGATAGGAAAAGTTCAACTTGGATGGGAGAGCAGACTAAAGTCAAAGACAATAAAGAAGCTATAAAAGAACAGAAATGGAGGTTGGCAGGCCATGTAGCAAGAATAAGGGATAACCGATGGAGCAAGAGGCTAACTGACTGGATACCAAGAGATTGTAAGCGTAGCAGAAAAGGCCAAACAGGAGGTGGAGACATGAAATAGAGAAATTTACAAGGAAAACGTGGCAGAGATTGGCTCAGTCAAGGAATTCTTGGAGAAGGTTGGAGGCCTTTGTTCAGCTGTGGACTTGCAATTGATGATAACGATAATTATATATATATATATATTTATATATATATATATATATATATATATATATATATATATATATGTGTGTGTGTGTGTGTGTGTGTGTGTGTGTGTACGTATATCAATCACAAGAATAGGGTGCTATCCAGGAAGAAGTACTATGGAAAGAATATAAAGACTTGGATCGTCCTTATCTGCCACTGAGTACGTGAAAAACTTCAAAAGGAAAATCTGGTCTACAATAAAGTTATGGTATAAAGAGTAAAGGAGGTAAAGATGCTAAATCTTGCAGTACATTGACGTCAAGTATCATTCTCTGGCTGTTACCGACAACGCGCACACGGATAACTAGATCAAAAGTGTTCAGTCACAGTTGCTAAGATTTGGGTTTTGCTTTTAAACTGCAACCAGTATGAGAGAGAGAGAGAGAGAGAGAGAGAGAGAGAGAGAGAGGGGGTAATGTTTTGCAAGTGTTCACAACATTTGCTATGTTTAGGCCTTGCCCGTTTCTGTGCTCCTTCCACTGCTGAAACACGTCCATGACACTGACTTAGAAAATTTACAGTACAGGTATTTGCCGCTGGAATCCCTCAACGTGGCAGGAGTGATTGTTGTTGTTGTGGCTCATCTATACTTAAAGTCGATGGACTTCACGTTTAGTCGGTTTAGGTCTAATTTATCCTCCTCCTTCAGTCCAGCATCCCCACATCTGAAGATATTGCGGGAACTGAGGGGTGTTTGTACAGCTGAGCTGTGGTTGTATCGGCTCCATCACGTGACGGCGTCCCTCTCCAGCACCGGAAGAAACCATACTATCCACATATCCCCTGCATGTCGTAGAAGACTGCAGAGCAAAAAAGTTATTCAGTCCTTAGAGATACTGAAAACTTCTCCAAGATTTGACTGTCATTCATTCCGACAGCCAATCAGATTCAGTGACAGAAACCCGGGTTTGGCGCCATGCTGCTTTCACTCCAACATGGCCCAGATTCTCGTCATTTTGCAGCTTAATTCATATAGTTCAATGACAGAAAAAGACAATGGGAGGGAGGATATGGTTGCAAGCCTCAGGTAGACAATATTTAATAGGTCAGTTTGGCCTAAGCACCTGGCCGTGACCACCGTTGTTTATCTAGAACTGCGACAAAACCAGACGTCAGGATAAACTAACAAATTATACAGTGTTTTAACACTATACTGTACATTCTTCACCTTGACTTTGCCTAAATATGCCGTCTCCATCCTGAGTGGTGAACCACAAGAAATAAATAACATAGGAATATACTGCTAATCAAGAATAAGTGTTAAGAACGGACGTCTGGCCTTAGTTGCCGAACTAAAGGAACTAGACAGAGAAAAAATGAGACTCACTCAAATTAAGATTAATGAACTAGTATAAAAAATAGTCGTGGGACCCACGCGCTTAAAAATTTCAGATCCCATGACGCAATAGTGACAAAAATAAAATACCTTGACTACCAGATAAAGGCCAGTATACTAGGTGGCATCATAGGCTTCGTGGCACCTCTTTTGATTTAGTTTCCATCGTATGCATTAGCATTCTCCCGTATTTTTGTATATTATTTGTGTCGATATAGCTTGCATTAACAGCATACTCGTACAGTGCTTGAAATGTGCAGAAACAATTGCTGAGGAAGAGATGGTATTGAATTTCCAAAACTTCCTAGAGAACTCATCTATTTTCTTCTGTTTGCTATATCCCCTTTGCATGTCCATTATGCTTGCGCCTTCCCTACTGCCCGTCTCATTCTCTTCTCCCCAAATTCCTCCTTCATTCCCTTGTCTTCACCTTATTATCATCTTTCCTCTATTTGTCTTCTTTCATTGTTTCCACCTTCCTCTTGCATTAGTTACATGTTTTTCTGTAGTTCATTTGGACCTCTTCCTTCCTTTAGTCCCTCCTTTCCTTCCGTATAGAGACATTCTCTATGATTTTCCCCCGCCTCGTTCATCAGTACCATATCCTCTCCTCGTGCTGACCTCTTTCATATCCCTCTCTTCATTTCTTCCCTTCTCATTTTCTTTCTCCCTGCATCTGTTTCCTCCTTCACCTCTATAACTTTCAACTTCCTCTTTCCTTCTCCCCTACTTCTTTATTCTCTCTCTTTATTCGACCATCGTTTCATCCCTTCCTTATCGTCCTTCCTTCCATACCGCCCTCTCTAATTAAATGCTTACTCCTTGCATCATCTTTATACTTCCCCTCCATTAGTGTCTTCTTCTATGTCTTCTTCCTCTCATCCTCTTTATCTCCTCTTTCCTTCCTCCCCTCATCTTCTAGTCACTCTCACGTTCTTCCTTCATCTTGCCCCTTCTTTACTGTCTTCTTCCCTTGTTTGAAGAAACATTATCCTTTCTCTCCCTTTTCTCATCCTTCACCTCCTTATCATCTTTCCTTCCCTCTTCCCTCGTCTATTAACTGTCTCCTTCTAGCATCTTCCTTTCTCTTCTTTCTCTATTTTACATTCTCTTTCTCTTTTATTGAGGGATATTTTCTTCCCCTCTCCTTCTCCTTATCTTCTTTACTCCCCTATTTCCTCTAAGCTATCTCATTCTTCCTTCTTCATCCCCTCCAAGACTGTCTCCTCTTTGTTTTCTGAAGAGACCATTCTTTCCTTTCTTGCTTTCCTTCTTCCTTTCCTTTCTTGCTTTCCTTCTTCCTTTCCTTTCTTGCTTTCCTTCTTCCTTTCCTTTCTTGCTTTCCTTCTTCCTTTCCTTTCTTCCTTTCCTTCTTCCTTTCCTTTCTTGCTTTCCTTCTTGCTTTCCTTTCTTCCTTTCCTTCTTCCTTTCCTTTCTTCCTTTCCTTCTTCCTTTCCTTTCTTCCTTTCCTTCTTCATATCTGTCTCATCCTCTTCTTTCATCTTTTCCTTTCTATTCCTTTGTTTATCTCATTCTTAAATCGTTGTTATTGTTTTCTTCCCCTTTATAGAAAGACATTATCTTTTCCCTCTGTCTCCCGTTCTCATTCACCTCACTGTTATCTGTTTTTCCTCCTTTTTAAACTTCTGCCGTTTTTCTTGTTTTCTTTCTCCTTCATCTTCTTAACCATCTCTTACCCCTGGAGTGAAGAAACGCAGAGGAATTATGCTTCACAGTACACCAGGTGAGTCAGTTAAGGGTAATGGTTATAAAATTATTGGCAAACGTTTCTAGTCATTTAGAAAGAACAGCTTTCGCGTACAGTATATTATATTTCTATAGTATAAAGCATGGAGAAGAACAATCACAGAATAGCGTCCTTATTTACCTTATGTTAACTTGATGTTGCCTTCCCTTGTTGGCTAAGATAGTTCAAATATTTTGCTTTCCATTCAACCTTTCCCACCAATTTCCTTGTCAGATTTTCAGTGTCGCATGGTAGTGCTTCTCACTTTTTCCTGCCTTTTCTTGTTGGAGTGACTGGTGGGTAAAAGGAGCCATCCTTGCTTTGCAATCAGTGCCTTTGACTCATAAGACAGATGTCACAGTTTTACCTTGTAACAAAAGGTCTCGAGGATATCAGTTGGTCTCTTCTAGTTTGCTTACCTTTGTTCTTCTTGTGATCATTTGTTCTCCCTCCTTCTTTTTCATTACCTCCGCCAACGAAGTTGGAGGAGGTTATGCATTCACCTATGTTCATCTGTTTGTTTATTTGTCCACACGATATCTCCAAAAGTTCTCAATGAATTTCAATGACATTTTGTGGAAGCGTGGGCCATCGACAAAGAAAGAATTGATTAATTTGGGATCCTATGTATCCCGCAAGGTATCATTTTTCTCAATTAATTTCAATAAGATTTTGTTGAAGAGTGGGCCATGGGTCCAGGAACAATTGATAAATTTTTTATGGGGATCCGAATCCCATGTATTCCACAAAATAACTCCACGGATCCGGATCCTTTTTAACAACAACTGTACTGGTGGAGGTATGCGCTCTCTGAGTGCTTTTTAGTTCACGTCTGTCTTCCTCCCATTTTTGGGGGGTTACACGCACACACACACACACACACACACACACACACACACACACACACACACACACACACACACGTAGCAGCAGCAGCATCAGTAGCCATTACAAGTCCACTGCTGAACAAAGGCCTCCCCCAACATTCTCCACGAATTCCTTGACTGAGCCAATCTTTGCCACGTTTTCCCTGCAAATTTCTCTACCTCATCTCTCCACCTTCTGTCTGACCTTTTTCCGCTACGCTTACAATCTTTTGGTGTCCACTTATTCAGCCTCTTGCTCCATCGGTTGTTCCATATTCCTGCCACATGACCTGTCCGTCTCCATTTCTATTCTTTTATAACTTCAATAATATCTTCAATAATATCTTCAATAATATCTTCTCTCTCACCCAAGTTGATCTTTTCCTGTCTCTGATATATATTCCCAACATTGACCTTTCCATTGCTCTCTGAGAACGGATTAATTTATTTTCCATTGATTTTGTCAGAGTTCAGGTCTCACAAACGTAAGTCATAGCTGGAAAAATACATATGTTATATACTTTTCGTTTCTTACAAACTGGCAATCTACATTTCATGATGTCTCAATGTTTACTGAAAGCTTTCCATCCAATTGTAATGCGTCTTTTTTATTTCGCTATCATGATCTTTTGTTAATTATAGTATTTGCCCCAACTAATTGTACTCCTCGAATTCTCCAAAAATTTCTTCACTTATTCTGATGACGTTCTTTGGTTTTGTGGATTAAACATTAGTTTTACTCCAGTTCATCTTTAGCCCTACTTTGAGACTTTCTTTGTTCAGGTCATCTAACATTTCTTGCAATGTCTCTGTTCTTTCTGAGATTAGGACAATGTCATCTGCAAATCTTAAATTGTTTAGCTTTTCTCCATCTATGTTTACTCCTTTGTATTCCCAGTCTAGCTTTCTGAAAATACTTTCTAGGCATGCTGTAAATAATTTTGATGAAACTGTATCTCCCTGACGCACGCCCTTCTCAATCTTATTTTTTTCCGAGTCCTTGTGTAATTTAACTGTAGCAGTTCCCTCTTTATATATGTTTTCGAGCAGTTTTACAATGTTTGCATTTAATCCTTGTTCTCGCAATGAATTTATAATTGCTATGTGCTCCACTGAGTCGAAAGCCTTTCCGTAATCAACAAAACCTAAGCACAGTGGTTTATTATATTCTGTAGTTTTCTCGGTTAGCTGATTCATTGTGTGTAGATGATCAATAGTCGAATACCCGCTTTGGAATCCTGCCTGTTCACGAGGTTGCTTTCCTCCAAATTTGTTGTTATTCTGTTCGTAAGGACTTTAGTGAAGCGTTTGTAAATGACTGACAGCAAGCTAATGGGTCGATAGTTACTTAGATCATTTGAGTCACCTTTTTTGTAAAGTAAAAAAAAAAAACTATTGCAGTAGACCACGTTTTGGGAATTTTATTCTATTTCATACATTGAGTAAATAAGTGGGCGAGCCTGTTTTGTACTACTCCTGCATCCAACAGTAAATCTGCTACTATTTCATCTTCTCCCGGAGCCTTCCCTCTTTTCATATATGGAAGCGAAACATTTACTTCGTATGATGTTACCTCAAGTATTTCACTTGTGTCAGCTGAAGAGTTAGCTGTTGGTACTACGGGCTTTGATGCATAAAGTTCTTAATAAAATTCTTCAACTCTCTTCACCATCTTATCTCTGCATTTAATGACTTCACCGATTTTGTCTTTCAGTGATGTCATTTGTTGCTTTCCTAGTGCTATTTTACTTCTGACCTGTTTCAGACTTTCTCTTTTTTTATTGCTTTTTTGATATGGTCCATGTTTCTCTTTCTTTTTTCTTCTCTTTGTGTCTTGTTGATAAGCTTATTTAATTCCACTTGCTATATTTCATCTTTTTTTTGCTTTTACTTTCCTTCCTTTTTTTTCATAAGCTCGAGTGTCTTTTCTGAATACATCTTGGCTTTGGTTCTATTAGGTTTTCCTACTACTTCCGCTGATTCTATTAGCACTTTTGTCAGTCTGTCATTCAGCTGATCAGTGTCACATTCAGCATTACTTAGAGCCCGAAATCTGTTCCTTATTTCCAACTGAAAGGCCGCTTTATTTTCGTTTACTTTTATTAGGCATATCTATTTGTCTTTAATCATCATCTTTGTTTCACGTCTGAAACTGAATCTTGCTGTGCAACCCACCATTCTATGGTCACATCCTATATTTACTTTGTTGATAACTGTGACATTTGTGATCGTGTTATTCTTATCTGCTATTACGAATCTGATTTCATTCTTTGTTTCTCCATTTGGGCATCTCCAGGTCAACTTTACCCCTGTTCTTTTGTGAAAGAATGTGTTCATTATTCTCATGTTAAACATTTCAGCAAAGTTTACCAGCATTTATCCTCTTTCGTTCCTTTCTCCCACTCCAAATTTTCTTATGCATTCTTCTCCATTTTTTTATTTCCCAACTTTTGCATTGAAATCTCCCATAAGTATAGTATATGTTGTCTTCTCTTCTTCCATAATCTGGGAGATGTTGTCATAGAATGTTTCTATTTCTTCATCTGAGCTTTGAGAAGTTGGTGCATATACATGTATTACTTTCAGGGCATAAATTTTGCACAGTCTAATTATCACCAATGCTGCTCTGTCAGATACACTGCTGAATTTTAAAATGTTGTGTACAAGATTTCTGTTTATTAGAAATCCAACACCACTAACTCTTTCATTTTGCCTTCCTCTGTAGTAAAATGGGTGGTTGCTGTCTTTGAGCTGAATTACTTTTTCTTCTTTTCTGTGGGTCTCACTCAAACCTACAATATCCCAGCCAATGTTTTCCACAGTCATTAAGTTATCAAGTTTGTAATCTGTGAGGCTTCTACACTGTATGCATAGATCTTCATGGATTTCAGATTGTTTAATATCCCAGCCTCTAACTTGTCAACACAGTGTCTACTCATTTTCGGTGGCACACTGCCCGTAAGCACAGGAGGCAGTGCGGTTGGACCTTTGGTTTAGATGTTCCAACAGGAACGCTCGTCAAATTATTTGCAATAGAACTCATGTTTGGTTGGATGGATTGTGGCAAGTGATCTCACCTCCCTGCTAAGTAGTTTCTGGTGAGATGTAATTTTTGTGCCACCTTATTCGTTATATTCGGTGGAGCCCTATATTTGTAAAGGGGGTCCCATGGTCCGCGCCATCTAAGACGGTAACTCATATATCTACAAGGCTTCCCCTATCTACCACCCGGGACGCGCCAGGTAGCAGTGGGATCCTGCCCCTGGATCTCTTGAGATACAAGTCAACAAATAAATCCCCGCATAACAGTTTTATATCACAAACAAACTCCATTATTCTGCAATTATTTTTTACTGGTATTGACACCATGGTTCAATATTCTATTGAAGTGATACCTGCTTATGGTAGTATCAAAGTACATCGACTTTCTATATCAGGGATGAATTAGCCACACCCTTCCTTTTCACAGGTACATTCGATAGCACAGTCTACCATAACTCCACAAGCACAAGCAGAGAGCAATGAGGATCATTTACAAGTTTCTCATGACATCCCCTGTGACAGTAACACAATAGTTGACTCATCTACGTCTCATTTAAATAACTCAAATAGTCTAGACAACATTTAGCAACACGAGGAGATAATATGAGCAGTGACAAAATGGTGCAGAATTTTGTTGCTGCACGAATTCACGAAATTCTCTGTCCGTGTTGTAGGTGTGAAAGGAGTGAATGCATTAACATTACCTGAGACGTGTTGTGTGAATGGTGTGACATACGAGTCAGCATTGTGTTCCGTGTTGGAGAATAATTTTGTTACGGTATCTCTGCTTATTAAATGTAACAAATGCTCCACTAAAACTTAAAAGTGGTATAAAGATTGGCGATTTCCTTGTGTACCCAGGAAGGTCTGGGCGACTTCCCTCAATATCAAGAACAATTAACAGATCTTTTGGAGACTTATAAAGATGCTGTGGCCTTATCTGATGAACCTATGGGTAAGACTGTTATGATTAACCATGCTATTGAAGTGATTTTTTGTACTTAACCTATTAATGTCCCGGCATAGAGATTACCCCAGAGATTACGATAAGAAACTGACGAGATAGTAGTGGATTTGTCCACTTTTTCTACTCCCCAAGAAAGGAGGCGAATATAGACCTGTACAGTAGCTGACTGTCGTAAAATAAACTCTGTCACTGTCCTCGATCGATTCCCATTACCAGTCCTAACTTGGTAAGAATAATGTTTTCACCTCGCTTGACTTAGTGGCTACTTGCAAGTAGAAATGGAAGGGTCGTCTTGCCCTATAACTGTATTCAGCACCCCTTCTGGCCACTATCATTTCAAAAGGCTTCCCTTTGGTCTTTGAAATGCTCCGTCAGTATTCATGAGGCTTATACAATTTGTATTCAGTGGAATGATCGGTCATTCTCTTTTTCCTTATCTAGATGACGTCATTGTAGTCAGTAAATCAATCCATGAACATTTTGCCAAGCTACAGCAAATTTTTGATCGCCTCCAAATGGCAGGTCTAAAAGTTAATCTCAGTATATGCAAATTTCTACGTAAGAGAATTAGATTTCTTTCATCTTAATTCAGCTCTGCTACCTCTCTCAGAGGCAGAAGGAGACAGAGGTATAAAGGAAGGAAGACAGAGAGAGAGAGAAAAAAAAAAAAAGAGAGAGAGTCGGGATCAACAAAGGAAAGAGCTAGCTGTACATTAAAGAGGACGGAGAGACAAACGGTGGAGGGATAAGGGAGAGAAACAAGGAAAGAGGGAAGGAAAAAATAATCAGAGAAAAATAGGGTGAGTGGGGATGCAGAGAGAGGAAAATACTCAACAGAAAGAGCTATTTGCGTAAAGGAGAGTTGGTGATATGTTACAATTGTGTTTTGACCTTATCACTCTCACTCTACTTCCCTTTGGTCTCTCTCTCTCTCTCTCTCTCCGAATTTCCCAGTCCCACTCTCCTCGTCCTTCTCACTTCGTCTCTGTCACTATCCTCTCTCTCCTCCTCCCTTGCCCCCTGTCCTTCCCTCTGCCTCACTACCACACTCCTGAACCAAATAGTAACCGGCCAAAAATCGAATCCCTCTTAATTGTATCGTTAACTGGCCCAAGCCTCCATTTTCCACCCTTCCTGCACGGTTTATTCCTCCTCCGATTCACCTCTCTCTCTCTCTCTCTCTCTCTCTCTCTCTCTCTCTCTCTCTCTCTCTCTTCTTTTTTACTTCGCCCGGATGGAGTCCGCCGAGGTGTTGCTTTTGGTCGAGTCTCTTTGTTTCTTTGTTAGCAACATTACGGAATAACGGCCAAATGAAATTATTTGAAATTTTCGAGATATGTGGTCACTGGTTCCCCCCCCCCCCAAAAAAAAAAAAAAGATTAATTTTGGAGGCAACCGAGAGACACTTAAAGGTCAAAATAAAGGTCTCGGATTTTCAGAGGAGTCTAACTTGAAACCAGTTGAAGATAAAGATATTTGCCATTATCAGCATAAGGAACCTCCACATAGTCTTTTATTTGACACCAAGACTTTTGACCATGAGTGACCTTGAATGGTCGAACTCAAGGTCAGGGATAATCAGAAAGCTATAACTCGAAAATGGTTGTAGATATACTGTATACTTACTACTATCAAAATACAGGGAGTCCCAGATGAGCTCTTAATTGGTACCATGACCTTGACCTTAAGCGACCTTGATAGGTCAAACTAAAGGTCACGGTTATTCAGCGGGCTACGCCTCAAAACTGAGTGAAGATTTTTATTTACTATTATCAACATGTAGGAGTACCATATGCGTTTATAATTGGCACCATTACCTTTGACCTAATGTGACCTTCAAAGGTCAAACTCAAGGTGACGGATATTCAGGGGCAATAACTTGGAACTGGTTGAAGATAGAGATATTTTGTATTATCATGATACAGGAGGTGTCATATGGCTTTCATAAGACACCATGACCTTTGAACTTCAGTGACCTTGAATGGTCAAAGGCAAGAGCACAGATATTCAGAGGGCTATAACTTGAAAACGGCTGAAAATGAAATAACGGCTTTCGGACGAGGTGTGTTGTGCATGGCACCACTTGGTCTTTTTAACATTACATTCATTTTCTAGTTCTTATTTCTTGTTAATTCTTCCTCTTCTACCAGTCACTCCCTTCTCTTCTCTCCCCCTCCTTCTCTGTCTATTCTCAAACTTATTTTTCATACACCTTTCTCCTATCACCTTATATCTTCCTCCATCGTCCCCACTCCTCTTCCCTGCTACGTAAGTTAATCTTTCCCAATATTTTCTTCAGCAGTGTTCTTTCGTGCTTCTATTTGTTTTTCTATTTCTGTCCACAACATTCCTTTCTTCTCGCACTAAACTGTCCCTTTTCTTCCTTCTGTCAATTTTCTTATCCTGTTCATGCCACCTAACCCACTCCCTGAATCCTTTTCGCTGCCGCGTATATTGTGAACCTGTATAAAATGCTTATCTCTGCCCTCCTTTCTATCCTTTTCACATCAAACCATTCTTATTTCTTCCTTCTCCTTTTTACCCCCGTACATCTTCCTCTGGCACCACGTACTGCTCTTCTTTGTTCCACAACTCACTTCGCTTCTTCACCTCCGCAATGGTTTGTGCTTCTTTTCCCTTACCCTCTTGGAAAGAGTCTTCCACCGCCCTGCTGCTCTCTCAGCAGCTTCCTTATGTAATACTAATCTAGCGCAAGTTACTCCTTTTAATGCTTCCTTCTTTCTCATTGTCCTCGTTTTTCATCTTATGCATTTTATTTCAAATATCCTCCTGTTTTGGCAAACCTATATATTTAAATCATGATATTGCTTTCCATTAACTTCATCAGAATCCAGGCTATTCAGAAACTTGATTATCCAGATACCTGTTTCCCAACAATATGATAACCTAAAGGTTCATCAGGCTCTGTTCAGTAAATCTGCAACTGAGTTCACCCGTTCAGTGTTTTGTCCACACTCCTTATTTTAATTACGTATCTGAATATGTATTCATATTGCAATATCTTTTTCGTTGTTCAGCTCGTGTGCTAAAACAGTGAGGTAAATTGAAAATATACAAAACGGTAAATAGATGCGATTGTGTTAATATAAAAATGTCCGAATCCTCTTGAATGCCGTGGAACAAGTCATTATGGATAATGAAACGTGTTGTCATTTGCTCGTTCATGAGTCTGGATTGAAAAACCAAGACTAATGAACATTTAAACTGCTATTTTGTTCATGCGTGTGACCACTGCTTTGTTATCCTTTTCTGATACTCAAAGAAATAGAGGTAGTAGTATTCTCCGTAACAAACAGCATCGAAATTACCATTCGGTCTGTTGCCAGTTGGTTTCCCGTGTCCTCCTTTCTATTTTGTATGAGCTACAGCCATTTTGACTGCGTGAAGCAAAACGATAGTGTAGGCCTTCTCAGGTACACAGGTAAGCACTGCGTACCTCATCCATCCAGATATGTCCCTCGTCGTTTAATTTGCTTCTTATCGTCTGTATCATTTTTTTCTAATATTACCATGCCCATAATAATTAAACACTAACATAGATACGGATTGAAACAGCTGATACCCTTGTTAACTTGTATATGACCAGCATCGATAAAAGTAAAATTATGGTATCATTCTCCGTCAGCAGAGTGGCTCAGTCCTGCAGTGGACCTCATACAGATTTGCCACTAAAGAATGAATGTTGTGGCCCCATGTACTATCCTTCTGTACTTATCAGTCCTGCGAAGCAGGATGGTATCATTTTCGGCAACGCGCCCTATTCCACTGTGCTAGACTTAAGCTGTGTGTGTGTGTGTGTGTGTGTGTGTGTGTGTGTGTGTGTGTTTTAGGTCCCAGGCTATTTGATGGACTTGAATAATGGAGTGTGTGGTGAAATGCTGAAGCATGGGGGAGAGATAGTAATAGAATGGATGTGGAAGATGTGCAGATTGGCCTGGGGGGAAGGTAGTGTCCCGGAGGATTGGAAGTCAGGTATAATTATTCCCTTGTACAAAGGAAAAGGGGAAAAAGAAGTGTGTGGTAATCATAGGGGCATTTGTCTTCTTAGTATAATAGGAAAAGTGTATGGTAAGATACTTATAGACAGAGTTAGAGAAAGAACAGAGAAATTAGTTGGAGAAGAACAGGGAGGCTTTAGGAAGGGAAGAGGTTGTGTAAATCAGATATTCATTCTTAGATCTTTAATGGAAAAGTTTCTAGAGAAGGGAAAGAAGTTGTATGCAGCTTTCATGGATTTGGAGAAAGCATATGACAGCGTGGATAGACAAGGATTGTGGAAAGTGTTAAGAATATATGGAGTAGATGGGAAGTTGTTGAATGCTGTGAAGAGTATGTACGAGGGTGCGAAGGTTGCAGTGCGTGTGGATGGTGAACTAAGTGAATTTTTCTCTTTGAAAGTTGGTTTGAAACAGGGATGTGTCATGTCTCCATGGTTGTTCAATCTGTATATGGATGGGGTAATAAAAGAGGTACAAGGTAGGGTAGTGGATGTTGGAGTGGCCCTGGTGAGAGAGGATAGTGTTTGGAAACTCCCTGTACTGTTGTTTGCAGATGATACTGTGTTGTTGAGTGAAGACGAAGGGGAGCTGCAAGGCTTGGTGGATGAGTTTGAGAGAGTGTGTAAGAAACGGAATCTAAAGGTGAATGTAGGGAAGAGTAAAGTGATGGTCTTTGAGAGAGGTGAAGTTAGTGAATGGACAGCGAGGTTGGATGGTGAGGAATTGGAAAATGTGAGTACGTTTAAGTACTTGGGTAGTGTGATGAGTAAGGATGGAGGTTTGGAGGGTGAAGTGCTTGAAAGGGTACAGCAGGGAAGAAAGGTTGCTGGTTCTTTGAAAGCAGTGATAAGAAACAGGGAAGTGAGCATGGAAGTGAAAAAGTTACTACATGACAGTATTGTGATACCAGCTCTAACGTACGGAAGTGAAGCTTGGACGTTGTTGGAAGGACACAAGTCAAGAGTGAGAGCAGTGGAAATGAGTTATTTAAGAGGAGCCTGTGGAGTCACATGGAGAGACAGGCTGACGAATGAGGATATAAAGGAGCATTGTGGTGTTGATGTGGATGTGATAGGAAGCGTTATGAGGAACACACTGAGGTGGTTTGGCCATGTGGAGAGGATGGAGGGTGAAAGACTGACGAAGAGAGTGTATGTGAGTGAGGTGGAGAAGGGAAGAGGGAGGGGGAGGCCAAGGATGAGATGGAGGGATGGGGTGGAGAGGTATATGAGAGAGGGGGGTGTGAGTTGGGAGCAGGGCAGTGAAATGGCGGGGGACAGGGCGACTTGGAGGCGATTTGTTTGTGGCCACCCCAAACGGGATTGAGGCGTCTGGCAATAGATAGATAGATAGAATGAAACTTCCCAGCCTGAGTTCGGTTAATAACTGGGAAGATTTTCCACCATTTACAATTTTGCAGCCGTGGTTTTTAAGGGGGTCAGCCCAATCGCCGAACTGAAAAAATCTCAGAAATAGTGAAAGGAGGGCAGGTATGGCATTGATATTTTAGTACATGTTAGCACAGAGGACTGTCATCTGATCTGCGATATTTGGGAAGCGTGATCCCCTCCTAATGATTCCTGGCTGGTCAACCCCTCACTCCAAAGTCAAAACAATCAGAAATAGGGTAAAGTAAGCACATGGATTTCAGTGGAACTTCTAAGGTCAAATCGTCTGTTTCCTTGATAACGTTTTTCATATAAAGTTTTCCACCAATATTTTTGGCGCGTCAGCCACTACCACCAAACCAAATATTCTCAGAGGCAGTGAATGGAGAGCAAATAATTATGGCTTTGATAGTGTAGTCCAACTAGTATAATAGACTCTCATCCATAATGCCATATTTGGGGAGCGTGATGCAGCTCAGTGCATCTTGGGAAAATTTCAGTAAAATTTCCCACGTGAATTCATCTGGTTACTCCGAGGATCTTCCTATATGTATAATTTTCCAAAAAACGATTTTCAAGAGAGCCAGCCCCCCTTCACCAAATTCCACATATTCAGAAATAGGAAGAGCAGGCCAGAAATGACTCTGACATCGTAATACATGTTGTACGTACAATGGACTCCCATCCCTAATGCGATATAAAGGAAGCGTGACCACCAACGATTCTAGAGGGGTCAGAACCCGTTCATGAAATAAAAAATGGTCAGAAATAGAGAACTCTGTCAAGACGGATATCAAAGATATTGGCAGACATATCGCAGGATTGGGAACGCAGTTTCCATATTTTCTCTAAATGCACAGGAAAAAACTGCCTATCTACTTCATTATTAATATGGTTGTTGTTGTCGTTGCTGTCATTATTATTGTTATTATTAAAATTATTATTACCTCGCCCTGACGGAGTCCGGCGAGGTATTGTTTTTGGTCGAGTTTCTTTGATTCATTGTTTCTTTGTTAGCAACATTACGGAAAAAACGGCAGGATGAAATTACACGAAACTTTCAGAACTTGTGGGCACTGGTCCCGAAAGAAAGTGATTAAATTTTGGAGGCAATCGAATCACCCCAAAAGGTCAAAATCAAGGTCACGCATTTTCAGAGGGTATAATTTGCAACTGGTAGAAGGTAGAGGTATTTACTATTATTGGTATAGGGGAACTCCCATGTGGGCTTTCGTTTGGCACCAAGACCTGTGACCTTGAGAGACCTTGAAAGGTCAAACTCAT
Organism: Coenobita brevimanus; assembly: GCF_032717465.1. NCBI lineage: Eukaryota > Metazoa > Arthropoda > Malacostraca > Decapoda > Coenobitidae > Coenobita > Coenobita brevimanus. The sequence goes on along the minus strand of NC_137062.1, from coordinate 16,474,091 downwards.
GGTCACGGATATTCAGGGGGCTATAACGTGAAACTGGTAGCACATAGATATTTACTATTATCAAGTTATAGGAAGTCTCATGTGGGCTTTCATTTGGCACCATGACCTTTGACCTTGAGTGACTTTGAAAGGCCAAAAGCAAGATCACGGATTTTCAGAGGATTATTATTTGAAAACGATTGAAACTAAAATAACTGCTTTCGGGATAGCTTTGTTATGCCTGACACCAGTTGTTGTTGTTGTTGCTGTTGCTATTATTAATATTATCAGTATTTGCATTATTATTGTTTTTATTATTATTCTCTATCTATCTATCTATTGCCGACGCCTCAATCCCGTTTGGGGTGGCCACAAACAAATCGCCTCCAAGTCGCCCTGTCCCCCGCCATTTCACTGCCCTGCTCCCAACTCACACCCCCCTCTCTCATATACCTCTCCACCCCATCCCTCCATCTCATCCTCGGCCTCCCCCTCCCTAGGCCCCCCTCCACCTCACTCACATACACTCTCTTCGTCAGTCTTTCATCCTCCATCCTCTCCACATGGCCAAACCACCTCAGTGTGTTCCTCATAACGTTTCCTATCACATCCACATCCACACCACAACGCTCCTTTATATCCTCATTTGTCAGCCTGTCTCTCCACGTGACTCCACAGGCTCCTCTTAAATAACTCATTTCCACTGCTCTCACTCTTGACTTGTGTCCTTCCAACAACGTCCAAGCTTCACTTCCGTACGTTAGAGCTGGTATCACAATACTGTCATGTAGTAACTTTTTCACTTCCATGCTCACTTCCCTGTTTCTTATCACTGCTTTCAAAGAACCAGCAATCTTTCTTCCCTGCTGTACCCTTTCAAGCACTTCACCCTCCAAACCTCCATCCTTACTCATCACACTACCCAAGTACTTAAACGTACTCACATTTTCCAATTCCTCACATCCAACCTCGCTGTACATTCACTAACTTCACCTCTCTCAAAGACCATCACTTTACTCTTCCCTACATTCACCTTTAGATTCCGTTTCTTACACACTCTCTCAAACTCATCCACCAAGCCTTGCAGCTCCCCTTCTTCTTCACTCAACAACACAGTATCATCTGCAAACAACAGTACAGGGAGTTTCCAAACACTATCCTCTCTCACCAGGGCCGCTCCAACATCCACTACCCTACCTTGTACCTCTTTTATTACCCCATCCATGTACAGATTGAACAACCATGGAGACATGACACATCCCTGTTTCAAACCAACTTCCAAAGAGAAAAATTCACTTAGTTCACCATCCACACGCACTGCAGCCTTCGCACCATCGTACATACTCTTCACAGCATTCAACAACTTCCCATCTACTCCATATATTCTTAACACTTTCCACAATCCTTGTCTATCCACCCTGTCATATGCTTTCTCCAAATCCATGAAAGCCGCATACAACTTCTTTCCCTTCTCTAGAAACTTTTCCACTAAAGATCTAAGAATGAATATCTGATTTACACAACCTCTTCCCTTCCTAAAGCCTCCCTGTTCTTCTCCAACTAATTTCTCTGTTCTTTCTCTAACTCTGTCTATAAGTATCCTACCATACACTTTTCCTTTTATACTAAGAAGACAAATGCCCCTATGATTAGCACACACTTTTTTTTCCCCTTTTCCTTGTACAAGGGTATAATTATACCTGACTTCCAATCCTCCGGGACTCTACCTTCCTCCCAGGCCAATCTGCACATCTTCCACATCCATTATTGTTATTATTGTTATTATTATTATTATTATTATTACTATTATTATTATTATTATTATTATTATTATTATTATTGATTTTATTCATATTATTGTTATTGTTATTATTATTATTATTATTATTATTATTACTTTACCCGTGTGCATGGCCCCTTCCTTCCACACACCGGCTCCATCTGGAATATTAATTTGGGTGGAAAATGTGAGACATGGAGAGCGGGAGGAGGAAAGCAGGAAGAGTGGAGGGAAAGAGAGGAAGAAGGAATGGAGTGCAATAGGAAGGTTGATGGATTAGCGAGTGATATGAAGTGGGTAGGAGGCAGACTAAGGAAAGGATCGTGAGGCAGAATGGGGAGGCGCGGGCAAGTGAGGTGGAGGCGGGGGTGGGAGGGAAAGGATGGGAGGAAATGTCGGGGTGAAATTGAGGAAAAGAGGAAACAGATGTAGTACTGAAGAAACTCTGTGAGTGGGAAAGTGGAGAGATAGTTGTTGCTGTGTCTTGGCATCATCAACTGAATGCTACATAAAATGCACTACAGTATATACTCTCAATGTGCTGGCACCATGACATCCAAAATTTTTATTAAAATTTCTTGAAATCTAAAAGAGAAGCATAGGAAGACATTTATATATATTCAATTGTATCATTAAATACATAGCTCTCTCTCTCTCTCTCTCTCTCTCTCTCTCTCTCTCTCTCAAGCCAAATGCTCCCTTTACTTACGGCCCATAGCTAGGAGAAAAATGAGACTCGCTGCAGACCCATGATACAGCCTGAGAGAGAGAGAGAGAGAGAGAGAGAGAGAGAGAGAGAGAGAGACAGACAGACAGACAGACAGATAGACTAACAGACAGAGAGACAGTCAGGGAGAGAGAGAGAGAGAGAGAGAGAGAGAGAGAGAGAGAGAGAGAGAGACGACTGATGGAGGTAGAGTGAGAGCGATTATGTAGGAAAATTATTGTAACATTTTGCTATCTATTTTTGGCTCCAGTGCCCCTTTGTATTTAGAGTTTTCCATTCTCTCTTTGTCTCACTGGCAGCCGTTGAGGTCCATTGCAGGACCGGCCTACCCCTACCGAAGCAGGGACGATACAGCCAATTTATCTCTACCAAGTGGCTTAGGCTGTCTGGTAGAAACTGTATGTAGGGTGAGAAGTGCTTGTGAGTGTGATTGTAGTGTTGTAGTGGCTTTGAATGTGTGTGTAGTCTGTGAACCAAGTGTAATCGGCCAGCCTTAAGCCGATTGGGTGCAAGGATACTAGTATGCGGCACTGGTTCAACCACAGCACCCCTTGTGACCGCCAGGGTAGCAAGTGGCTTGGTGAACGCTTCCCAAAGCTTTTTACAACTCGGGCGGGAGGCGAACCCGCGCTCACCAGCGTGCAAAACGCACACTCTACCGCTGTACCTCCATATATATATATATATATATATATATATATATATATATATATATATATATATATATATATATATATATATATATATATATATATATATATATATATATATATATATATATATATATATATATATATATATATATATATATATATATATATATATATATACACACACACGAGTACATCACAAAAGTTCAGAGGGTTGTGACAAAATATGATGACGTAATCTACTGCATTTTCAGTTTCCTTCCCAGTGTTATTAACTTTATGACTATACTCCTGTAAAAATTAAATAAAGAAAAGAAAAAAAATGAAAGAATTTTGAGACATAACGTTTTTCTCAAACCTGTGTGAGGTAGGGGCTGACTTTAGCGTGTCAATACTAAGGCGATGACAACATCGTCATCTTATAATGATTATTTTGACACTCACTCGTCAACACTGAGCCAGAAACTACGGCCTGTGGAGACAAACGAACAGACAGTTGGACAGACAGGAAATTCTCATCTTTGTTCAGTCGCATCACGTCCCTCGAATTCGTCTTGGGAAAAAAAAAAAAACACGCTAACAGAAGATCTCTGATCGAAGTGACGTGCGATATACTACACTACCAGCCACTCATCACCTGAGCTTTCAGTCTCAAATTTATTCCTCCATAATTGAGTGGATATTTGTTCATTAAATCATTTGTACTTCTCATGGTCGCTTCTCCTTTCCCTGATTTTAATCTTTCATCTTCTTTTCCCTCTTTCTCCTATATTCTCTCCCTCCTCTCCATTTGAATTCAGATTCACTTTTTCTCTACCTACATCACTGCATCTCTAGCCACATCTGATTTTTTTTTCTTTCAACTTCTCACGCCTCTTTTTCCTCTTTCACGAATGCTCTCCTCCTCTCTATCCTCCTTTCCTAAACCTCCTCCTCCTCCTCCTCCTCCTCCTACTGTCTCAGACGGAGGTGAGGGCTGGGTGAAGAAAGAAGGTCATGTATTGGGCCTCCTTTGTTTCGTCCGCTATGTAATTGTCAGTTTGGTACCAGACAAAAGAGGAGGAAAGGGGTGAGGAAAGGAAGGTGAGGAGAAGGTGAGTGGGAAGAGGAGTAAGCACAGTGTGAAGTGCTGAAAAAATTATGATGATTATATGTTGGAGAGAGAGAGAGAGAGAGAGAGAGAGAGAGAGAGAGAGAGAGAGAGAGAGAGAGAGAGAGAGAAGAGGTAAAAAGGTAGAAAATGTAAAATTGGGGATCGAAAGTGGAGAGAAATGACGGTAAATTAAAGCGGAGGGAGGGAGAAACAGTGAAAAGATAGGAGAGAAAAACGTGGAAAGGAAGAAAGGAAAAAGAATATGGGAGAAACAGAGACACGGAGGGCAAGGGAAAACTCTAAACTGAAAGAGGCTTTGGCGTAAATAATAGTAATATGTTACAATTGTTTTCTTACATAATCACTCTCTCTTTAGTTGCATCAGTCTTTTCCCTCTGTCTGTTTGTCTTTCTGTCTGTCTGTCCTTTCTCTCTCTCTCTCTCTCTCTCTCTCTCTCTCTCCTGAACCTAATCTCTCAACAGGCCAAAAATCGAATCCCACTTAACTGTGTTGTTAGCTGGTCCAAGCCTCCATTTCCCACCCTTCCTGCACCACCTCTTCCACCTTTCTCTCAATATCTATCTATCTATCTGTCTATCTGTCTGTCTATCTATCTACCTATCTATCTATCTATCTCTTCTTCCTTAAATCTCTCTTCTTCATTTAATATTTCTTTAATTTGTCATCTTCCACCTCTCACTTTTCTCTCTCTCTCTCTCTCTCTCTCTCTCTCTCTCTCTCTCTTCCTCTATTCTAAACTAGCTTTTTCTAATGTTTTCACTTAATTCTCTTTTTCCTTCCTGTGCCCAAACTCCAGTCTCTTCCACTTTTTTTTATTGCACCTTTTTCTTTTCACTTATTTCTTGTTAAGTCTTCCTCTCCCACCAATCACTTGTTTGTCTTGCCTTCTTCACTCTCTCTCTCTTCTCAACCTTATCTTATATAAGTTTTTATCTTATATTTCCTTATATCTTCCTCTACCCTCCCCACTCCTCTTCCCAGCTTCCTAATTTACTTTTATTTTTTCTTCAGCAGTATTCCTTCAACCTCTTATTTCATATCCTGTTATTACCCACACCATTTCCTCCTTGACACTAACCTCTTATATCATCCTTCTCTCTCTCTCTCTCTCTCTCTCTCTTTTTTTTTTTTTTTTTAAATAATTTCCTGTGCCTGCCACCTATCCCACTTTCTGATTCACTTTCGATAAGGCGTGTATCGTGTATACAACGCCAATATCTTCCCTCCTTTCTCTCCATCTTACATCAAACCGTCCTCATTTCTTCCTCCTATTTTTTCCTCTTACATCTTCTGGCACCATCCCCTCCCCTTCCCTGCCCCATAACTCACCCTCCACAATGGCTTAACCCTGGATAGGTATCATCCATCCATCCATCATCCAGTCCTATGTTGCCCCTTTAGGAGCGTAGAAATCCGGCGCTAGGCAGTTGGTCCTAACATTTAAGATGAGAGTGACCAGCCTCACTCATCGCTGAGTGGCATTACGTGAGCAATCAACCCCAACCCCCCCTTGGATATAAACCTTCACTGGCTCAGTCTGATTGGAGTGAAACAATTACCCACTAAACCATCAGGCGCCAAAATTTGGTTATATGGTTACCACCCAGCGTAGTAAATGGTTTCCTGGTGTACAAGAAACCATTTGGCTCGTCACTCAGTGTAGTGCCACCCACAGAGGAAAGAATGAAGGAAAGAAAGACAGACGAGAGAGTATAAAGGCACCCGTAAGCAGAAGGACGAGAATGGACTGAAGGAAGGATAGAAGAGGATGGAAGGAAAGAAGGATGGAGGAGAGGAGAGGACAGACACCCGAGAGCAGCACTACCTAGAGTGAGTGGATGGTGAGCGCCCCCACCTCCGTGTGGAATAAAAGCAACCAACATGATGCGCAAAACTAGTGTTTTTCGGGTCTATGCCCCAGCGCGGAGGGATAAGTGAGAAGTGACTCAGTTCTTGGCCTGCCGCCCGGCAGTTCTCTTTGTTTCGATTGAGGAAGGGTGTCCGCCGCTCGCTCTCCCACTTACCTACGCCTGCCAGCACCTGTGTTGGCTGATTTGGAAGGCCTGTACGTACATGGTAATTTTTTTTTTACACCTGTCCACATATAGTGCAATATATGACAGTGTTTTCCAAGGATTTGAGTGATACATACACGCATCATCACCAGATAGTTTGGCCACCTGATAAGTAACATAGCATTGCCCAGTGTTGCCACATGTCGGCAGTGACATGCATTTTTCTAATATTGCGTTTTCGTGATTTCAGGGGTATACCTTTCGACGACAATGTCAGGCAAGAACATCACCCTTGTCAAGGCCTACACCATTCTGTATGACAACGACGATGATCCCAGTGATGTGGCCCCTGATGAAGCCAACACGGACGAGCCTGACGAGAGTCGCTGGGAGGAGGAGAGCAGTGGCGTACCCAGAAAGTTGAAAAGGGAGAGAGGGACTTTTTTTTTATCTTTTTAATTGTGCAGCCTATGACTTTGGCAAGCACAACGAGCCCGTACAGCTGGGGGGGCGCTGTCAGCCCCTCCCCCGAGAAAATTTTGCATTTTGGACAATTTTATAAACATTTTGAGGCCACATGGACTGGGTGTATGACATAAATATAGCACATTCTGAAGTCATTTTTGTAATGCTAGGTGTTTTAGGCTTGGCTTCCCATTCCTTAAGCACCTAACGTGTAGCGGGGCTCTCCTTTGAGACTGGGGCTTGGACATATAAGAGAGAGGCAGGACACAAAAACTCCAGGCAATAACCTTACACGTGTATTTCTCAGTCAGACAGGGGAATTAGCAGATGTTACAGACACAATATTCTGAGTGATCATAAACTCTTATAGCTAGACAGGGTTAATAGTATCTTGCAGGATACTGTTTGGGAATATAGTGAAAACAACAATCTAGGCGGAATATTCTAAATTAGTGCAGTCTGGGGTCTCTACACAAGTGGAGAGGCTAGAACTATTTCTCACAAAAAAAGGGAGGGTGTAAGGCACTGGGGTCTAATTATGATTATAGTAGTATGAGCTAGAGTTCAATGGTAGCGTGTTCATATTAAATATTTTCCACTCGTAGAATGCTTTTACTCATTTATTATTACTTCACTGCTTTGGGACTTATCTTATTACTGTGGGGTAGTTCACTGTATCTACTCGTCTTTTCTAACACTTGGGTCTATCACTGTTAATTCACTACTCTGCCTCGTCATTGCTCGGTCACTCTCATTACACAGTCACAGTCACTGTGGTTCATCTGGCACCCAGGGTGCGGCTGAGGGGCAGCACGGCACCACTACTGACAGGGCTGGGCACCACCAGAGGTCTCCGTGCTCAGGGGGCATGGAATCACGCGCAGGGGCGTCTGCTCTCGTCTGGGGCTGTGGGTGGCGAATGGGCCCATACTCTCAGGGCTGGGGACAGGAGTATGGCCCTCAGGACTGGGGCCAAACAATTGCCTGAATCGGTCATTCAGGCCCCTGATGGAGGGGGAGGTCCTCCGCCATCATGGTATAGGGAGTTCCCGCCCGGGCATTCTGGGGAGGGTCTGAGATTCCCCAGGATTGCTGTCCCCAGGGCTGAGTGGCACTGACAGGAGGGGGCTGTGGCACCGATCTGCATCAGGGTCCGTCAGGTGGGTCTCCTCCAGAGCCAGTCGTAGGGAGCAGATGGCCGGGGGAGACTACAGGGCCTCTCCAATACTCCCCTATGCCCTCTGAACTGGGGGTCAGGGAACAGGCATCAAGCTTAGGCGGCGGGGCGGCTCTTGGCCACTTCCTACCGTAGACCCTGGCTACTGGGCGTGGTTTCCTAGGGGCACGGCTACAAGCCGCCAAGGCCCAGCTACTGGCCGTGGTCTGAGAGGGTGAGTGACTAGCAGCAAGCCCATGGACACCTTCAGAGCGGCTACAGGCCGTCTGACGAAGGTGGGAGCGGCTCCAGGCCGAATCCTGCAGGAGGGGTGTAAAGCGGCTACAGGCCGACTCCTGCATGAGGGATGTAGAGCGGCTACAGGCCGACTCAGGGAGAACACCTTCAGTGCAGCTACTGGCCGTCTGAGGAAGACGGGAGCGGCTACCAGCCATCTCCTTCAGGAGGGGTGAGCGGCCACCGGCCATCCCAGGGGGAACACCTTCGGAGCCGCTATCGGCCGTCTCAGGGGGAACACCTTCGGAGCAGCTACAGGCCGTCTGACGAAGGCGGGAGCAGCTACAGGCCGTCTGACGAAGGCGGGAGCAGCTACAGGCCAACTCCTTCAGGAGGGGTTTGGAGCAGCTACCGGACTTCTCAGGGGGAACACCTTCGGAATGGCTACAGGCTGTCTGACAAAGGCAGGAGCGGCTACTGGCCGTCTCCTCATTACCCTCAGAGCAGCTACCAGCCATCTTAGCGAGGGGCGAGCGGCTACCGGCCGTCTCTGGCAGAATCCCTTTGGAGCAGCTACAGGCTGTCTGAAGAAGGTGGGAGCAGCTACGGGCCAACTCCTGCAGGAGGAGATTAGAGTGGCTACCGGCCATCTCCAGAAGGACACCTTCTTGGCGAAGGCAGGAGCGGCTACCGGCCGTCTCCTGGTTACCCTCAGGTCGGCTACTGGCCGATTCCTTAGCAAGGGGTGAGCGGCTACTGACCATCTCAAGAAAGAAGACGTCTTCAGAGAGGCTACTGGCCGTCTCCTGATGAAGGCGGGAGCAGCTACTGGCCGTCTCCTTAGGGGTGCTGGCAGGAGCTGGACAGACAGCTCCACCCCTTAGCTGGTTGGTGAAGGCTCGCCCGGAAGGTAGTGCAGTATTCCTGCTATGGCAACGGCAGGCGGGTTCCGGGTCAGGGGCGCGCGGACCAGGCTGACTTAGGCCGTTGTCGCACCAAGTCCCGGCACGCTGCTGCTGCTCCTCCGTGGGCTCCTTGTGGGGGTGTCCGGGAGTTCATGGGGGCACTATGCTGTATTCCTTGTGGGGGTGGCTGGGTGTTCCAGGGGGCACCATGCTGCATTTTAATTTTTAAGTACTCTGTGTCACTGAGTCATGATTTAGTCTGTCCAGTAACTTTATACTACTAAAATTCAAACGCTCACTTTTTTTTTTTTTTTTATAAAACTTCAGCAGAATAAACAGCAATACTGGACAGTATGACAAAATATACGGTATACATAAATACGTACACACACACACGCACATATATATATATATATATATATATATATATAGCAGCCGTGGCTCAGTGCGTTAGAGCGCTCCGCTCTGACCGAACGGTTGGAGGATCGAATCCACCCAAGGGTCATTGGTAGACATCAGGAAGGGCATCCGGTCATAAATTGCTACACGCTCCAAACCAAAGTCCTCTACCCAGGGGCAACGCCTTAGCCCTTATCCAAAAAGGGATACCTGGCGGAAAATTCACTTTTCTTTTCTTTTCTTCTTATATATATATATATATATATATATATATATATATATTTCAAAAGGGGGGGACATGGCCGCATGGCCCTCCTCTCTCGGTACGCCACTGGAGGAGAGTGATGGAGCAACGTCGCACCGTAGCACCCCCTCCATGAGTGTGAAACCTGTCAAGTAAGTTTTGACCATCTTTAGTTTTTATGCCACTTATACTTACCTGCCTATACCATTGTTGTATATAGATATACTTAACTGTTGTAACAATCAGTCCATAATTTACTTACCTGTTATTACTTACCTGCTCTATAATTTACTTACCTGTTATAACTTAGCTGCTCTATAATTTACTTACTGTACCTGTTATTCCTTACCTTTTATTACCTGTTGTAACCATCAGTCTATAATTTACTTACATTTTTCTACCGATGGTTACAGATGAACTTACCTGTTAATTGTTACCCTGTTGATCATCATTATTAATTTTGTTCCATCTCTTTCAAGTATGGCATGAAGATCTGGATGGTGTGTGATGCAGACAGCCACTATTTGTGCAATGCCATCCACTACCTGGGCAAGGGGACCTTTCCGCTGGAGAAGCCGAAGACGCTGGGGCAGCAAGTCACAATACAGTTGACCAGCCCGTACTCATGTCAAGGGAGAACAGTGACCACCGACAACTGGTTTTCATCCCTATCATTGGCCATGTCACTCAGAGCTGCTGGTCTGGACTGGGGAACGATTAAGAAAAAGCCGTACCTGCCCAATTTGGTGCACAATCACAGGATGGAGGAGGGGCAGTCGGTGGCACTGTACAACCATGACAAGAAGGTGACCCTACTCTGCCATCGTGCCAGCAAGACCAAGAAAGTCCTCCTCCTCAGCACACTCCATCATCAACCAACCCTAATGGAGGACAAGAAGACGGATGTACAGATGTTCTACAATGCCACCAAGGGCAGAGTTGACAGCTTTGATCAAGTGAGTGGGGGGTACCAGCTGCAGCAGGAAGACCCGCCGATGGCCACTCGCATTCTTCTTTGGGATCAACTTGGAGGTCGCACATGTGCACATCCTGCATTCCCACTTGGCAGATACAGAGCAAAAGGCCAGGTTGGACTTCTGCCTTCAGTTGGCTGAGGAACTGTGTCGCCCATGGAGGTTACATTGGCTTCAGGTGCATCCCATTCTCCCAAGGGAACTAAGGACCTTGATTGGCAGGACGTTTGCGGTGAACACCGACCCCCCCCCCTTCTCCAATGTACTGCCCCAAGCTGAGAGGAAGAGGCAGAGGTGCTTCATATGTCCCAGAAGCAACAATTCCAGGACAAAGATGGTGTGTGGTGCCTACAAGCGTCCAATCTGCAGCCATCACAAGAGCAATGTCTGCCTCAGGTGCCACACATGAAGGTAAGAACCCATCATATTTTCTTCGTGAACAAAATTGGGTAATATATGTACAAAAGTTCATGTTCATCTGGAGGTATCTAAGTATCCCAAGAATATTTGGATTTTTGACCTCAAATAGGTGTTGTTTGGCAAACAGGTGCCTTAGCATAAATAGTGTTTGGTGGCATTCATCGCATTCCAAACTCATTACTTTTATATGTGTTGTGTTCCTAGGTCAAGTGGGCACTTGCATGCCTATTTTGGTGAAGATCCATGAATGTTTAGGTACCACAACCAATCAATTTCCAAACAAACCTCAACCCTCTCAAAAGTTAATCCCATATACTGATTTTTTTGTGGCATCTATATTGTTCTGATTTCAATATTTGTATGTTAGGGGAGTTCCTGGATCATATGGGTAAATTCATACAAAATTTCATGAAGATCCCTCCATATTTAGGTCCACCCCAAAATTGTTGAAATTGGAGGATAATTATTGAGGTAAAAAAATTTACCTTTTATTATTTTCTTCACAGATCCTGTCCTGGGACTCCAAACAATCTGAGGACGACGTCCAGTGAGGGCCACACCTTTTGTCTACATTTCCTCCAATTCCCATCCACCTCAGCCACATCAAAGTATGTGTTCACAATTTGTTTTAAGTAAACTACTTCATTCATAGAGTTATTTTTATAAAGAATATCAAATAAAATACTTAATGCCAATCAATTTTTATTTCCCTTTCACATAATAGAGTGGAATGACTGCATTTTTTTTTTGCATGCAAGAAATTGGGAATCATCCAATAACTTTTTCCTTTTTTGGCAGATATTTTAAATCATGGCTGCAGTTTTGGTATCGTTGTACCTGATGTGTGGCACAATTCGAATGATGCCTATCCAGGGTGTTTCTCTTCCCTTACCCTCCTGGACAGCATGTCTCACCACCTCCCTCCGCAGTTCCTGTCCAGCAGCAGTGGTGGTAACAACTCATCGCCTCCTAGTGATGCATTCTCCACCCACCTCGGCCTTCGACCAGTTGAGGGGAGCCACCACAGGCAGGGAGCAGTCACCATGAGCCAAGACCATCACAGGGACAGTGAAGTGATACAGTATAGGGGGGTACAGATTCATCCAATGACAGGACACCGGCACTGATGTATTCATCCACCCCCATGGGATCGTTGCTCCCACTTCATGAGGCCTCCAGTGCCCGTTAGGAGAAGGGGAGACAGTTGTATTCCATCTCCATAAGTCACTGAAGGGTCATGAGGCTATAGACGTCACCAGGCCAGGAGGTGCAGCCGTGCAGGGCTCTGCCCCTGCAAGGTGGCGCCCCACGACCTGGGGACGCCAGCCCAAGGATCGTCGATGTACTGGGGAGAGCAACACTATCATCACCATGTGCATCGTGACAGCGAGGGCATTCTGTGGTGATTACAAGGATGTGCTGCTCGCTCTCTTTCCCCAGATTTTTTAGGAAAATGGGCTTCCACGCCTTGTCATCCCTCAGAGCTTTGCCTGTGGTGCACAGCTAGCCCCACGTCAGCAGCGTCGTGCCCCAAAGCTGCAGCCTTCCCAACCCCGCACAACACCGCAGAAAGGCTGCAGCTCGATGCTCCCCTACACAAGGCGACTGCCTCTGCTACCACCACCCCTGCTCAGCCCATGGACACCGACACCTAGACTGAGGATCCCCCAGCTCCACCTACTGACACCAATCACAACTTGCAGCCGACCAGCCAGACCACCAAACCACCGCAGGGCCCCGTGCTTCTCCATCAACACCCAGGCAAACACAGAGGAAACACAAGGCCACAGATCTCGACACCTCCCAGACCGACACCATGAACTCAGCACCAGAAAGAAAAGCCTATCAATGACGTCAATCCCACAACCATACAACATCCCTTCATCGACAAGATCGATGAGTACTTCAGGAACAACACCGACAAAATAGTCAAGACCACCCTGAAAAATCTCTAACTGACCCCGAACCTGGCATTATTCAACAACCTAACGAAACAATTCCCACTGGATCATCAATAATTAGCCCAACCACCCCGACCGGGCTAATGTATGGCCCGGCCTGCACTATAGGCGCAGGAAATCTTCAGATAACAACAACCTCCCTCCAGCTTGCCTAGTCCCTTCCTTCAGCAACATCAATTTAATGTGTAGTGACTCATTTTAAAGATTCCTTTTATAGTATTTTTTCATCATTTTTTCTTCTCTTGGAGCATTATATTTAAAATATCCTCCTGTTGTACAGACCTTTGTGCACATGTATTCTGTCAAATGTTACATATTGACGATCATGATTTTGCTGCCTTTTTAAATGCATCAGAACACGGGGTATTCAGAACATTGAATGCCCAGATACCTACTAGTGTTTCCCCACAGTGTGATTTCCTAGAGGTTTATCAGGCACTGTTCTGTAGATATGTAACTGAGTTTACCTGTTCAGATTTCAGCCAACCCCGACTTACTTTTGATTAGGTATCTAAATATGTATTCATATTGCAATAACTTTTTTCTGTCTTCAGTTCGTGTGCTAAAAAGCGAGGTAGTTAAAAAATATATAACGGAAAAAAAAAAATGAGATTGTGTTAATATTTAAATGACTCCATCCACTTGAATGCCATATAGAACAAGTCACTGCGGATAATGATACTTGTGGTTTTATTTGCAAGTTTCATTTGCTTGCCCATGAGTCAGGATTTAAAAAAAAAAAAATAAAATAATAAACATTTAAGTTGATGTTTTTTTCATCCGTGCCTCCACTGCTTTGCGTTGCATATCTTTTATTTGGAGAAGTAAATGAAGTTCAGTATATGTTTTACTCAGTAACAGACAACTTCGAAGTAACCATTAGGACTGTTGCTGTTTGATTTCCTTTGTCCTCTTTTGTACTTTGTATGGGCTTCAGTCATTTCTTCGGCTGTCAAGATGAAAATACAGTGCTCGCCTCCTCTTGTGCACTGCTATAGATAGTATATTTCATCCGCCTAGATCTGTCCCTCATATATTTTTTCTCATCGTCTGTATAATTTTTTCTCACAGTATCATATCCGTAATTTTTAGAGACTGACACTGATACTGAATGAAACAACTGAAACCTCTTCTGATTCATATTTGACCAGGATCGGTAGTAGTTAATTTTGGGTATTATTCTTCCTCCCTCAGCCAACCCCAAACAGATCTGACACAAGAGAAAGAATGATGTTTTTTTTTTTTTATTAATATTTATATTAAATTGTTATCACTATTATAATTATTTTAATATTCTTGCTATTGTTATTATTATTATTATTATTATTATTATTATTACTATTATTATTATTTTCATTTCTTTAAGATCTTTAGCCCGTGGGCATCGTCTCTTTCGTCCACACACTGGCTCCATCTGGAAGATTAAACTGGTGGCAAAGGCCAGACATGGAGAGCAAAAAAAAGAAAAAGGAAGATGGGAGGGAAAGCGAGGAAGAGGGAAATGAGAGCAATAGGAAGGTTGATGGATGAGAGAGTAGTATGAAGTGGCTAAATTATATGAATGGAGGACGCCAGTAATCTGGTCTCTGGATTATTTTTGGATTCATTTGTTTTTTCTTCCTCTGTTCTGTTATTTAAAAGAAAATGGGTAGGCGCAGGGTAATTGAGGTGGAAGCAGGAGAATAAGGCAGGGGTGGGAAGGAGAGGAATGGAGGATCTGTCAGAGTGAAATTGAACAGAGGACACAGGTGTAGTGTTAACGAAAATCTCTGTGAGGGAAGGAGAAAAAAATAATTTATTCATAAAGCACTCAAACTGTATACTGTTGATGTGACGGCACCATGGCAACCAAACTTTTCCGCAAAATTTCTAGAACCGTGAAACATAACACATTTATATACATATAAACTTAATGTATTATTCAATACATTCTCTCTCTCTCTCTCTCTCACACACACACACACACACACACACACACACACACACACACACCAGCATGCCAAATCCCCTCTAAGGAGAAACTTGAGTGTCTCTGCAGACCCATTTTTTTTCATTCCCTCCTTCACTCCATTCACGACTTGTTTATTGCTTTCTATTTTACCTTCTTCCATCATTTCCGTTTTCACTGCCGCAACTGTGTGCTTATTACTTATCCCTTTCCCTTTCCACGCACCTCCTCTCTCTCTCTCTCTCTCTTATAGAACTATGGATAAAAATACAGCATCAGTTCTGAATAAGACAGCTTTAGCATACTGTCACTGTAGCCGGGCGGTTTTAGTGCCAAAGTTGCGACTAAAATGCATGAGAAATATTAGGACAGCTGGGCCTGCCAAGTCTATGCTTCGAGGTGAAATTTAAAAAAATTACTGAATTAGTCAACCCCATTAAGGTATGTAACAATACAACAAATTTACCAGCTAATAAATTCCATCTTAAATTTGGCTCTCTCTTGTATTTTGTTTTTCTCTTGGAGGGAACTGTTAATGCCGGCTCATGACCTTTGGTTCCTTCTTCCTCGCATTAAATATATATATAAATATATATATATATATATATATATATATATATATATATATATATAATTTCTAGCGTAACATTTTTCTCTGGCCGATATTGCGTTCTATATATTAGTGGGCCAATAAAGAGACTTCTAATAGCGGAATCGGAGTTTTGATTTACAAAAAACGACCATATTATCCAAGCGACACAAAAGTGTGCTGAACGTTTCATGCGTCGTTATGGACTGCTTTCCTTTTACTGAATAATATATGGAAAAAAATCTTATACACAAGAAATAATGCATAAGATTTCGCATTTATCTCATGATGGTAGTATTTTTTTAATTAAAATGTTTAAATCTGCAAACACTTAAATGCAAGCACAGAAGTGGTTGTCGTACTGACCCAGCTAAATTAGTGAGTCAGTGATGGATGACGGTTACAAGCATGGAAGAATTACACATGCCAACTCCAGTACTATGCCAGACAAATGTATGGTTCCCATTTTGTTGTAGTAAATCTGGTAATAATCAGTACATGTTTTTTTAGATTAGGGTGTACCAAGAACAGCATTTTATTACGAACGGAGGTCAGAAGGAAAAGAATTACTGTAATCTGAATACTGAGATATGTGCCAGTTAAGCCGAGAAAACTTTTATATTGTAACCAATTAAGGATGTGTAGCACTGGGTAATAATAGTGTTACATCCCCGTTCCACACTGCCACAAGCTCCAACAGCGGTAGTTCAGTATAGGAAGGACGTTGCCAGGTGAGTTGTTCTTCCTATGGTCAGCCTTTCGGCGTGTATCAACATCAGATGAGGCATAAATGAACACTGGAACACTGGAATGGACATCGTAACTATGGAACTTCCTCAGTTTAAGCAAATCCTTGACCTGAGCTGAATTCATGGTTTTTACGAGGAGGTCTCCACTCGCAAGTTTTTTAACTTGTTCCACCTCTCCTGCACACCCATCAATCACCTTCTTGATGATGAAGGGATTGAGGCTGGACAGGGGAGTGGAACCAACCACATGAATCAAAACAGTCTCGGCATTATTTACATGAATGTCAAGGCGGGTACGTGTCTGGGGCCATTCAGTCTGGGGGCAGTCCGTCCGTGCAGCAGTCGGGAGTCGGTCAGGACTACCTCCCCCCCTGAAGGGGGGGAAGGCAGTAGGGTTGTCCGCCATAGGAACCACTTCCCCCTAACGGGGGAAGTGGGAAGGAGGAGGAAAAACGAACAAGGGGCAAACAACCGGGGACCACACACCTATGGCTAAGATTGCCCTCTCAAACCACTCCAGGGAGGCCCGACCGTGTTACTTCACACCCCAGAGCGATCAGTGGGGGGGACCCTCCGTGGGCGAGTAAGCAAAGGCAATCTTAGTAAATAGATATAGACACTTACTATATCTCTAGCAAGGGTAGGGAGGAAAATTAGTACTAGCTAATCCTAAGAGTCACCAGAAGGGTGAAAAAAAAGAAACTAATGCCGGTGAGGCAGCCCTGAGAACTAGAGGAGAGCCAGAAAAACACGTCTAAACTCTCCGCGACCATGCATCAAAGTCCGGACTCCCAACGCTTTGCCACATCCTTATATAGCCTTGCATTACACTCGAAGCTTCTAGGATACTCAAGCTACCACAGATGCCAAATCAGAGACATCCAAAATATCCATATGTTTCTTTCACTATATAACACTAAATTATTTGGCATACAAAGTGTGATAAAATTACATAATTCAACAATCACATAAGTAAAACACTATAAAAGATAATAGCACAAAAATTAAAACATAACTTTACAAAATAACTCTCTTCACAATAGCAGGCTATCTGGCAACTCTGACACGTAACGGAAAAATACGAGAAGTGTTGAGAACTCTCCAGTACTTCCTATCTATCAAATCCCGCTTCACAATCATTGAGATGCTGGTCATACATGAGTAGGATTGTCCTTCGAGAAGATCACATGGCTCTGCATTTTTTGAGTTTTATCTCTTATTGTGTCTCAGTTTAACCTTAACCTTTTTCTTACAATGAAATAGGATTGTTGTTGTTGTTGTTGTTGTTGATGATGATGACGAAAACATTTATCGACATCGATTTTGAATAGTAAAGTTATGAACAAAGAAAATACGTTACACTAATATGAATAAAGAATATATATAACCTATTCAAATGGCTGGGAGACCATCAAAGACCAAAGAGTTCTAAATTCACCTATTGGACCTATTCACCAACCAACAATAATGGGATAATTTGCAAGACAATCTAATCTAATTTGATTTAACTTCACCTGTAATATATCAACATAACCTAAATCATCTTAAGAAAATAAACCAAGTCAAACCTTGCCTGAAATTAACTGTAATGATCAGTCGCATCTTAACACCATGTCATCTAACCTACTCTGACCTAACCTGAGCTAAACTGAAGATAGCTAACTTAGCAAAATCTAACCTAAAACACACCGAGACATATAAATTTACCTAACCTTATGAAACCTAACATAACCGATTATTTGGTTAAAAAAATTGCGAACGAGTTGTAGAAGCCTTTATTTTCAACATATATGTAATGCACGGAAGCAATGGTGCTATGAGGAACAAAAGTTGGCTCACTGTTCCACTGTGTTATCTTCACACTTAAAGTATGTCTGTTACTTTCCTCCTTGATGCATCATATAAAAAAAAATCATCTATGGGCACAAAAGCATAACGAGTCTCTCAGCTTAGAATTACTGGCAAGCAGATGACAGTCCTAATACTGTTGGTGAGGTTGAGTACTGGGTCAGGAAACCATGCCGAACCTCTCTAGGTATAGGAATATTAGCTAGTAGAAGAAACTCGACAGTAGAAATGGGGGATCCTTCTTCCCAGGTACACAAAATGTATTTTAATGGAAAAAAGACAGACGTTCATTAGTGAAACTCGGCAGCGGAATACCAGTTAAGGGAAAATAAATTATTCAGCGCAGTATTGCTTTAAGAAAGTGGGTCGGTGGCAAACACGTAAAAAAAAAAAATCAGCAAAAATAAATACAACTGACCTACTGGCAAAGAAGCAATAAAGAACCTACCTAAACAAAACCGGATACGTAGAGCCCAACTGAATATTGCTCTTGGCAATATTCTCTGCCCATTCCTGAAGCCAAAAACACGGTCCTGTCGTGTAAACACACACACACACACACACACACACACACACACAATACTAAAGTCGATAAGGTGATGTTACTTTCATGGTGTAGTGCCCGGAAGTGATAATGAGTTGCATCTAGTTTATTTTATATGACCAAAAGTTCGGTTAAGTGAGAGAGAGTGGCCGAGGCATGGCTGTTACCATGCGGACGTGTCCAGAACATAGATTAATTACCTAGTTGCTAAGTCACTTTTTTTTTTCCTACTGTAATTCACTAGTATTAAGTCTCTTTATAATATAATATC
This sequence comes from Coenobita brevimanus, assembly GCF_032717465.1. NCBI lineage: Eukaryota > Metazoa > Arthropoda > Malacostraca > Decapoda > Coenobitidae > Coenobita > Coenobita brevimanus. Next base: position 16,455,116 of record NC_137062.1, on the reverse strand, counting down.
TCGAGTCGATGGGAACATGTGCCTCTGTTCACATAATCCAGCATAATGTACGCATGTGCAAAGTGATGTAAAGCACGATAATTTTCATTATTTTTCGACGTAAGGGTATAAAGTGAGAGGTGATGTTGAGTAATTATTGTAACTAGAGAATGTTATTTTTTTTTGAGTAATCGATTGTAAGGAGAAAGACATCACACTGAGTCTATCTCGAGTCTGTAATAATTAAAATCTTAAATTACGTACGCCGTCATCCCCCCCTCCCCTTTGCATCACTCACGCAGTTTTGGCGTCTCACTTGCACACCTGCCGTGATAGGTGGCGGTTGGTCGGTACGGTCGTCATCCTCACTTCCCCCCCCCCCTCCAAAGAATTCTGTAAGTAATTTGATATTAATGGTGTCTGATATGTTGAAGCGCGAATAGTGATATCTCACGAGTGATAATAGTGGCGAAATAGAGAAACAGACTCGGGTAGAATCGTGTTGTCCTTCCTCAGGAAGTGTGTAGCGGTGACGCCATTAGCCTTTGGACAAGCGAGTCCTGTGTTCCCGCTCACCTCCCCTACATTTTTGAGCTGGATAATGAGGTATTTCCCATATATTTGTGTATTGTACTCTATAGTATTATTATTTAGTAACTGGAGTACGAGAATGCTAGCTAGTTCTGTCTGAGCCTCAGATAAATGTGTGATTTCTGTAGGCCAAGTATCAGGTGCCCAGAGACTGTGAATTATTTATTATTGTGTTGAAATGACTTTGCAATTCAGTACTTATTAGGGCTATGTTGCGAGTAAATGTTCACATAGTTACTTCGTGAGGCACAATGATATTGATACAGTGATGATTTTCATGGTTAGAGTTACAGTTATTTATGTTTACTGTGTATGTTACAGTTTTCTTTTTCTTCCATGTTATCCCTACAATAAGTATTATTTTGACCAGACCTATGTGTCTGTAGTGCCATGTGTTATTCTGTTATTACTTGAGATGCCGAGTGTTGTAACTCATGTTTCTTTATTATGAGACCTTCCTGATCATGTGAAGGGATTACTTGCATTGGGAAGAATAGTTATTCATTATTCATATTAACTTCTAGCGGGTCCAAGCGTGGAGGTCGAAGTTCCAGTGAGTCAAAATCCAAGTGTGGAGGTCTAAGTACCAGTGAGAGTCCAAGTCCAGGCGTGGAGGTCAAGTCCCAGTGAATCAAGGTCCCAGTGTGGAAGTTAAGGTCGGGAGTGGCAGAGGACTGGACCAGTGAAATTTGTGCTCAGAGGGACGATTATGAAGAAACACATTGGACCGGGACAGAGGAGCTAAGTTTTGTACATTTGATATTAGGACCATATAGAGACATATTTTTCGAACAATGTGCCAACTGATTCGTGTTTAATCTGTAAAGCAAGTAGGTGGGGAAGATTTCTACTTTTTGGTCTTGTTAATACACATTCCCTCCCACTCGAACTTTATTGTTTGTATAACCCTTGAGAACTGGTGGTATGGAGCTTACCTAGTAGTTTATTAACTTGCAACTTAGAAGCATTCTGGGAAACTGCGAAGGTTGGGCTTGGGTTGGCCCAGTTGGAGATTGGCCCAGTCATTTTGGCATGCTACCACTCTTAACTTGGCCACTTGAAATGTAATAAACGCAACCGAAGAGGCCACTAATGGGAGAGAGTCTCCATCAATCTGAGTTCCCGACCGTTCCAGCACACAGTGGTCATCAATAGTGACTTGATTTCTGCCCCTTTTGACCATGTAAAAGTCTGGATCGCAGAGGTGACAGTACAATGGTGTCATTTTTCATAGTCAAGGAAAAGGTCACTTCCACAGGCATTGTGTTGGCATATATTGTGTGGATCATTTGGTCTGTGCATTGGAGCCAAGAACGTCCAAAGCTTGCATGCTGGGTGAATGGATGTGAGACCTGCTTTACTGGCCACTCTCATGGTGGCTTTCCTACTTTTGCTGTTTATAATCTGGAATAAAAAATTAAGCAAAGATTCAGAATTAAACGAAATTGTGTGGACCATTGGACATAGGCATCTCTCTCTCTCTCTCTCTCTTTCTCTCCGCCGATTATACATTCCTCCCCCCCTCTCTCCCTGTCCTTTACCAAGTCATCTTCCCCTCTCCATCTCTCAAGTCGCCCACCTATCCTGTCTTCTCTCTCCACCCACCTCTGCTCTCCGTCCCTCTACCCACTTTGCCACTCCTCTCCTCATTCCATTCACTTGTACTCACCTTCATTTTCTCCACGCTCCCCGTGCCAAGTTTTTCTTCCTTTTCCTCCCAGTTCCCTCGCCTCTGCATTCCCAAGTTAGTACTCCCTTTAGTACTCACAGCCAATGTCCTCTTTGCATCATTGCTTCACGCGTTGAGAGAGAGAGAGAGAGATGCCTGTGTCCATGGTGCAGACATTTCCAGTTTAATTATTTTGATCCTTTGTTTTACTTAATTTTTTATTCCAGCTTATAAACAGCAAAAGAAGGAAAGCCACCATGAGAGTGGCCAGTGAAGCAGGTCTCATCCATTCACCCAGCATGCAAGCTTTGGACGTTCTTGGCTCCAGTGCACAGGCCAAATGATCCACACAATATATGCCTTCACAATGCCTGTGGAAGTGACCTTTCCCTTGACTATGAAAAATGGCACCATGAAAGTAACATCACCTTATCGACTTTAGTATTAAATATGTGTGAGAAAGTTAAGAGTAGGTAAGAGATGGGTGAGAGCTAGGAGAGTTACGTGTGGCAGGGAGGTTTTGAAAGTGAATGAGTTAGATAAAAGACAGTAAATGATAGAGTATCAGGAGATATTGAAAGATGAGTCAAACGCAATGAAAGATCAGGAGAATGGCAGTGTGGAGGAATGGCAGTTGTTTAAGAGTGCTGTGGTGGGACATGAGAAAGAGGTGTGTGGTGTGAGACGAGTGGGTGGTGGTGTAAGAAAGGGAAGTGAATGGTGGTGCGAGGAAGTAAGTATGCATGTGGCTGAGAAGAGACGTGCTATGAGGTGTGGCTGCAGAGAAGGATGAGGTGTCATATGAGAGGTATAAGGAAAAGAAGAATAGAGAGAGAAGGGCCGTGCGTGATGCTACTGGTGGCTGATTCAGAGGAGTGACTGAGACAGTTGGTAGAGAAGTTTGGAAGGGTGTGTGAAAGGAGGAAATTGAGAGTAAATGAGAATAAGAGTAAAGTAATGAATGGTAAGAGGTTGGTAGATGGTAGGAGGATGAATGTAGTTTTGAATGATGAGTTGCCTGAGGAGGTAAAGTGTTTTAAGTGTTTAGGGTCAAATGTTGTTGTGGATGGAAGAATAAATGCAGAAGTGAAGTTTACAATGAATGAAGTAGGAAAGGTGCTGGGAAGAATGAAAGTGTTTAGATGTCGTTTGATAAGAATGGATGCAAAGAGAATGCTGTATTAGGGTGTTGTGGTACCGACTGCGTTATATGGGGCTGAAAAGTGGAATATGGGTGTAGCAGAGAGGAAAAGTTTGAATGTAAAGGAGATAAGGTGTCTGAGGGGCATGTGTGGCGTGACGCGTATGGATCGAGTGAGAAATGATGAAGTGTGGAGGAGAACTGGAGTTGTGCGGGAGATGGATGGTAGAGTTGAGTAGAGAGTGTTGCAATGGTTTGGGCATATGGAGAGCATAGATGATGAGTGGTGAAAAAGATAACTGAATTGGATGTGAGAGGTGTAAGGCTGAGAAGAGGACCACGAACAGAATGGATGGACAGTGTGAAGAGAGCGCTGGATGCAAGAGGGATGTCTGTTGAGCAAGGAAGAGTGGCTGCACGTGATAGGAATGACTGGAGAGAAACTGTGAATGAATAAATGATGACGCAGCCCTGAGGGGATATTCTTCCGCAACTGGTCCGATCAGCTGATCAAGTCAGGTGAGGATAAAGTGATGGGTCCATTATGATGTAGCAGGGGTAAACCAACTCTGCTGTCGGGCCCTGCTGCGGATGTCGTGATTCTACTGCACCGTTGACCCTCATGTGGTGTGGTGCGGTAAGGATCTGTCCCTTCTCCCCTTTGGGGCTAAGATGCGAATGAATGTTTGTGTGTGGATGAGTAAATTGGGAGTGTGTCGTCCTGCCTTGGTTACCTCCCATTCTCTGGGGGAAGCAGCCTAGGTATATAGATATAGATAGATAGATAGGAATTGCCGCTCTTATTCGAAAACGATAAAAAAGAAACCTACATTAAAACACTAACAAACTATAGATATGTCTGTCCGACTGTTAGAACTCAAATTTTTGAGGAAGCCTTGGCATGAAAACTGTTTTTTCATCTTACACTGGTAGCCTCACTCCATCCTTAGGAAGGAAAAAGAGGCCTGATGATGATGATATGATGACAGTGATGATGATGTGATTATAAAAACCAAGAGACACTAGAAATCAGATCTTTATGGGACACATTAAGCTGGAGCGTCTTAACCCACTGGACCAGAAGACATCCATTAGTTAATTATACGGCTACCACCCAACATAGTAAGAGGTTTCCTGGGTTACAGGAAACCATATGGATTGTCATTTAGGGCAAAGTCACCTGAAATATCCCTACATCGAATGAGTGGATGGTGGGCACCTATACCGACACCAAGAATCAAAGTTACCAAGTTCAAGGTGAATAATTTTATTTGTAAATCCAAACCTTCTGAGGTTGGTCGATAGGAGGTGGTCGTGGAGGCTGAGGTGTGGGATTGGAGGTTAGGATGAAGAAGTGCAGGTGGAGAGGTGGTGGTGGAGGCGGTGAAGGTGTGGGGGTCTGATGTGGAGTTGGAGAGGTGGTGGAGCTGGAGAGAAGGCAGTGCAAAGGCGAAGGTGTGGAGGTTTAAGATGGAGTTGAAGAGGTGGTGCAGGTGGCGCAGGTGTGGAGGTCTGAGGTGGGAAAAACAAAACGATTAATGATTAGTTAACAGGTACACAGACTTGTATTCGCCATAACAGGGTAGAATTATACTGCTGCCTCTTGGACGTTGAATGTAGGCAAGATACGGAGGCCACATCTAAGGGCCGTTTTCACAGTCGACCCCAATGCAGTCCCCAACAGCCAACTCGCCTCCGAACGCACGTTTTCGTTTTCACAATCGCCCCCAAGCAGCCTTCCGAGGCCTCTGTTGGGTACGGCATTCGGGACGGCCCGAACAAATTACTGGAACATTCTTGGGGGACCTGCAGCCTCCCCAACAGACGGTCCCGAAAGTAAAAAAGTAAAAGAATAATTACAAGTTTCACATTTTCATTATCATTTCAATATTATATACCCAATATAATATTTCTGGAGTAAAAAACACACCCGATATTGAAAAAAAATATATGTTTGTGTATTTTTATGAGACTTTCTACTACGTATCCGAATACTACCCTTTCGCAGACAGGTGGAGGCTCCACAACAAAAGGACCCAAAAGAAATACGAGAATCTTTGTCTAATGCATATTTTCATGAAAATTCTAATATCTGATGCCCGATGTAAAAGTTGATGTAGCTAACACCCCATTTAGAAAAGAAAATGCTCATGTATTAATAGTATATCCGTTAATAAACCACACCATCACCCATTAGACGTTATACATGTTGCTTCATGGTTATTTTTCCTTAAACCTTTTTTACAATACTTATGGATTCAGTTTACTTCCGATTTCAAGTAAAGCGTGGTGAGGTTGCCGTTAGTTAGCTCTTCATTCCAATGACGTTTCTTATTCGTTATTTTTGCTGCAGTCTTACGAATATCATCACTCCTGAATATTTTAATAAGAACTGTGTGAAGTGGATTTTCCAGCCATGTTATTCATCACATTCATTACATTCCAATTTCTAAATATTCTCTACATATGGAAAGTGTTTTCGCCACCCAGAACTCCCAACCCTACCGCATCAACACGGGCAGACGTCCCCATGTTAGTAAGCTCCCGAAAGCCATTCGGAGCGACTGTGAAATCCAAAGGTGCTTTTGGTTCGGGCCTGACACACGTTCAGGCCCAAAAGGTTAGGGACGACTGTGAAAACGGCCCTTAGTATATAACTACGGTATATGTTTATTTTTCTTCCCCTGCCGTCCCTTTCAACTCTTCCCCTCTCGTCCTCCTCTTCCTCCCATCCCCTTCCTCCTTCCCCTCTAACCCTTTCTTCCATCACCTCCCACTTCTTTCTTCTTCTCTTTCACCCCATCTTCTCTTAACTGACACCCCCTTCCTAGTCCCCACTCCCCATCATCACCTACTTTCCCCATACCGTTCCTCCTCCTTACTTCACCTGTCCCTTTCCCATTCATCTTGTCCTCCTCACCTACCCACACCACCCTTTCAATTACCCCTATTGCCGATCCCCTTTATCTCCTTTAACTTCCCCATTAACCCCATTACCCCTACCCCACCATAACCCCATTACTCCCACCTCACCATAACCCCATTATTCCCACCCCACCATAACCCCATTACCTCACCCCACCATAACCCCATTACCCCACCCCACCATAACCCCATTACCCCACCCCACCATAACCCCCTTATGCCCACCCCACCATAACCCCATTACTCCCACCCCACCATAACCCCATTATTCCCACCCCATCGTAACCCCATAACCCCACCCCACCGTAATCCCATCATGCCCACCCCACCATATCCCCATTACCCCCACCCCACCATAACTCCATGATGCCCACTCCTTCATAACCCCATTATGCCCACCCAATTATAACCCCATTATGCCCACCCCATCATAACCCCATTACCCAACTATCCTAATACCTCCAGCCTACATCTGGGACCGAGACTATGCACTACAGTCGTTCTATTTTATCAAGGCAGTTTGGGTCGGGCTCTCTGGGACCTCACTCTGTTAGCTCTGTTGCCACATCGTCGCCACACACGTGCTCTCTCTCTCTCTCTCTCTCTCTCTCATATTATATATTAACTACTACTAATTGTATTTTCTTAATTTTTTCTCTTGTTTTCGACTTTTTTTCCACACCACCCCTGAGGTAAAAGTCTATAGGTGCGTTTTTTTTTTTTTTTTTTTTTTTAAATAGCTTCCATGGCGGGAGACTGACCGAGTATGACCCACTCACGCAGGGCTGTCCCTCGTGTCACCACCTGACAACGTCTCAAAGGCAACGCTGACAAGTCTTATGAGATTTATACTATACTACAGTTTTTTTAATTGAATTACATCTATACAGAGTGTTTAAAATTCATTTATAAGTAGTTACTAGCTTAAAATAGGAGAGTGAGAGAGAGAGAGAGAGAGAGAGAGAGAGAGAGTGAGAGAGAGGTGAACACAAATAATTACACGTGTGTCGGCGGCGATGTGACATCAGATCTAACAGTGTGAGGTCCCAGAGCGTCCCACCCAAACTGCCTTCATAAAATAGAACGACTATAGGCTGCGTGTAAGTTAAGTAAGTTGGAGAGAAAATTCCAAGATTATAGATAAACGAAGATCTACTCTTGTCTCACAAGCATTTGTATGTTCGAGAAAGTTTTATATATATTTCCTCAAGCACCTGTGTTGTTTGTCTTAGTTATAATACACAGGTAAGCAACACCAACTTTTTACTGTCACTTGCAATGGCCAGCGTCAGTGACACTGAGGGTGGAGTGAAGGGCGTTGGGCTGGGTGAGTCGATTTTGTTGGTGGAGTCGTGTGAGTGTGCAGTGGGTGAGATGACGCTGGTGTTGGAATCGTACGAGTCATTGCTGGATCAGGTGAGTGTGGTGAAAAACATTGGGTTTGGGATGGAAGCTGACGTGTTTCTGGTGCAGTACCGGGGCGGTAGGGCGTGTATGAAGGTTGGACGGGAAGGGGGCAGCCTGACAGCACGAGCTGAGAAGATGTACAAGATGGCTGGGTTCGAGGCAGGAGGGATGTTTGCTGAGGGATTGATGAGGGAGGCCAAGGTGCTGGCTGAGCTGAATGGAGCTGGAGGAGTGCCCAGACTATATGGCATGCGCTGATCAGCCGGTGATCCTAATGGAGTGCTGAGAGGGCACCACCTTGGGTCGGTTTTATCCAAGTGTCAGCCCTGCTGAGCGAGAAGATATCGAGAATAATGTTCGACGGAAGGTGAGGGAGCTTCATGGAGCAGGATGGGTGCATAATGACATCCACGACGGGAATATGATGGTGTGCGGACAGCCAGGAAGGTATGAGGTTCATTTGCTGGACTTTGGCTGTGCTACAGAGTTGTCTGCCCGGACCCAGGAGGAGGATTGGCGTGACGTGGAGGACATGATTCAGAAGCTGCAAGGTGCAGTGGGTGGTGATGGTGGTGGTGATGATGATTAGTTGTGGGAATGTTTATGTGGTGAGTGACACTGTTATGGTGTCAGCGGTGATGGTTTAGTCTGGTGTTTGTGTGGTGAGTGACACTGTAATGGTGTCAGTGGTTATGGTTTGGCCTGGTGTTTGTGTGGTTAGTGACAGTGTTATGGTGTCAGTGGTGATGGTTTGGGCTGGTGTTGTTGGTGGTTAACACGGAGGGAGAGCTCTCTCAGTGTCATGGGAGTTCCTCGAACCATTCATTACTCTTGCCACAGAGCTAGTTCCAGCCTCACCTCCAGATAACATGACTCTTCGAAACACATACGAGACTCACCAGCAAGATCAATCCTTTGACGCCTGACAAAACTCTACATGCTCTCCACGACATCCCACACACAGGAAATCAGCATTATCTTGCAGTCTACCATTAAAACCGCTACATCTCTTACACACCCACTTAGCACAAACACTGCTCAAGAACAGGCTACTTCCTACACTCTGTGGCAAACTGCACAAGGCCACACTCCCTCTGCTTTGACAGTAACACCACCAGCCGTATAAATTATCACTAAAGTTATATCCGCATTTACAGTCAAACCCTTGTGCTCATTCTGTCCCTCCATTTCCCAAATCTCTCCTCTGCTCCCTTTTCCTTCTCTGCTGTCAGTACCAAGTCATCAGCAAGTATCTGATCTAAGGCTTGAATATATTAGTTTGTCCTGTGACCTTGGCCTTCCACAAATTGCTTTCAAATTCAAATACTTCATGCTTCACAAATTCTTAACCCTCCCTCCAACTCTGAATTCACATCAAATCAGAATTGTTTGAGTTAACTTCGTTCAGTGACCCTGAACTTTGATCTTTCCCTGTGACCTTGACTGTTGAGTGATTATTCTTGAAATACATCCACGCCCATAGCCAGGGGGGAGGTGGGTTAGGCGCCCCCTCAAAACTTCCGAATTCCACCTGACTGGAGCAATCAGTATTATTTTGATTTTTTTTTATAGGTTTTCATAGAGTAGATATCAAAATTACATTCCCCATTTCCAAGAATACAAATTATTGGTGGCTGATTGTATAACGTATCGTACTCTTAATATAATTAAAACTAATATATAGATAATTGCTTTTCTCGCTTATTGCCCTTTCTCCAAAAGTTAATTACATAAGCGCATCGCTAAATGAAACTCACTACCCACCCCCATTGAATGTCCTTGGTACGGGCCAGGAAGAGAACTTATTTTTACCTGACTGAACCCGAGCTCATAGACAGCAGTTATCTTCATCAGATAAAAGCTAAGATGACCTTGTTGTGGAACATTGACCCTTGACCTATCTCTTACGGTAACAATAGGTCACATACTTGGGCTGCCCTCATCTCACCCACCATGTTTGGTCCGAATCAGAACACATTTGTTTTAGTTATTTTGCACATGGACACGTGTGTAGAAATCTGACCTTGACCTGTGATTTATTGTTCTCCAACTGAATCCCCTTCTTCATCACTGACCCTTAACGCTTTCTCAAAGTGTGTTGTAAATCAGCTGAAAACCGGTTCAGGTGACACAGATCTTCACCATTGTCATATTATTGTTATATATATATATATATATATATATATATATAGGTTATATATCAATCTCTCTCTCTCTCTCCCTCTCTCTCTCTCTCTCTCTCTCTCTCTCTCTCTCTCTCTCTCTCTATATATATATATATATATATATATATATATATATATATATATATAGGACTACTCTTTGGCTGACCATCAATCCTTCCTCGATGTTTGGTTAAAATAAAATAAAAACTGACATTTTGTTAATGCAATCAAACAGGCCAAGTTTTGACCTTGTGCTGTCACCTTGCCCTGTTACTGATTGTTCTCAAAGATGAATCCCCTTGTTCTTCCCTGACTCTTAGCCCTTTCTCAAAGTTTCGTGTAAATCGCTGGAAAACAAAATTTACCATGACCTTTCACCTTGAACTTTGAAGTATTGTTCTAAGAAAGAAAAAAAGAAGATCGACCACCTGGCCGACTTTCAGTCTATCTGCCCAGGCTAAAATTTGTTGAAAACTGTTGGAGTTATTTTCTTTACAAGCGTGCATGAGTCAGACATTGACATAGCCCTGTGGCCTTGAGCTTTGACGTGTTTTCTAAATAACAATATGTTTCTTTAAGGGCTGTTGTTTACGTTTGTTATTAACAACTTTCCTTCTGCTCTTCACATCTAGCATTTCATTTCATTATTCCCCCGATACCATCTATTTTAGTGCCATATAAGCCATCTCAAGGCTTAGTCGTAGTTGTTTAGTATTTACCCCATCCTTCGCCACGCTTCTACCAGCTTTGGTTAAATTGGTAAAAACTGATTAAGTAAATATAGCAAACACACACACACACACACACACACACACACACACACACACACACACACACACACACACACACACACACACACACACACACACACACACACTACTAAATAACACAGTACCCGTTCTCGCTCGGTGAGTCGTTAGTGTTAAAAAAAAAAAGAAAAAGGAGCAAAGAAGGAGAAGAGAACTCCAGACACCATATTTATCCCAGGTGGTTCTATCCTACTTCACCCTGACTCCTACCTGTTGCTTTACAATTGTAATATAATGAAGGAAGATAGTAAGAAGGAGAAAAAGACATGGAAGGGTTAAGAAAATAAATGTAAAGGAAAGATAGGAAACAAGACAAGAGGAACGAAACGGGAGGATAAAAAAAAATATGACTGAAAATGACAAAAAAGAAAGAAAGGGGGAAACAAAGAAGAAAATTGAGAAATGAAGAGTAAAGAAAGAAGAGAATGATGCAAAATATGAAATGTAGGACAAGGATAGAAAGTAAGGTGGTAAAAAAATATAAGGAGGTATAAATGGTACAGGTGTTATCTGAGTACACCTGTAGCAGTGTCCCAGGCCGCTCCACCTTGCTTCATCTCGCCTCCTACCTCTTGTACCTTGTGATGCTGTAATATCGACGAGAGAGACAGAAAGATAAGTAAAGAGAAGAAGAAAATGCTCAATGAAAAAGTGAAACAGAATGGTTAAAGAAAGAAAACGAATAGGACAGAAGTGACTAAAGCAAACGAGAAAGAATTAAAGAAGAAACTATGGATTGGAGAAATAAAAAAAGAAAATGAGACAGTTCAAAAGCAAAGAAAGAAGCAACTGGAAGTGTGAAAACAAAGAAAGAAAGAATATGTGTAAAGGTATGATGTGGAAGTGTAGACAGGTATAATAGTGCCAGGCCGCTCTACCTATCTCCATATCGCCTCCTGCCTCCCTTGGTGTTTATAATGCTTTAATACTCTGCCCATTTTAACTTGGCCTAAAACTGCCATCTCTCCATCTTGATTGCTAAGCTATAACAAGAGATAAAGACCAGAATATGGTGCAATACTCTGTCTACTTAAACATGACCGAAACTGCCATCTCTCATTTTTTATGAGAGATTAACACTGGATGTTTTGCTATATTATGTCCAATTTCACACAGCCTAAAATTATTAGCTCTCCATCTCCAATAAAGGACTCTAGAATTTGGCACTAGTTATGAAAAACTATTTATGAAAGCAGTAGTTGCCTTAATCTGCGATTCAGGTTCGGGAAATTCCCTGCATAAAGACGAAAACTTTTGCCATGTTAAGGTGGACGAACTACAGTATAGTGGTGGCCTAGACCTAATATAGCTAATGGTGATGTAGGATACTTTTGATGATAAAACCATAGGAGGATAGATAATGACGTTGTTAATAAATGACGTGAGTTGTGTTGATGGTGATGGTTATAGTGATGATGATGGAGGTTGGTTGTGATGATAATGATAAAAGTATGATTAACAGAGGCGATGATGGTGATGATGATGATGATGATGATTACTCAATGAACAATGATGATAATGATGATTGTGCTAGTGATGGTTATATTGGTGTTCGTTAGTAATAATGATAACTATCATTTCACCTCCTACTTCTGTAGCTTGTAATATAATCTAATCCATCTATCTATATATTTATCAGTCTATAGCCAGACGCCATAATCCCGTATGGGGTGCCGCTTGTCTTTGACTTAGTGGTTATACGGGAGGGGCACTAACCCTCCGCCAACCCACTTGCTGACACGTAGGGAATTCGTGTGTGTTGGTTATATGGTTACAACCCAGCACTGTAAATGGTTTCCTGGATTTCTGGAAACCACCAGGCTTGTCTATCTATCTATCCATCTCTATCTACCTGTCTATAGCCAGACACCATAATCCCGTTAAGGGTGGTCGTTTGTCTTTGAGTCTGTTGTTTTACGGGGAGGGGCACTAACCCTCCACCAACACACTTGCTGACACGTAGGGAACACATACTGGTTAGTTATAAGGTTAACACTCAGCGTTGTAAATGGTTTCCTGGCTTACAGGAAATCATTTGACTTACACTCAATGTAAAGCCTCCTGAAAAGGAGGGAAGAGTAATCAAAAGTGTCAAGAAAGGTGGGAGAAATAGGAAGAGGGAGGGCAGACATAGAAAAAGAGTTATAAAGGTGAAGGAAGAAATAGGCAGCACTACGGTACATCAAGTGAGTGGGTGATGGTCGCCACCACCTTTTACATAATAAAAAAAAAGAAAAGTGAAGGAGAGATTATAAGAAAGAAATAAACAAATGGAAGAAACGGAAATGAAGGCTGAGACTGGAGAAAAATAATAAGAGTAAGGTCCCTAAAGGAGAAGTCAATAACCTGGGATAAAAAGAACACACAGGATAAAAAATAGAGGAAAATAGAAAGGACGAAAAAGTAAGACTAAGAAACAAAAGATGCACATGTTAAATGATGAAATGAAACAAGAAGAAAAAAATGATTAAGGAAAGGAGAAAAGTGTACTAAATGAATGCAGGTTGTAACTCAGTGCAGGTGTAGTGGAGTGCCAGGCCGCTGCACCTTACTTCATATCCCCTCCCACCTCTCTTGTACCTTGTGATGATGTACTATAATGCAGAAGAAAAGACAACAGGAAAGAAAGAAAATGATGATGATGATGATGGTTACTATGGTGTTGGCTGTGATGCTGGTTGTTGCTTGTAACTGATGGTGATCATTATTATACGAAAACTGATGATAATATAGATGATGATGATAATGACTATGTTGATATTAAGAAAAAACATACCCACACAGCAATAATTGTGATGATATTAATGATGTTCCATAGTGACGTGGGCTAACTTTGATGATGATGATGATGATGATGATAGTGTTGGTGGCGGTGGTGGAAAAGCTTAGATCTAGACATCAGTAAGCTAATGGTGAAGGTAATGGTGACCTTAAACAGTGGTGTGAGTTGGCTTTAATAATGATCTATCTATCTATCTATCTATCTATAGCCCAACGCCCTAATCCCGCAAAGGGTGGCCGCAGACAAAACGCCTCCAAGTCGCTCTGTCACCCACCATTTGACTACCCTCCCCCCAACTCACCCCCCCCTCCCTCATATTCCTCTCAACTCCATCCCTCCACCTCATCCTCGGTCTACCTCTCCCTCTTCCTCCCTCCACCTCACCTACATACACCCTCTTAGTCAGTCTTTCATTCTCCATTCTCTTCACATGTCCAAACCACCTCAGTGAATTTCTCCTAATCTTCTCAACCACATCCACCCCACAGCGTTCCTTCACTTCTTCATTCGTCAACCTGTCCCTCCAAGTCACTCCACATGCTCCTCTCAAGTAACTCATTTCCACTGCTCTCACTCTTGACTTGTTCCCCTCTTGCAAGGTCCATGCCTCGCTTCCATACGTCAGGGTAGGGATCACAATACTATCATGCAGTGACTTCTTAACTTCCATACTCACCTCCCTATTTCTCAACACTGCTTTCAGTGTACCAACAACCTTCCTTCCCTGCTGTACCCTTTCACGCACTTCATCCCCCAAAGTTCCATCCCTACTCATCACACTACCCAAGTACTTGAATGCACTCACATTCTCCATATCCTCACCATCCAACCTCAATGCACACTCTGTGACTTCATTCCTCTCAAACACCATAACTTTACTTTTGTTTACATTAACTTTCAGATTCCTCCTCCCACACACTGTCCCAAATTCATTCACCAAACCTTGCAACTCCCATTCATCTTCACTCAACAGTACTGTATCATCAGCAAACAGCAACACCGGAAGCTTCCAGATCTCACCCTCATTCATTAGAGCCACCCCCACATCCACTGCCCTACCCTGCACCTCCTTTACAACCCCATCCATGTATATATTAAACAGTCATGGAGACATCACACAACCCTGTTTCAGTCCCACATTGAGATCAAAGAACTCACTCAGCTCACTATCCACTCGCACCGCAGCCCTAGCTCCCTCGTACATACTCTTCACAGCACTCAACAATTTCCCCTCCACTCCATACATTCTTAATACCTTCCACATATCTTGCCTATCTATTCTGTCATAAGCTTTCTCTAAGTCCATGAAGGCGCATACACTTTCCTTCCCTTCTCTAGATACTTCTCCACTAAACATCTTAGAACAAATATCTGATCAACACACCCTTTTCCCTTCCTAAATCCCCCTTGTTCTTCTCCAACTAGCTCCTCTGTAATATGCCTAACCCTATCAATGAGTATGCTACCATATATTTTACCAGTCACACTAAGTAGGCAAATACCCCTATGGTTACCACATACTTCTCTCTCCCCTTTTCCTTTGTATAAAGGAACAATTATACCTGATTTCCAGTCCTCTGGAACCCTTCCCTCTTCCCAAGCCAATCTACACAACTTCCATATCCACTCCACAACAATCTCACCCCCATACCTAAGCATTTTACCACACACTCCATCAATTCCTGGGGCCTTTCCCAACTTAATATTCTTCATCGCTTCCACTACTTCCGCCCTACTGATCTCTTCCTCCCTCCTCTCATCTCTTCTTCTCCCAGCCATTCCCCAACCACTTATACTCGCACTGCTCTCACTCTCTACATTCAACAAATCCTCAAAGTGCTCCTTCCATCTCCTCAATTTCTCTCTCTTCTCCACCAACAATCTATTATTCCTATCTTTCACTCCCCTGCTATTTCCCCTTTCACACTGCCTTACTTTTTTTACCTCCTTCCAAAACAATTTCTTACTCTCCCTCCATTTCACACTCAGATTTCTCCCAAACTCTTCATCCACTTTCTTTTTACTCTCCTTCACCAGTCTCTTAACCTCCCTTCTCCTGCTCACATATACCTCTCTCTTCTCTCTCTCATCTTCTTCCCTACCTCTACTCGCTAACCATTCACTATATGCCTTCTTCTTTTGTTCCACAGCTCGTTTCACCTCATCATTCCACCATGCTGTCCCTTGCACACCCTTGCATCTCCTCCTCACTCCACAAACCGCCTCACACGCTGTGCCTATCTCTTCCGTGAATATCTTACATACGTCTTCCACCCCTTCCATCTGCTCTAGCTCATACCTTCCCAATCTTTCTTCCACTATGCTCTTATACTCTGTCATTTTCTCACTATCTTGCAATTTCTCCACTCTTCTCACAGGAGTTGCTTCCTCCTGTCTTCCCCTTCGTCTCCTTAACCACTTTCTTTGCAGCTCTACCTTGGCCATCACTAAGTGATGGTCTGAGACTCCATTCCCCCACCCTCTCCACACTCTTGCATCCAACACTTGTCTTCTCATTCGCTCATCCACACACACGTAGTCTATCATTGCTTTTCGTTCAACAAGTTCACCATCCATCCTCCTCATTACTCTCCATGTGTACCGGTGGATCGTCTTATGCCGAAAGTAGGTGTTGGCTATTGCCAACCCCTTTCCAGCACAGATGTCCACCAAAGCACTTCCATTCCCTTCTACGTCAGCTGGCACACCTCACTGACCAACCACTCCATCCACTCGTACATTCCCAACTTTGCCATTCATGTCTCCAATCAACAGCACTCTCTCGCTCCACTCAAACTTGTCCATACACGCTTCTACACTCGCCCAAAACTCATCTTTCACTCTTGCCACTCGATCCTCTGTCGGGGCATACACACATACAATCGCCCATGCTTGTACACCTACTTTCATCCTCACCCATACAATCCTTGCACCCACTGTTCCATACTCTCTTATATTCTCCTTCCACTTCTTGCTTATCATCAGACATACTCCCTCTCTTGCCCTCTCATTTTCATTGACTCCCGCACATATACCTAAACCATATTCCCATTCTCTCACCCTTTCATCTCTTCATTTAGTTTCAGTCAATCCACATATATCCACTTTTGCATCCTCAAGCACCTGAACAACCTCTCTCTCTTTCACTTCATCATTCACTCCTCTCACATTCCACGTTCCCACCCTAAGAATGTCCTTTGTCCATTCCTTAGTCGTCAACGTATGGTCCGTCCGGGTCCGAGGCGCTTTATTCGCTTTTTTAGTTAGTTCTTTTTACGGGGTGGGGCACTAACACATCACCAACCCTTTTAGTCGCCTCGTACGACAAGCAGGGATACCGGGGGAGTATTCTTGAAACCCCCCCTACCCCCAGGGGGTGTGATGATAATTATGATAATTATGACGATGATGGTGGTGGTGGTAGTGGTGGTGTGGAAGATAATCATGACTAAAATGGAGATGACTGGTGGGGGTGAACTCCTGGCTTCTTTTGTAGAGACCCAGGCCGTTCTACTCTGCCAGGTCTCATCTTATTCTTGTTAACCACTGTATTTTTCCAATGTCCTGATGACTTCATGCAGGTAGGTTAGGGTAGACTTTTGTAACTGGAGGGGCTGGGTACTGTCTACATTAACACCTACTTTACTCGGGGGATCTTACCTGAATTAAGTCATACAGTGATGCCAAGAATGAACTAGAAATTACGCCAACGTACTGAAGGTGTTGATTTCGGTAGAACGAATCCAGGCCACCTGATGTCCAGCTGTAGGAGGAGATACATAGATTGATACAATGAAATATGTACAGATGGATGGATGGATGGATAGATAGATAAACAGAAGATACAAAATCAAAAGGAGAAGAAAAGACAGACAAGGAAATGGAGACAAAAAAGAAAAGAAAAGACAAGACAAGAGATATATAAATGAGAAAATAAAATAAAAAGGAGGAGAAGGTTTGAACTGAAGGACAGGTGGAGAAGAGTACTAGACCTCTCCACCTTACTTCATCTTGCTTCTGCCTTCTCTTGTAGCTTGTGATGATGTAATATAGTGTAGTGGTAGCTCTGATCTGATGTAGCCAATAGTGGACATAGTGATTGTGATGATGATGGTAATGATGGTGATGCTGACGGTTATACAGGTTGATTGTGATGATTATAATGGTGATGGTGATGATTATCTAGGTTGATTTTATGATGATAATGAATATTTTATGGACATAGATGATGATGACACTGATAAAGGTGGTGGTGTTGGTGATTATACTGATGTCCAGTAGGTTATCACAGATGATGATGCCCTTACTTCTCTTGCCTCCACCTATCATGTAACTTGTGATTTTATAATGGAATGGAAGAGAAGTGGGCAACATGGAAATGGAAACGATAAAAGTAAAAGCAAAAGTATGATTATGTTAAAAGAACATAAAAAGCGAGAAAAAAATAAGAGGAAAGAAGAAAAATTAGATACAACGGAGAAGAAAAGAAAATATGGAAAAATTAAAGTAGAACAAGAACGAAAAGTAGTATGATGGGAAAAGAAAAGAGAAAGGAAAATGAAACAAGAAAAATGGAACAATAGATTTTTGTTGATTAGGGTGGAACTCCAGACACCTATCCTTGTGTCCCAGGCCGCTCCACCTTACGTCACGTTGGCTCCTACAGCAGTTCTTGAATTATTACTGCAATATATAGTGAGGAAAGAAAGGAATGAAAGTAAAGGACTGTGAAAGAAAAAAGAGGGAGAATGAAAGGAAAAAATACAAGAGGAAAGAAAAGACGAAAGAAGAGTGAAAAAGGACAAGAAGTGGCAGAGAAGGAATAGGAAAAAATGAAGAAAACTGAGCAGGTGAGAAAATGATAATATGAACGAGAATTAAACAAAACATGAAATTCAGGAAAAGAGAAGGAGTCAGAAAGAAGGAAATGATGCCGCTCCAGCCTACTTCCTCTTACCTCTCTTGTTACTTATGGTGGTAGTGGTGAAAGCAAGGACGAAAGAAAACAAGCGATGAAGAAAAGGAGATAGTATGGGAAGCAAGTGAGAAGAAAGAAACCAAGAACAGAAAAAAAAACAAATCAGAAGCGGAGGAAAGTCCCCTCCCTCTCAAAAAAGAGGAATAAAAAACTAAGTGAAAAACAAGAAGCGGTGCCAAGGGACAGCAAACCCGTCCCAGGCAGTCATTTTAGAGCTGACGTATAAACACAACAGGATATCAAGTCAAAGATGTCACAGCAAATATGAAGTAAATCGGGTGCAAATTGTCGATTTTATGCCCATTTGAAATTTTAGGCCCGACCCACCTGACATTAACCCCCCTACCGCTAACTAGGGGGTGACCCCCCTGATGTAATGAGGCATGTTATAGGATGCAGCTTTGAAAGATGCACCTTTAGGTTTTGCTTTTATGTCGATATGACGAATATGAAAGGAGTTATGGCGAAAAAACGATTATTACCTGTCCCTCCCCCCCTTCTTTTTTGTGGGCCTACAGCCTAGGTCTTGGACCAGTTTGCCCCAAAATTGAATCAGGTGATCAGAAAGTCTTAGCCCATCATCTCAGTAATTTTAGTCAAAATCGCACCAGTAGTTTTCGTAAAGGTGTTTACAGACACAAACAAACAAACAAACCGAGTGAAAACAATACCCGTCCCCGAGGGGACTGGTAATTAAAAGTAGGAACATTAGAATGAAAAATAATGAAAAAAGGATAAATAAGAATGGGAGAGAGAAAAGAAAAACTGTTAAAAACGATAAAGGAAAGGAAGAGGGAAATAAAGAAAAGGGGGACGAACAAGAGGAGAGGGTGAAGGTTTGAACTCAGTCCAGGTGTAGTAGAGTCCCAGGCCTTGCACCTTACTCATCTCGCCTCCTACCTCTCTTGTAGCTTGTGATGCTGTAATATAGTGGTGGCTGTGATCTAACGTACCAAATGCTGGTAATAGTGATACTGATGATGGTGATGATGATGAACATGATGATGAATTGATGATGGTGATTTTGGTTACAACTGACGAGTATAGTATCAATTGTATGGAGGATGATGATAATGTTGATTACGATGATGATGGCGATAATGATGGTGATTATAGTGATGCTGGTGATATGCAGGTTAATATGATGTTGATGAATATGATCATGTTGGATGCAGGCATTGCTGAGTACATTGTTAACTGTACGGAGGATGATATTGATGATGATGATGATGATGATGATGATGGTGGTGGTGGTGGTGGTAGTGGTGGCGGCGGTGATGATATGCAATCCGTTATAATGATGTTTATGGAAATGGTGATGCTGATGCTGATGTACGTTACCAGCGATGAGTACATAATAAACGAAAAATAGGAGGAAGAAAAATGTCACAAATTGGAAAAAGAAAAAAAAAGAATGAGCTCAGAGAAGAATAAGGACTGCAACCGGAAAAAGAAAGATAAAAAAGTAACATAGACAAAAACAGAAGTATTATCTAAACAAAGTGGAACTCAAGACACCTTTGTTAGAATCTCAGGCAGTTACACGTTAATATCACCTTGGCTCCTGCCTCCCTGGTAGTATTATCGCTGTGGTATAAGAAAGAAAATAAGTCAGAATAGCGCAATAAAACAAATGAAACAGACGGGAGGAAAAGAAGAAAGAGAAAGAAAGGACAGAACAAAAGAAGCAAGGAAGGCAGCGAAAGACGAAATTTGAGACTGACAGATGAAAAGCAGGACAAAGAAGAATGACAAATGAAGGGAAAGAAAAGTCGATTTCAGGTCAAATTAACACCTACAGTTAGATGACGTGTGTGTGTGTGTGTGTGTGTGTGTGTGTGTGTGTGTGTGTGTGTGTTTAACAAATTAACTAAATTCGATTTTAATAAAACAGGTGGATGAATTGTGGGTCAGCGAATGAGTACATCTAGTTTTTGCAAACAACAGGTCAAAGGTCAAGATCACAGGGCTAGGTCAAACACTGACCTAGCTAAATAACTTGGACAGTATTTATCCGATTTTGACCAAATGTGGAAGGGTTAATCGTTAGGTATCAATGAAATATTTCAGTTTTGAGAAAATCCAGTCAGAGGTTAAGGACACAGGGTAATGTTAAAGTCAAAGGGCATGATCAAAGTAAACATTATTTTTCAATTTAGAGCAAACTTTGTGGAGTGGTTGAGGCTAAGGCATGAATAAAAGAATTCTATTATGACCACAAACAGTCCTAGGCAAAGGTCCTATGCAAAGGTCGAAGGACAAAGTTATAAGGCAAGGTAAACACAAACAGTATTGATATAATTTGAATCAAAGTTGGTGGAAGTGTTAAGGATTAGACAAGAATGAAATCCTGTAATTGTATTTGTAGAGTAATCTGTGGCAGGTCAAGGTCACAGGGCCGTGTCAAATTTTCGGGCCAGAGACCAGTTGGTGGTCGCGGGTGTTGCAGGGTTCCAGTGCTTCCCTTTGTTCACTTTATTCTTGTCGCCCTAAGACGATTTTGTTCAGTTTAGGAGCAACTTTCCCAGGCAAAGGGGTTAGATAAAGCCTTCATTAAACCATACACGTAGCCACTGGGGGGGCAGGGGGGGCAATTTGCCCCCCCTGGGAAAATTTTTGGGAAATGCTGAAAGGGATTTTCGGCATAATTCTTCTATGACAATACTTTTTTCATAATTTTTCCACTGGTATATTAAACATCATTATCTGTTTCCAAAAATAGTTATCTGGGAACAATAATTTCCTTTGAAACTGACAACTAGACTAAATATTATAAAACCGTTGAGTAAAAAATGACCAGCTATAACTTAACAGTTTCCCCTATCACCTTAGATTATGTGGTTAATATTAGAGCTCTAATGATGTTTTGCACTTGAATCCTGATGAGGTGTAAAAATGGCCTTGCTGTCCCCTCAGCCACATCCTCTCACCCTGCAGCCATATCCTCTCATCCTACAGCCAGTTGCAAACAAACTCTGCACAACTATTGTTACAAACAACTGAAACAAGCAGAATTTTTGAAGACTGCATGAAGCCACTTTGATCACAGACTACATTTTAGAAGGTAAGCAGATATAAATATATGTGCCAGGGGCCTCGATTGAGACGAGGACAGAGGGACGTGTCCCCCACCCCCTCCCTACTTTCTGGAGCTTGGGGTACAGAGTGTCTTTTGTCCCCCCCCCCACACACACTTTTTTAGGTGAGAATTTTCAAGATGAATAGCTTTACTCCTTTTTCTTTTTTTTCCTTAATGGAAAAATCCTTTCAATACAGTACAGTCAAGGTGGCCTTGGTACAGTACAGTTGATTTGAAAATCATTCCCTGCTGAGTGGGGAAGGTCGAGTGGTCACTGAGTCAAGGATTAAGAGAGGAGTCAAGGATTAAGTGAGGTTAATCCCACCAGATGTATTTACTTAAGTCAGTCTTGACGTATGCACCACCCCTGATGCTTGAACCAATGATAATCAAACTAAAAGAATGAGTAGTGGAAAACAGAATTTCTATTGGCTACCACCACAAGTGTAGTACAAAGAATACCAGACTGGGGGTTGGTGCGCCAGAGAATTTTAATTTACACGTATGTGCTAAGTGGAGAGAGAGAGAGAGAGAGAGAGAGAGAGAGAGAGAGAACCGCAAAGGAAAATAGAAAAATAGCGATAGTATCACGAATGTGGGAATGTGTGTGTTCGGGACACTCACGCCAGATCTTGGGTCTTCATCAGGTTATCCATTCTGCCATTTTTCTTCTAACAGCCAATCAAAATACAGGGTGTATTTCCAAATATAAACAGATAGAATGGACGCCAGTGCCTCTCGTATGGCATGCTATGCCAATGCGTGGTATATTGCATCATAATTTCATCGGTTATTAAGCAAAATAGCTTTGCTTCCTTAAATGTACAGAGAGATAAAGACAGTAGGTAAATGATGCGCTAAGAATATAGTGTGACAGTGCTTTTTTCAGAAATAAAAGTGCACAAGAAATTTGTGGTACCGAGAAAAAAAAAAAATTGAGGTAGAACGGACTGAAGTTAGCATGCATTCATCGATAATAATACCATCTACAAGAGTGACCATGATGAACAATGATACTAGTGACAATGAAATTTCTTTGCTGTTGATACTCCAGTGCCATTTAATTTATTGCTGGTGAGTCTTTTTCTGTGCCTGCCCTCCTCTTTTCCTATTTCTCCCATCTTTCCTGTCACTTCTTATTGCTTTTCTTTCCTTTACAGGTGGCTTTACATTGATTGACAAACCAAGTGGTTTCTTGTAAGCCAAGAAACCATTTACAACGCTGGGTGGTAACCATATAGCCAAACCATACGTGCTCCCTACGTGTCAATAAGTGGGTTGGTGGAGGGTTAGTGCCGCTCCCCGTAAAACAAATAACTCAAGTCAAATGGCCACCCCTTACGGGATTATGGCGTCTGGCAATAGATAGATAGATAGTTTCCTTTTGCTCTCTAATGAAAGAGGAGACCTCTGGTAACATTATGTACTAAGTGTTTTTACATACTCTCTGAAAGGATTATTAGCCATTTACTTTAAGTTACTCCAAGAAAGCTGTGAATATGTGGGGAAAAGATAGTTTTTCTTTAAGACATTGCAACAAATGCGACAGTAATGTACAGAGAGATAAAGACAGTAGGTAAATGATGCGCAAAGAATATAGTGTGACAGTGCTTTTTTCAGAAATAAATGTGCACAAGAAATTTGTGGTACTGAGAAAAAAAAAAGGAATATTGAGGTAGAACGGACTGAAGTTAGCATGCATATATCGATAATAATACCATCTACAAGAGTAACCATGATGAACAATGATACTAGTGACAATGAAATTTCTTTGCTGTTGAAACTCCAGTGCCTTTTAATTTATTGCTGGTGATTCTTTTTCTGTGCCTGCCCTCCTCATTTCCTATTTCTCCCATCTTTCCTGTCACTTCTTATTGCTTTTCTTTCCTTTACAGGTGGCTTTACATTGATTGACAAACCAAGTGGTTTCCTGTAAACCAAGAAACCATTTACAACGCTGGGTGGTAACCATATAGCCAAACCATACGTGCTCCCTACGTGTCAATAAGTGGGTTGGTGGAGGGTTAGTGCCGCTCCCCGTAAAACAAATAACTCAAAGTCAAATGGCCACCCCTTACGGGATTATGGCGTCTGGCAATAGATAGATAGATAGTTTCCTTTTGCTCTCTAATGAAAGAGGAGACCTCTGGTAACATTATGTACTAAGTGTTTTTACATACTCTCTGAAAGGATTATTAGCCATTTACTTTAAGTTACTCCAAGAAAGCTGTGAATATGTGGGGAAAAGATAGTTTTTCTTTAAGACATTGCAACAAATGCGACAGTAATGACGTAAATTTATTTCTGATGACATAAAACATCAAATCTAGGAGAATTTGTGGTGACAGATATTTTGGGGAAATATTCCGTGTCTGCTCCCCCCCCTGGCAAAAATCCTGGAAACGCCACTGCTTTACTACAAGAGGTCTGCACCATGTTTAATAAAATCGTCTGCAGGCAGAAAGAATGACACTGAAAAATACGTCATCTGATGCAAGGGTTCAAGTAACCTATAACTGCAAGGTTCAGTATATAGATAGATAGATAGATAGATAGATACAGATATAGACTGACAGATAGATAGATAGATAGATAGATACAGATATAGACTGACAGATAGATAGATAGATAGATAGATAGATATAGATATATGGACAGATAAATAAATAGATAGATAGATGCACAGACAAAGATACGTAGTTAAACAGATAGACAGATTGACGGACAGATTTGTAGGTTGATAGGTAAATATTGTTACATAGCCTATGATTTCATCATCCTTTGTGTAATTTTAACGCACAGATGCTGCATGTTTGATCACGAGCGTGTTCTGCCTCAGTCCCCCCCTTCTACCGTTATAGTGGAGTAAGTCGTTCTCTCTGTTATTCAGTGCGGGATTTTCATCTCTTTGTCCCCATGGCTTCATTTGCGCGTCCTTCTTACAAGTTGTATCAAGCTCTGCCGTCCCCTATATAATGAGCTCAGTCTCTGCATCATTGCCACATAGATCTGCTCCTCATTTTGTTCACATCTCTGTCCTCCCCTGTACAGATATTATTATTGTGAGTGCTCAAGAAATCTCCAAACATCTAGCAGCTGTGTGTAATTTGATTATAACTGTTGTATTTTTTCTTGTGCTGTGTAGCATAGGGTTAGTTCTTAGGCCTAGTGAGGTCTTTGTGATTAATGTTGGGTTTTATGTCAGTCATTTTTGATAATAGTTTGTATCTGTAATAATTTATCTGGCATTAACTGAGTATTATCTGGTATTTTCATTTTATCAGGGCTGACTTAGATAAATTTACTCATGCTAATTTCGTGTTAATAGAGGCTATTGCAGTTAACCATATATTTAACCTGTTTTTTGCCATTACATTATCCTTATGAGTCCTGAATGTTTTGTTGTTAGTTTGTGCATTAAACTTTAACTTGTAATTTTATCTAACTCTTTTGTTTTGAACCTGGAACTTTACGGGACAGTAGTGATTTTTAGTATTCTCACTTAAAGTGTACATTATCTTTCTCTGTTCCGTAACATAAATTTGGCGACCTCATATCAGGATATTCAGGATATTATCATAAGGATATTGCTTGATATTTTGTGACTGTTACTTATTAATTATGTCTACTATTACTACACTTGATGAAGCCAAAGATTTTTTGTCAAATGTGCAAACAGTGTGTGATGTAGAAAACAGAACAAAGAATGAACTTAAGCTTGTTGCTCAACAATTGGGAATTGTTGTTCGCTCTCATCATTCTAAAGATCAGATTGTTGACATGATTAATGAAAGCTTGTTTAATGTAACTCCTCCAAATGAGCAAACGCAGATTGAATTAGCTAAGTTACAGCTAGCCCTGCAGGAGTCTCGTGCTAAGGAGGCGGAGGCACAAGTTGAAATTGCTAGGATTCAGGCAGATCATGAGTATCGCATGAAACAATGTGGAACTGGATCATCTAGCTTTGATGATTTTGATGTGGCTAAAAATGTTAAACTTGTCCCTCCTTTTAATGAATCTGATTTAACAAAGTATTTTCAGTTGTTTGAGAGGGTAGCTACAGGTTTTAATTGGCCAAAAAAGTATTGGCCAGTACTCCTTCAAACTGTTCTCACCGGTAAAGCTCAAGTAACTTATGCATCTTTGCCTCAGGATCAATGTGATAATTATGATGTAGTTAAGAGCTTGATTCTTAAGGCCTATGAGCTTGTTCCTGAAGCTTATAGAGTAAAATTTAGGACAACTTACAAGCAAGATAAGCAATCCCATGTTGAGTATGCAAAAATCAAAGAAGATCTGTTAGAGCAGTGGTTAAATTCTAAGAATGTGGATTCTGATTTTGACAAATTTAAGCAGATGATTTTGCTGGAGGACTTCAAAAGGTGTATTAGTAAAGATGTAAGCCTATATCTTGATGAGAAAAGAATAGATACTTTGTCTGATGCTGCTGTTTTAGCTGATGAATATGTTCTCACTCACAAGAGATATTCTAAAGAAAAAGGGAAAGCTGAGAGTAAGTACGTTGCCTCTACTCAGAGTACAGGTAACAGGAAAGAGAATAAGGATGATGTTTCTCAGGAAGTAAATACCAGCTTCACCTCTAGATTTCAGAAAAGTAAATGTACTTATTGTAGTAAGCTTGGTCATACTACGGAGAGATGTTTCAGGAGACAGCGTGATGTGAACAAAAAGGAGTCTTTAAATATTCAGTCAATTGGTCTAGTGTCCACTCTTGAGAGTTTCCAGAATTCTTTAACTGAGTTAACTGAACCTGCTTTGAGGGGTAACTTAAATTCTCATGATGGAGCTCCTCTTTTGAGCAGTAACGTGGGTGACACTCTCAAGAGTTCATGTGCTAATTTCCTGTCTGATGGTTTTGTCAGTCCTCTGGACAGTAATGACAGGAAATCAGTTCAAATATATCGTGATACAGGTGCTTGCCAATCCCTTATGCTGACCAGTGTTCTAGGCTCTAATGTTAATTCCTCTGATGAAACTGTAATCTTACAAGGTGTAGGGAATAATTATTTCTCTGTCCCTCTGTGCAGAGTGAATTTAGAGTCTGGTTTTGTTAATGGTTCCGTTATGGTTGGGTTGGTTGAGACACTCCCAATGTCAGGTGTAACTTTCTTACTTGGAAATGATATTGGTGGAAGTCAAGTGTGTCCAGCTCCTCAGTTGTCTAGTGAGCCTGTGGCTGCGTCCCAGGATTGTGATGTCCCTGATGTGTTCCCTGCATGTGCTGTCACTAGGGCTAAGTCTAAAGTTACTGGTGATTTAGAGGATAATGATGATGATGATGTTATCCTAGCTGACACTTTTCTTGCTAATTTGGACCACTCACCAGATGAGGCAGTACCCCGTAGTGTTGATAATTTGTCTCGTCAAGAGTTGGTTGAGTTGCAGGTTGCTGACCCTGAGTTGAAAGGTCTAGCTAACTCTGCTTACAGTGAAGAAGAGTCAGCCGGTGCTTCTACTTGTTATTATGTAAAGTCAGGAGTACTTATGAGGAAGTGGAGACCCCCAACAGCATCAGCCGACTATGAATGGAGGTTGTACATCAAGTTGTCATCCCTCGTGTTTGTAGGCAGGATATCATTCGAGTGGCTCATGATTCCAGTTTGGCAGGACACCTTGGAGTGAGGAAGACTGTGGCACGCATTTTGAAACACTTCTACTGGCCAGGTATCTTCAGGGATGTTTCCTGGTATTGTAAGTCTTGTCACACCTGTCAAGTTGTGGGGAAGTGTAATCAGACCGAAAAGGTTGCACCTCTAGTTCCCATTCCCCCTATTGAGGCGCCTTTCACCCGTGTGTTGGTGGATATTGTGGGCCCTCTTCCTAAGACTTCTTCAGGATTTTCTTATGTGTTGACCATGATTGATATGGCTACTCGTTATCCTGAAGCCATTCCACTTAGAAATATCTCAGCAAAGAACGTGGTTAAGGAAATGCTAGGGTTCTTCACAAAGTTTGGTCTGCCCAAGGAGGTACAGTCAGACCGGGGAAGTAATTTCATGTCAAACGTTTTCAAGCAGTCTCTGAAAGAGTTGGGCATCACCCAGATCACGTCTTCAGCTTACCATCCCCAGACCCAAGGAGCGTTGGAGAGATATCATCAAACACTCAAATCGATGCTCAAGAAATACTGTTTGGAACATCAGAAAGACTGGGATAAAGGTCTTCCATTCGTTGTGTTTGCCGCAAGAGAATCTCCAAATGAATCACTGGGCTTCTCACCTTTTGAACTACTGTTTGACCATGAAGTAAGAGGACCCATTAAGCTACTCAAGGAATGCTGGCTGTCGGAGGAAGATGACGTCAACCTGCTGGAGTATGTGATGAAGTTCAAAGAACGGCTGTCCACTGCTTTACAGCTGGTGAGAGAGAATTTAGGAGCTGCTCAGGAGAAGATGAAGACTTGGTATGATAAGAAGTCCAGGGTACGCAACTTTCAGCCAGGAGATCAGGTTTTGATTCTGCTACCGGTGCATGGGCAACCTCTTCAAGCCAAGTTTAGTGGTCCTTATTTCGTGGAGAAGAAACTCAGTGATGTCAGCTATGTCATCGCCACACCAGATCGTAGAAAGAGCAAGCAACTATGTCACATCAACATGCTAAAGTTATATCACAGGCGGGACGAAAATAATCCAGTCTGCACTGTAGCTGTTCCACCCGAGTCTGCAAGTGAAGCTCTCCCATGCAGTATGAGCCTGAGTGATAGTTTGGGGAAGAATCCTGATATCATGAATGATCTCCAGACTAAGCTTTCTCATCTACCTCCCGAGGAAAGGCAGGAGTTTTCGGCATTACTGCAGAAGTACCCGCAAGTGTTCCGTGCCACTCCAGGAAGAACCACTGTGTTGATGCATGATGTCGATGTTGGAGACGCAAAGCCAATTAAATTGCCTCCTTACCGTGTGAACCCAGTGAAAGTTCCTCTCATCCAGAAGGAGCTTGGCTACCTGTTGGACCACAAGATGATTGAGCCCTGTCAGAGCGAGTGGAGTTCTCCTGTCACTCTAGTCCCTAAGCCAGGTGGGTCACAGAGGCTTTGCATTGACTACAGACGTGTTAATCAGATAACCAAAACAGACACTTACCCTCTCCCTCGCATGGAAGATTGC
This sequence comes from Coenobita brevimanus, assembly GCF_032717465.1. NCBI lineage: Eukaryota > Metazoa > Arthropoda > Malacostraca > Decapoda > Coenobitidae > Coenobita > Coenobita brevimanus. Next base: position 16,426,464 of record NC_137062.1, on the reverse strand, counting down.
ATAGACAAGATCGGAAAGGCTAGGTACATAAGTAAGTTTGATTTGTTAAAGGGATACTGGCAAGTACCTATGACTGAACGTGCTAGGGAGATCTCATGTTTTGTAACACTAGGAAGGGCTTTTGCATGTTCTGTAATGCCAGAGACAGATTGTTTTAGAGTAATAAGAAATTTCCTTTGTAAATTTCTTTTTTCTTTGTGGGGAGGTGTTACATAGCCTATGATTTCATCATCCTTTGTGTAATTTTAACGCACAGTTGCTGCATGTTTGATCACGAGCGTGTTCTGCCTCAGTCCCCCCCTTCTACCGTTATAGTAGAGTAAGTCGTTCTCTCTGTTATTCAGAGCGGGATTTTCAGCTCTTTGTCCCCATGGCTTCATTTGCGCGTCCTTCTTACAAGTTGTATCAAGCTCTGCCGGCCCCTATATAATGAGCTCAGTCTCTGCATCATTGCCACTTAGATTTGCTCCTCATTTTGTTCACATCTCTGTCCTCCCCTGTACAGATATTATTATTGTGAGTGCTCAAGAAATCTCCAAACATCTAGCAGCTGTGTGTAATTTGAGTATAACTGTTGTATTTTTTTTGTGCTGTGTAGCATAGGGTTAGTTCTTAGGCCTAGTGAGGTCTTTGTGATTAATGTTGGGTTTTATGTCAGTCATTTTTGATAATAGTTTGTATCTGTAATAATTTATCTGGCATTCACTGAGTATTATCTGGTATTTTCATTTTATCAGGGCTGACTTAGATAAATTTACTCATGCTAATTTCGTGTTAATAGAGGCTATTGCAGTTAACCATATATTTAACCTGTTTTTTGCCATTACATTATCCTTATGAGTCCTGAATGTTTTGTTGTTAGTTTGTGCATTAAACTTTAACTTGTAATTTTATCTAACTCTTTTGTTTTGAACCTGGAACTTTACGGGACAGTAGTGATTTTTAGTATTCTCACTTAAAGTGTACATTATCTTTCTCTGTTCCGTAACAATATAAAAACAAGGGAGACTGGCTCGAGTTGAATGAACCCCGGTCACTCAGTGTCGAGCAACGGGTTGATCTATCTCGGTCGTCCTCGCCTCCTGCTTACCATTCATCCACTCTTTCTCAAGTTGCGTTCTTCTCATCATATACTTCTTATTTTTATTTCTTATTTCTCTCGTATGATTTCAACATACTCTATATTGTAAATTCTCTTGTTAGACTTCACACACACACACACACACACACACACACACGAATAGCTTCATTTTGGTGAACCAGTTTCTTCGTGATGTCGTAACACAAGATAACCAACTACTGGGTGTTCGAGGAGAGGGGGGAACCTGATACACCAGGTGACCCGGGAATTTCGGGTGAATAACTTTACCGGTAGCGTTTCCCCCTCCCCCCCTCCTCGATGTCAGACACTTGACCCCCCACTGCCCCCAGTTTGAAGACAGGAATTAATTATTGTGCGCACATGGAGCAGCACTGAGCCCCCCAAGAGTAACCTTGGCCTCACCTTGGCTCCGGCATTTATAGAGAACTAACTACGCTAATGTAACATGTAGGAAGAAGGCTTAGCATTAATGCCAGTCAACTACACCAAGGTCATCAAGGCAATTAGTTCTTACCCTCACGAATTCTGTATTTATGTAGATCATTTTATTCGACTTTAGACTGCTGGAAGCGTACGGGGTTAGGTACAGCTTTCACCAGCCCCATCACCACAAGAGCTGTGTCCTGTGTTGAGTAAAATCGTCTAATGGTGGCAAGAACAGAACTTGGAATTCGTAGTCATCGCATTAACCCCTTCAGTCCCGTGATGCATTTTATTGCTGTTATCTCTAGACGATTTTGTTCACCTTTGAACAGAACTTTTCCACCTGGAGGGGTGAGATACAACCTTCATTCACCCTTCACTGCAAGACGTTTTCCTTAAGCTGCATTACATTCTCTGGAAGTAGCAATGGTAAAAGAAAGAAACAAAAGATAAAAAGAACTTTATAAATATGTCCTCGGACTGAATGGGTTAAGCGCGAAATGGAAGACCAGCGCCTGATTATAAACGGTCATTTGTGGAACGTGTATGATAACTGGGATAAACCAGCCTGCATCCCACATTACAGAGTGCTGTTGGCGATTATTGAGGGAGGCCAGACACGGTCTATCATGTGGGGAGGAGGGGTTAGCACATTGTTGTTTTTGTTGTTCTTTTTGTTGTCGCACGTTCATATGGACGTGAGACTGGTGGACTGCAAGCTGTAGTTATCTTCCTACCATCTTCCTGTCGGGGGATAAGCATGTAGCAGAGGGATGTTGTATAACCAGGCAGCGGAGCCGAATAGCTACATCGGCGCCACCACGAGAAGGTGTCAATCTCTAGCAAAAGCAGATGATAAAATTGTGTAATATACTAAATACTGTAAATCCGGTGGCTCAATCGGTAGAGAGGTGGCCTGCAGTCCTAACGGACCCAGGCTCGAATCCCGGGTGGAGCAGGGAACAGTTTAAGGATTTGAATTTCATAAAAATCAGACTTTACTGATCTACCAGAAGACCCGCCGACATGTCGTAAAAATACCCCCGCTAATACCAATACACCAGTCCTGTATGAGACAGCCCTAGCATGTACTCAATATGGACGGTGGGTGTTAGCGCCGAAGAGGTGACATGTAGAGGTGTATGGTATGTAGGAGGACTACTGGGCCTTGAAAGCAGGCTGTGAAGCCTATGCCCAGAGTCGGTCACATAAAAAAAAAAAAAAAAAAAATCGGTAAGAAAGAGGCGTTACGAAGCCTTCATGCCACCTTGGATGGTACCCTTGACCGTTAGTTATATGTATTTATTGTTATGATTATTATTATTATTGTTGTTGTTGTTGTTGTTGTTATTATCATTATGATGATGATGGTGTGTGTGTGTGTGTGTGTGTGTGTGTGTGTGTGTGTAGCCCTTCCCATCGACCCTGTCTGTTCTACCTGGCTGCTGCCGTGAGTGTTGGTCAGTCTGTGTGTGTCTTTGTCCCGTGTAGGGCCTCAGAATTGGGCGCCATCATTCCTCCCCTGCACATTTCAGGTTCCTACTATTTAATCATTACCAGTGGTGGTGGCGATGATGCTCATGATAGTGGTAGTGGTGAGCGCTGCCTTCACTACTGGTGCTGTCCTCTACCCCACCTCACTAGCAGGTCAGTTCGCTACCAAGAAGAAGGAACCATAATAATATTTAGAAAAGCCACTTAAGTGGGAATATACAACTGTTATATAGCTACTTATGCCAACATCCTCGTCGATAAAGCAGGCACCCTTAACAGTTTATTTCTGTAAGTGATGTATTGATATTGTCTTGTATATAATTTCTGCACTCTAAGCCGATACCGAAAATACATAAATCAGATATAAGACCCAAGGGGGGATTCACACCAGCGGCGAGCCGATGTATATCTAGCGCGGCTAAGAATATGACCTTGACATTGACCTACTTTCACCAATTTCGAACTTGTAGGAGATTTATATCCCTTCTACACACCTGTAAAATTTGTTGATAGTATCTTGTGCGATTGTGAAGTAATGGTGGTAACAGACACACAGACCTTGACCTACGTTCACCAATTTCAAACTCATAGGAGATTTTCATCCCTAGTATACACCTGTAAAACTTTGAGATGATATCTTGAGCAGCTGCGAAGTTATCGTGCTAACAGACACGCAGGAAGACAAACTTAAAACACTAGTCGTAAGAGATTTTCATCCCTACTATACACCTGTAAATTTTGGTGATGATGCCTTGAGAGGTTGCGAAGCTATCCTGGTAACAGACAGACAGACATTGACCAACTTTCACCAATTTCGAACTCATCATTGCTTTTTTTTTTTCCCTACTACACCTATAAAATTTATTATATCTTGAGCGGTTGGGAAGTTGTCATGCTAACACACACACACACACACACACACACACACACACACACACAGAAATTGAAAACAACACCAGCTTTGATTCACGGCTGGTAAAAATACTACCATGTAGTACAGAAAATAAAACTCCAAGGAAGAGGAGCTAGAAAGCGTTCTAAGCCGACGAGAATACTGCTCTTACACCCTGAAGGTAGAAACTGTTTTATCTCTGCAGTAAAACATTAGCCAAATGTGAGTATAGTTCTTCCATTTTAACAGTTTACTGTATCCTTATATTTGTAAGCAAGAAGAAAATACCATTGTACTAGTGTCTATAGGCTGCACGAGTCATTAAAGCAGACATTACATTTCTGCCAAGTAGCCTAGCAGACTTCTTCCTGACTACAACATGCAACATTCAAATTTTCAGTCTAGGTCTCTGTTTCAGTTCTAGGTACAGAGTAGGGTAGAAAAGACCTTATTTGAGGATCTTATGGCCGGATCGCGAATCGAATCGGGAACTTCTTGGTTGTAGATCAAGGTGTTCTTCCGATAACACCACAACAGTCTCCTTTGAGCCATGCTTACTTTCGGCTCTTTTGCCCTTGTGCCTGTTCCCTTTGCAGTACAGTTGGGGACCTTTGCAGTACAGCTGGGAACCTTTGCAGTACAGTTGGGGACCTTTGCAGTACAGTTGGGGACCTTTGCGGTACTGTTAGGGACCTTTGCAGTACAGTTAGGGGCTTTGTAGTACAGGTAATGACCTTTGCAGTACGGTTGGGGACCTTTGCAGTACAGTTAGGGATCTTTGCAGTACAATTAGGGACTTTCGCAATACAGATAGGGACCTTTGCAGTGCAGTCGGGGACCTTTGCAGTACAGTTAAGGACCTTTCCAGTACAATTAAAGACATGGATGTAGAGCGACTGCAATGGATCGTGTTCTTGGGGAGAGTATACAGTCAAAACTGCCCGTGTGCCTCAGGGATCCTCGCACACACAGTAGGTCTTAGCCTTCGTACTCCTCAACTATTTCCAACCTTTCTTGAGTTTATTTGTATTTTATACCTTACTGATGCTAATTTATATTAATATCTTCACTCAAACATGTCTCAAATAATTCGCTACTGATCGAGAATGAATATCAATGGAGAAAGTTAATTCCCAGATTAAGGCAGACCTATGCACCTAGGAGGAAATAATGAAGTTGAAAAATCAAGCTGTACTGTACGTGATGCCATTTACAGCGAGATGAGCAGAGTGGTAGCTGTACAGGGAGCTGCTGTTAGAAGTGTCAATGAACAATACAGAGCTCTCAAGAATAATCTAAGAGATATTGATTCAGTGTGTGGATGGACAAGGGGACCCCGAAACATAAAATGACATGGCAGTGGGATGAGGGTGTAGGGCTGCAGTTATGGAGAAGAGAAGACTTCACCAGGAATGCAAAATGGGTAGAAACAAATAGGAACGCCTGGTTGACAAGAGTAGGGCTAGAAAAGAGGTATACAGGGCAAAATCTGAGCCCCAGAAACTTTTACTGAATAACCAAAATAGTGTTGAAAGGAAGAATATGATATTAAAGATGGCAAATCAGATGAAGAGGGAAAACTGGGATATCTCAGGTGAGCAGTGTGTGAAGAATGATGAAGGCCAGGTAGTGGTGAAAAATAAGGGTAATAAAGACGCTTGGAGAGCATTATACCCGGTTGGTGAATGAAGAGTTTGACTGGAATAGGAAAGGTTTGGAGTCTGCAGATCCAGTGTTTAGCCTTTGGCCTTTAACTGGCACTGGTGCTATGAGCATGGCAATAGGCAGAATGCGGTTGGATAAGGCAGGTGTATCTGGACTGACTGCTGAAATTTTGAAGGCCCCAGGAGATATAGGTCTGGGGTTTGATACTGATTTGGTAAGTATGATTATGTACGTGTTGTCCCAGATGACTGGCTGAAGAGTGTGATTGTAAATGTGTACAAAGGGAAATGTGATGGCCTGGAAAGAGAAAATTATAGAGGAATAATACTTTTAGTCCAGATAATGAATGTAATGGACAGAGTTCTAGAAGGTATGATTAGAGAAAAAGTGAATACTGATAAGATGCAGTTTAGGTTTATGATATGCAAAGAAACTACTGATGTCATATTCATTGTTTGACAGCTTTAGGAAAAATGTAATTATAGGAAAGGAAAGGGATTTGTACTTTGCTTTTGATAATTTGGAGAAGGCCTGACAGAGTTCCTCGGGAGGTCGTGAAGTTGGCAATGAGAAAGTTTGAGGTCGAAGAGTGGCTGGTTAGAATGGTTATCACTATGTATGTGGGTGCTCGCACCCAAATGACAGTGAATTAAAATTTGAGTGATGAGCTTTCCGTGAATGTTTGTATGCATCAGGGGGCAGGTCTTGAGCATCTATATGCTTATCTTTGTGTTTGAAGCCCTCTCACGTGACTTCAGAGATGGACTCCCGTGGGAGATGTATGCAGATGATTTGGTGTTGACTGCAGAAACTGAAAGGGAAGCAGAAGGAATGATTTAGGAAGTTGAAAGATAGTATGGGGGACAAGGGCTGGAGAGTAAATGCAGATAAAACAAAGATGTTTCGATCTAGGGTTGGCAGGACTGTCAACGAAGAGGGAGAGTGGCCATGTGAGGTTTGCCACGAGGGCGTGAGAAGTAATTCTATCTTGAACAATGTTTGTGATAATTAGGTGCATAAGATATGTAGCGGTATTACCCGTATGCTGCGAGATATTGCTGATTTCATGTGTGCGGTGTGTCGGGGAGAGCATGTGGAGACTCTCAGACGTGAAACGATTGATCTTGCTGGTTTGATCTTGCTGGTGTGTCTCTTGAGTGTGTGGAAGAGTTTTTTTTACTTGGGAGACATGTTCTGTGTTGGATGTGCAGCTGAAGCTATCTCTTTGTCAAGAGTGAGAAGTGATTGGAGAGAGAGAGAGAGAGACAGACAGACAGACAGACAGACAGACAGAGAATTATAGGCTATAAATGAAGTAAAAAATAATTTAAAAGAAACTGATGCCCCATATTCAATATTACTTAAACCATAACAAGATAAGTACATGAAACTTAGGGATCAAAATCTTAACTCAAAGTAACGGAACTAACAATTCTACTGGAAGACACACTTTGAGAAATAAAGCCTCAGCATTCTCCTAATGAGTAGTTAAGGGAAATGTGACCATTTCTTTATTATGCCATTGAGTCCAACATTTACAGGAGAGATTTGCTGCCTCTCAGAAGTCTGTCATTACAGGTTTGCTGCTGGTTCCAGAGGTATTGCTTACTAACCACTATGATATAAAAGATGTAAACCAACTCTGCTTATCAGTCTGATATGACCAAGAAACGATCACTGGATATCGGGCAAAAAATGTGGTACACAGAATGGAAAATATGTAATGGAGACGTTGGTAAGAGCTCTGGTCAAGCACTGAAATATGCAGATGATGCGTTCTTACCAAACATTCGTGTTGTGCCCCGCCTCATTCACGATCTGCCAGCCACTGCTTAAGAAAACAAAATGCATTTCAGTGCTTTGCTGCATCTTAAGAAATGGTTGAGGGGTTCTTCGATCAATGGGAGGTTAAATGGACTGGCCTTAATGAATGTTTATGTTCGAGTGGCCGTTGATATCCTTGAAGTTATTGATCAATTTGTCAGACAACACACAAGGTGTATGCATTTCTCTAATGTGTTGTCAGATGAATAATATCTGAAAACCACAATTGATCAGAACACATGTTGAAGCTAACAGAATGAATCCATGTTTTGTTTCTTTTGTATACGGATACACAACCATTTTTCTTTTTCTTGATTTGCACTACATTATCCCAGTGTATCAGGCTGCCTCTTATTGGAGAACTAAAGTTTAATACAACTAAGTTCTCCGCAATGATAATAGGTAGTTAATAACACTGCATTCTTCCTTATAAAAGTCTGTATATGCAAAGATTAATATCTACCGGTATGTATTAAAACTACACTAATTGGACTATATTTTGTTTTATTAACTTGTATGTACACTGTATATTTTGCTTTCACTTGCCCATAAATTTTTTAAATCAGTACACGGAGTAGGTCAACATCCTTAAATTATTCCTGGATATGCCCCAGCTGAATAGAGAGCCTGCCAGAGACCAAGCAGCATGGACAGCCGCCATTAGATGACCAAGGCCGACGCATGCAAGCATGCTGGAGCCATTATAAATGAAACGACACGTATATATATATATATATATATATATATATATATATATATATATACGTACGGTATATATGACCTACTGTACACTTTCCTGATAAATAACAAGTGCCGAAACCAATAATAAGGAATATATGCGGACAGGATCAAGAAATCGTCTTATTTTGAAAGACTGCATCTCTCTGGAACTCGCTTCAGGAGTTGTTTCCCCCGAAACTTCAGCCTACAGCTGTTTAAGTCCATCTCTTACAGATATTTGATGAATGGAGGACACCAGTAATCTACTGTAAGGATTGTTTTTTATTCATTTGTTTTCCCTTCCTCAGGTCTCTTATTAAAAAAAAAAAAAAAAAATGCACAGCTACCACTAAACTGTGCTGACTGTACCACGGCAGGAGTGCGAGTCACGCACCTGCAAGCCTTATCAGTCACGCTCCTGCAGACCAGAATAGACACAACAGGGCAAGAAGAAGGATATACCCCTGTTCCCCTCTCCTTTCTTCAGTTTGTCACTTACCTATCACCTTCCACCTTTTAGAACCCCCCCCCTTGCCAATTCCCACTTTTTCTGCCATTCCATTATCCCTTTTCTCTACCCGCCACACCCACCTCACCCCTCCCAGAGAAGCTTTCCTCTCACCCCCAGCAGACAGAGAATCAGCTGTAGGTGACGATACAACCCCCAGGATGCGCCACCACCGATGGCTGGACAATAAATGATGCTAAAAATATCACCCCTTCAGACCACGCCATTATAGCTGTACTGATGGCGCCAGAACTGCTGTGCTAAAAGTTGATTGTTGTTCTGCAGGTGGCGGACGCTGTTCTGGGGGAGCTGTTAGTGCTGTGCTGAAGGCCTCGCTGTCTCCCGCCTGTACCGTCATCTCTCTCACACACCCGCCATCAGCCACCTCACACCACCCCCTCCACCAGGTGATGCTCAGTTGTTTTTACAACCGAAACAGATGCCAAAAAAATATACTGTAATATAATAAAAAGCAATTGACACTACTACTACTACTAATACTACTACTACCACTACCATTAAAGGTATGGCGTGAATGGCATCAGGAGTGGCCAGTGACTGTCCTAGAAGCCAAGAATGGATCAGATACCAATATTTCTCAGGAAATGTCACAACTTATACCCATCGCAAGGCAGGTACGTAATAATAATAATAATAATAGTAATAATAATTAGTAGTAGTACTAGTAGTAGTAGTAGTATAAAATATGTAAATAAATCGCTGCAAACTGAGGCACAACTGAAGAAATTTTATGGTTATTCTAATTGGCATGGAAAGCTTCATAGCACCTCTTCCTTGGCCACTTATTTTGCACATCAAACCTTATCGATTAAGATACAGGTCCGTATTCTCGTCGGTTAAGGAAACTGCCTAACACTGTGCCTTAATCCTTTCGCGCGCGGTAAGTTTATAAGTTTTGTGTTCCACAACACATCGGCTTTTCTCTCCTCCCCTCCACCCACCACGCGCTGCATAAACTGTATTATCGACTTATTTTCACCACCAAAACATATTTATTTTGTCACAAAACCACATATGCCTAGTTATCGATGTTTGTTCTACACAATAAGCACACACACACACACACACAAAACACTATGCGAACGTTAGGGCTTGTGAATAAACATTCGGGAACATTCATTTGACTTCCCAACATCATAACTCGAAAGTTTATCAATCAGTCTCTGCGTATTATGCCATCACTGGAAAGAGAACTTTGTTAGCTTTCGAATGGGGTAGGTGGCATGTTGATACGAGGTGTGGTGTTCGAGTAATAAGTGAAAAAGTAAAACCCATTTCCGACAGACAACAGATTTTTTATTCGGGGAGCTCTAGCGAAAAACTTATCTTGGCAGTGTTATGTTTTTATTTCATCATCCTATTCAGAATTTCATTGGCTTTCATTTGAGACCAAACGGTGATCCAACACCTCATATTTTTCGAGAAAAATACAAAAAACTATGGTGTACCCACCCACACGCTGAAACGCCATCAGCCGCACTCGCTTACGTTATTTTCCCATAGCGCACAAACAGTTTTATGCTTGATAGCTAGGCTTTGTTTGGTCATATACCAACAACTATTATAAAATTACTTTTTTTTTTTTTTTTTTTTTTAGTCTTCTCAGAAACCACACATGATCACCACACCTGTTGCTACCAATTGAAACTGAAGCTGTACTTATTTCCCTGTCATATGTGTTGAGGTAAAGAACAGTATATACTCGTATGTATGTGTAAATATACTGACATAAAGATAGGTAAATAGATAAACAGAAAAAATGACTTACTTCTCCAGTGGCGATGCTCTTCCTGCAGGACCAGATGGGTTTGGAGGTGAGGAGTTTTGTACTGCGTGTGGGTTTTGAATGTGTGTGTGTGTGTGTGTGTGTGTGTGTGTGTGTGTGTGTGTGTACACAACAGTACATGAATGTGTTCTGTAGGTCACATTTGGATAACCTAAGGTATCGCAGACGATATTTTCTGACGAGCACGTGGTGCAGTGTTTACGTTCATCCACACAAGCATACGATAAACATATCACAGTAACACCCATGCTTTATTTCACACAAGAAGCATACGGAATAAATATAACAATATAATAAAATCAAATATCCCCAAACCGCCTCTATTTCATCACCTCCTGACAACGGTGTGCCGTGGCTGTAAGGCGTACATGACTCATGCCCTAGTCATTATTTTATCACGTACACTCGTTGCACTGTACTCCTATTTATTGCACTATAACACTATCCAACATATATCAGCATAAAACAATGATTTCATCAACACCTTGCCAATTATTCCGTTCATGACAACGCCATGTAAGCATACACTTAGCCACTGTGGGGGGGGGGGGGGCAGGGCGGGCAGTTTGCCCCCCTTGGGAGAATTGGGGGGAAATGCTGACAGGGATTTTTGACATACAGTAGTTCTTGTATGACAAAACAGTTTTCCTAATTTTACCACTTGTATATTAAACAATATTATCTATTTCTCTCCTCCATCCTTCTTTGCTTCCTTCCTCTTCTGTCTTTCATTCCTTCATTCTTTCCTCGTCCTTCCGCCCACGGGTGACTTTACGCTCCCTCTTCTGTCTCACTTTCCTTCATTCTTTCCTCTTCCTTCTGCCTCTGGGTGATTCTACACTGAATGACAAGCCAAATGGTTTCCTGTACACCAGGAAACATTTACGACGCTGGGTGGTAACCATATAACCAAATTTTGGCGCCTGGTGTTTTAGTGGGTAATTACGGCACTCCAATCGGATTGAGCCGATGAAGGTTTATATCCAAGCAGTGATTGGGATTCATTGCTCACGTAATACCACTCAGGGATGAGTGAGGTTGGTCACTCTCATCTTAAATGTCAGGACAAACTTGCCTAGCCCCGGGCTCCTACGCTTCTCATGGGGCAACATAGGATTGGATGATGGATGGATGGATTATCTATTTCTAAAAATATTTAGGAGCAACAGCTTCCTTTGAAATCGAACACAACAGTAAATATTATAAAACCGTTGAGAAAAATGACCAGTTACAACATAACAATTTCCCCTATCACCTTAGATTATGTGGTTAATATTAGAGCTCTAATGATGTTTTGCACTTGAATCCTGATGAGGTGTAAAAATAGCCTTCCTGTCCCTCAGCCACATCCTCTCACCCTGCAGCCATATCCTCTCACCCTGAAGCCAGTTCAAACACTGCACAATTATTGTTATAAACAACTGAAACAGGCAGAATTTTTGAAGACTGCATGAAGCTATTTTGATCACCTCAGACTACATTTTAGAAAGTAAGCAGATATAATTACGTGTGCCAGGGGCCACGTTTGGATGAGGGACAGGGGGACGTGTCCCCCTCACTTTTTGGAGCCTGGGGGACAGAGTATCTTTTGTCTCCCCCACTTTTCTAGGTGAAAATTTTCAGGATGAATAGCTTTACGATTTCTTTCTTTTTTTCCTAAATGGAAAAATCATTTCTATGCAGTACAGTACAGTTCAGGTGATATGAAAATCATTCCCTGCTGAGTCGGGCAGGTCGAGTGGTCACCTGAGTCAAAGATTAAGAGAGGTTAATTCCACCAGATGTATTTACTTACATCAGTCTTGACGTATGCACCACCCCTGATGCCTGAGCCAGTGAAAATCAAACAAAGAGAATAAGTAGTGGAAAACAGAATTTCTCTTGGCTACCACCACAGCAGTAGTACAAAACAGAACACCAGACTGGGGGTGGGTGCGGCAGAGAATTTTGATTTACACATTATGTGCTAAGTGGTGAGTGAGAGAGAGAGAGAGAGAGAGAGAGAGAGAGAGAGAGAGAGAAATACAAAACTGCAAAGGAAAATAGAAAATAACGATAGTACCACGAATGTGGAAAGGTGTGTGTGTTTGGGACACTCACGCCAGTGTGGTGTCAGATATTTTGGGGAAATATTCCAAGTGTTTGCGCCCTCCATCGAAAATCCTGGATACGCCACTGGTTGTAAGGTGGTTTCCCGCCTCCCCCTAAAACTGCTGCACATTTCACCATTTCCATTTCCTTGCTCACTAGCTATTCCACACGATATTCACCTGATTCACTGTCACTATTGTTCAATGGTTCAATACTCATATTTGGTGCAGGGTAGAGGTAGTGTAGTTGTTGCGCCATGGCGAAACACAGTAGCACAATCTTCGTTGGGCCAACAGCTGTGAACGATTCACAAACACCTAATTTCCTATTGCAAACACCAAGTCTAATCACAACAGTGCCCAAAAAGTATACACAAGCATTATTGGTATAGTGAAATATGTGCCTGGGACAGGGGTAATAGAGGAGGGTTTTAAAGGACACTACTGCACACTACCTTCTCCCCTCACAGCCATTGTGGTACTAATCAACCTGTCCACACTGCCGCGCATCTCGGGACCCACAATTGCAACTTATTACTTCTGATGAGTGCCGGACAAGCTACACACCTCCAAAAATGACGCTGATTGGCTGAAAACATACTTTCTGGCTAATGTTATTTTGCTTTAACCCGCCATGTGCTGGCTATTTTTAGCCCTCTGGGTCACCCCAGTCCCGGCCATTTTTTGGCCTTTTTTTTGGCTAAAATGATAGATTTTGATGTGGAAACAACGAATTTCGCCATTAACCCTTTAACACCGGGTGTCATTCCAGAATGACATTGCAAAAACTGGACCAAACCGCGGGTGTCATTCTCGAATGTTTGTGAATATTTTGAATACCCCGCGTTTTTTCCGTGCATCAATTGTTTCAAGGGAGAGTAGCTATTAAGTTCTTTCACTCCAGCCGACCCCCACCTCCCTCCTCCCCCCCCTGGGGCCCCACCTCCCACCCCCTGGGTCCCCCACCCTACCCCGGACCAAACACGCATCAGTATCTGTCCAGCTGTGTGAGTGACAACACTGCTGATGTGATAGTGAAGTGCAGGCAATTACAGTGCCTTTTACCTGCCTCAGTGAACACAGAGTGGGTGTTTATCATATGTGCAGTGTTCATATATGTTTATAGTATTATTATCAGAATGAGGTTGGCATTTGGTAATGGTGTGTGAGCGAAAAATAGTGATTACAACACTGCTGATATGGCAGTGAAGTGAGGGCAATTACAGTGCCTTTTACCTGCCTCAGTGAACACAGAGTGGGTGTTTATCGTATGTGCAGTGTTCATATATGTTTATAGTATTATTATCAGAATGAGGTTGGCATTTGGTAATGGTGTGTGAGCGAAAAATAGTGATTACAACACCGCTGATGTGGCAGTGAAGTGCAGGTAATTACAGTGCCTTTTACCTGCCTCAGTGAACACAGAGTGGGTGTTTATCGTATGTGCAGTGTTCATATATGTTTATAGTATTATTATCAGAATGAGGTTGGCATTTGGTAATGGTGTATGAGCGAAGGTAATGGTGTGTGAGCAAAAAATAGTGATTTTAGATCGCTCACTTCTAATGGCACTGCCCATCCAGTGATAGTCAACGAAATCATGAAACCTACATCATTGCAAAGCCGAAGGTTAGTACTTTCTAATGGTACCTTATTTTTCGCTCTAGATTTATTCTGTGCAGAGTTATAAAGGTTTAAAGTTTGTTTACATTTTGGTCGAAACCCCCGCGGGAGAGGACAGTCGGGGCAAAACAATGCCCACGGTTAAAGGGTTAAAATGCTCACCAAGGCTCTCTCACGCTCACCAAGTACGTGAGAGAAAGCCGTTTTCTATGTAAGGTATACTCAAGTATTTATGCTGGAAAGGTATAGCAATGTTCAGTACACTTTCTGATCACTTATTACTTGAGCATCTATCACAATTTGCGTGTCTTTCTCACTGTGAATGGATTATCTTACACTTACTTGAAGATAGGTACAATCTGACTTCATTAGGTAGTCCTGGCACTTACAAGAAGGTATTTACAACTTGACTTCACTATATAGTCCTTACACTTACAAGAAAATTTTTACAACTTACACTTACTGTACATGAAAATATTTACAAAATCCCTTCACTATGTACAGCACTGGTTGAGGCACACAGGCAGAGTGAGGCAGAGCGAGCGTGAGGGGGGGAGCGAGTGAGTGTATGGCCTTGACAGCCTGGGGGATGGTAGAGGAACAGTTACCTTACATGGCTGCAAATTTTTACCCGCGAATCTTGAAAAATGCAGTCACAGTAAAGTTTTTTATTTTAGACCATTTTAAAACGGCACTGGCACTGGCCGTGGCATTATGTCAGACCGCTTTAAAACGGCACTGGCACGTGGCGGGTTAAAGACGCCAAAAACATCAATGCATATTTTCTCAGCCAGACGCTAAAGACAACTAACGTGTCAATGAGTACAAAGGGGTTAAGCTGTTTATTTTGCTTATGACTACTTACTGTCCTCTCATATTATTTGAATAACTCTAATATCATCATATTCCTCATAAATAACGTACAATATTATGTTACCTGGCCGTACCCAAAAATAAATCACAAAGGCAGATGTGTTAGGGAGCTTCCTGAACTGACCAGTATACGGGCCTTACTCCTGCATCTGAATCTGGATCCACCTCAAAATGGAAACAACTCTTCCTTGATCCATTGCCCAATGCCCACCTGTCAACCAAAGTTCCTTTTAATATGATAATATATTTTTTAGATACCTTGCAAGCAAACGGACACAGGCTTTTACATAACCTATGTCCAATTTCGTGGGTTGAGGTAATAATAGCACTAATGTTTATGGTAATGATACTGAGTCAGCTGGTGAGATATCGACAATGGTGATGGTGGTGATAGTGGTGGTGGTGGTAATGGTGGTGATGGTGATGATGATGATATCTGAACTCTCTCAACACTGGGTTCATTCAGTTGGAAAAAATTAGTTTCTCTCTCTCTCTCTCTCTCTCTCTCCCTCTTACAACATCCAAGGGTGAGAAAAGATGTATGAATGACAATGATGACTACCATAATGTTGATGATGGTGATGATGAACACTAGGTACGTTCGAGGTCATGGTGCACCCTGGTCATCGTGTTGAGTAACGACCTGGACAACCTGAGGAGCTTAGCGGAGTGGTTCCTGGAGGGCAGTCTGCTGGTGTGGGCTACGAAGCTGATAGTGATTACAAGACTCAACATCCAAAACCTGAGAGATATCATGTCTTCTCATTGGACATTCTCCATGATGAATACTATCTTTGTCAACTCCCAGGGCAGGTTAGACATAGATAGTTATATAGATATATAGACAGACAGGTAGGCAGGAAGGTAGGTAGATGGATAGCTGGACGGATAGACACAGACAGACGATATATATAGATAGAATGATAGATAGATAGATAGATATAAATATAGATATAGATACATTTTTACGATTACCATCTTGGTCTAACTGACCATCTTCAACAGGGATTCCCTTTGTTAGATAGGTGGGTGAAACACTATTTATCTTTCTATTGCCAGAAGCCTTAATCCCGTACGGGGTGGCCACAAGCAAATCGCCTCCACGTCGCCATGTCCCCAGCCATTTCACTGCCCTGCTCCCAACTCGCACACCCCTCTCACATATACCTCTCCACTCCATCCCTCCATCTCATCCTCGGCCTCCCCCTCCCTCTCCCCTCCTCCACCTCACTCACACTCTCCTCGTCAGTCTCTCACCCTCCATCCTCCCCACATGGCCAAACCACCTCAGTTTACTCCTCCTAACGCTTCCTGTCACACCCACATCCACACCACAATGCTCCTTTATATCCACATTTGTCAGCCTGTCTCTCCATGTGACTCCACAAGCTCCTTTTAAGTATATAATTCATTTCCACTGCTCTCACTCTTGACTTATGTCCTTCCAACAACGTCTAAGCTTCACTTCCATACGTTAGAGTTGGTATCACAATATTGTCATGTAGTAACTTTTTCACTTCCATGCTCACTTTCCTGTTTCTTATCACTGCCTTCAATGAACCAGCAACCTTTCTTCCTTCTTGTATCCTTTCAAGCACTTCACCTTCCAAACTTCCATCCTTACTCATCACACTCCCCAAGTACTTAAACGTACTCACATTTCCATTTCCTTACCATCCATCCTCACTGTACATTCACTGACTTCACCTCTCTCAAAGACCATCACTTTACTCTTCCCTACATTCACCATTAAATTCTGTTTCTTACACACTCTCCCAAACTCATCCGCCAAGCCTTACAGCTCCCCTTCATCGTCACTTAACAACACAGTATCATCTGCAAACAACAGTACAGGGAGATTCCAAACACTTCCCTCTCTCACTAAGGCCACTCCAATATACACTGTCCTACCCTGTATCTCTTTTATTACCCCATCCATGTACAGATTGAACAGCCATGGAGACATGACACATCCCTGTTTCAACCCAACCTTCAAAGAGAAAATTTCACCCAGTTCAGCATCCACATATGCTGCAGCCTTAGCACCATCATACATACTCTTCACAGCATTCAACAACCTCCCATCTACTCCATATATTATTAACACTTTCCACAATCCTTGTCCATCCACCCTGCCATATGCCTTCTCCAAATCCATGAAGGCCACATACAACTTCCTTCCCTTCTCTAGAAACTTTTTCACTTAAGATCTAAGAATGAATATATGATCTACAGACTACAGTACACAACCTCTTCCCTTCCTAAAGCCTCCCTGTTCTTCTCCAACTATTTCCTCTGTTATATCCTTAACTCTGTCAATAAGTATCCTACCATACACTTTTCCTATTACACTAAGAAGACAAATACCCCCTCATTTTCCCCTTCTCCTTTGTACAAGGGAATAATTATACCTGACTTCCAATCCTCCGGGACTCTACCTTCCTCCCAGGCCAATCCGCATATCTTCCACATCCATTCTAGTACTATCTCTCCCCAATGCTTCAGCATTTCACCACACTCTCCGTCAATTCTTGGGGCTTTCCCCAGTCTGACTTTCTTCATTGCTTCCACAACTTCTATCCTGTTGATTTCTTCCTGTCGTCTCACCTCCCTCCTTCTCCCAGCCATTCCCCAGCCACTTATACTCGCATCACTTCCGTTCTCTATGTTCAACATTTCCTTCAAGTATTTTCTCCATCTGCTCACTTTTTCTCCCTTCTCCACTAGT
Organism: Coenobita brevimanus; assembly: GCF_032717465.1. Lineage (NCBI taxonomy): Eukaryota > Metazoa > Arthropoda > Malacostraca > Decapoda > Coenobitidae > Coenobita > Coenobita brevimanus. The sequence goes on along the minus strand of NC_137062.1, from coordinate 16,408,715 downwards.
AATCTACCATTTTTATCTTTCACTCCCCTACTAACTTCACTGCCAGCCTGTCTTACTTTCTTCACCTCTTTCCAGAAACAGACTGTAGTCAAACTCTTACTTTACTACTCGTCTGAGTTATATTACTACAGGTTCTGAATATTTACATAAAACAGGTACACAAGCCCAAGATACTATCCAAGATGAAAGAGAGGGGACAAGATACATAAAAGGGGTAGGTAGGTACTTACATACTAAGTGGCCTTAAACTAACAAACCTCCTGTTTCACTTTACACGACGAGCGGTCCAGCCCGAGTAGGAGAGAGACCCTTGCTCCCTCTCCTACAGGTTATAAAGGGGCTTGGCTGTGCCTACAGCAAACACATTAGGGCACAGCCAATGTCACCTCACCAGAGCAGCCAATCTTTATCTCATTGGCTCCTCACTACTCTAGGTAGAAACCGGAATCAATGGTTGGTAAATTCGCTCTGGAAGGGGTGAGTTTAACAGAATTTCGCCCTCCATGATTCTGTCAAACGCTGCTTCCACTGACACACCTAGGTGGTCTAGATCAAGGGGCGCAAACAGGCCTGTTCCAATTATGGAATTGTTGCCTTCATTAGAAGATGTACACTAATTCCTAGGGCAGCATAAAGATGTCACTGCGCCAACCCCTCATTACTGGTTTAGGGCTGTCATCTTGGATCAGTTCGGAGGCAGGCAGTCCAGTGTAGGTCATCAAAAAAGGTCACTCCATAACCCTCAGGGAGATGTATACATACATATTTATATACAGTATACTCATACCATATATATATATATATATATATATATATATATATATATATATATCATCAGCTGTTTGAGTATCCACTGCAGGACCGGCCTGTCCCGACCGAAGTCGGGACGATACAGCCAATGTATCTCTACCAAGTGGCATAGGCTGTCTGGTAGAGATTGTATGTAGGGTGAGAAGTGCTTGTAAGTGTAATTGTAGTGTTGGAGTGGCTTTGGATGTGTGTATAGTCTGTGGACCAAGAGTAATCGGCCAGCGCATGCCGACTGGGTGCAAGCATACTTTAGAGTAAGCGACACTGGTTCAACCGCAGCACCCCTTGTGTCCGCCAATGCAGTATGTGGCTGGGTTAACACTCCCAAAGTTTATTACCCTGGCGAGGCGCGAACACTGGTTCACCCGTGTACGAAACGCACACTGTACCACTGTTCCACAGAGGCTCATATATATATATATATATATAAAGATACATAGATGTGTGTGTGTATGAGTGTATACAGACAGACAGACAGACAATTCTTTACTTCATAAAAATCTGAATACACAACTTATTTACATATACTGTACAGTACGAAAATTTATACACCCTCAGTGGTGCACTAACATAATGCAACATGTTATGTTACTATACATATATATACAACTGGCCTAAACACAAAGAAACGCAGGTATATGCTGTTCCTAGTTACCTTGCAACTACCTCATTGTAGGCTCATGATTTTGAACAAACATAATTCTAGATTTAATAGCATCAAAATCATTTTCACTCAAACACTCAACATCATAGACTGTTAATAAAATATTCCTTGCTTCTCTTGTCAGAAACTGTGCATCATATGTGTTCAGCAAACTTTTGTCCAAAAATACACTAGGTTTCTTAAGAACTTCATACGGAAAACGTATCCTATGCCAATTAATTAAATGGTTAAACATCTTAATGTGTGCCATTCTACATACTTTTTGGTTGCTTCCCCAGTACTTTAATTTCAATATCTTTTCTATTGCCTTGTGATAACCAACTGCAAACTCTTTATAGGGATTGTGGCACTTTGTATTACAAAACCATACTTTTGAGCCATATATACAAGGACGATAACTTCCAAACATTTCTGTAAAATCTCTAATATCAACTCTTTAAATTTCTCAAAATAATGGTACAGCACAGTTAAATTCGTCATAAAGTCTATTCCTACACCTAATTATATCCTTACAGTTAAGATGGTTGTCCAGAATAAAACGTAAATGCCTACTTTCCTTAACAACAACTTTTTTTTGGTCAAACAGTCATTCACCTTTCCAAGGACCTGTCATTTTCACCTTTGAAATACATGCGTATCGACTTGATTGTATTAATCTATCTTTGGCTTCCTTCTCTAATATATTCAATAGCAAATGTAGACCTGTTGCAGAAGGAGTTAGAATAACTAAATCGTCTGCGTAAGCAATTATATTACTAATCTTATTACCAAGTGCACATCCTATTTTAGAATTAGACACATTTTCAATGAGCTTATCAACATACCGGTACACATTAAAGAGCAGTGATGAGAAGACTTCACCCTGACATACTCCATTCATGATTTTCCATGGTTCAGATATCGCATCCTTATGCCCAGTTACAACCATTTGATTACTGTACACATAAAATAACACATTAACATAGAAATGAGGGATACCAGCATCTAAAAGCCTACAAAAAAGTTTAAAGTAGTTGACTTTATCAAAGACCTTCCTAAGATCAAGAAATGTAGCATATACATTAGAATATGAAAATCTGTTTTCTAAAAATGTTTCCTTTAAAACAAACATGCAGTGGAAGTGGATTCATTAGGTCGAAATCCATGTTGTTTTTCATTGAGATACATAATGTAATATTTTATACTTCAATCAATATTCAAATACTTTTTAGGAAAACAGCAGATGATATAACGGGCCTATAATTTTCAGCTGAGCTGATCTTTAGTCTTATCCATGACAAGAGGTAAGATAACACCAAAAGTCATTTCGTCTGGCACATAACCATGTACAATAAACAAGGAAAATAGCTTAGCTAACAGTCTTGCTACAGTCATAGGACTGAACTTTAAGTGATTGGAATGAATGTCATCATAGCCAATAACACTTTTAAGTCACCAATTGCTTTATTAACATCAGTTGTGTTTTTATTTCCTATCATCTTACCTTTACAAACATCCTCATTAAATTTTTTACACCAGTATTTAAAACCACTCTTATTCTGACAAGCACTATCGTCAAACACCGCTTTATATCTACAGGAAAGTGTTTCAGATAGACATGTCTGTGTGTGTATTTACACACACACACACACACACACACACACACACACACACACACACACACACACACACATGTATATTATATATTTGTATAAATATATATATATATATATATATATATATATACACTATGTATATATATATATATATATATATATATTTATATATATATATATCTATCTATCTATCTATAGCCCGACGCCCTAATCACGCAAAGGGTGGCCGCAGACAAAACGCCTCCAAGTCGCTCTGTCACCCACCATTTGACTACCCTCCCCCAACTCCCCCCTCCCTCATATACCTCTCAACTCCATTCCTCCACCTCATCCTCGGTCTCCCTCTCCCTCTCCCTCCCTCCACCTCACCTACATACACCCTCTTAGTCAGTCTTTCATTCTCCATTCTCTTCACGTGTCCAAACCACCTCAGCGTATTTCTCCTAATGTTCTCACCCACATCTACATCCACCCCACAGCGTTCCTTCACTTCTTCATTCGTCAACCTGTCCCTGCACGTCACTCCACATGCTCCTCTCAAGTAACTCATTTCCACTGCTCTCACTCTTGACTTGTTCCCCTCTTGCAAGGTCCATGCCTCGCTTCCATACGTCAGGGTAGGGATCACAATACTATCATGCAGTGACTTCTTAACTTCCATACTCACCTCCCTATTTCTCATCACTGCTTTCAGTGTACCAACAACCTTCCTTCCCTGCTGTACCCTTTCACGCACTTCATCCCCCAAAGTTCCATCCTTACTCATCACACTACCCAAGTACTTGAATGCACTCACATTCTCCATATCCTCACCATCCAACCTCACTGCACACTCTGTGACTTCATTCCTCTCAAACACCATAACTTTACTTTTGTTTATATTAACTTTCAGTTTCCTCCTCCTACACACTGTCCCAGATTCATTCACCAAACCTTGCAACTCCCATTCATCTTCACTCAACAGTACTGTATTATCAGCACACAGCAACACCGGAAGCTTCCATATCTCACCTTCATTCATTAGAGCCACCCCCTAATCCACTGCCCTACCCTGCACCTCCTTTCCAACCCCATCCATGTATATATTAAACAGCCATGGAGACATCACACAACCCTGTTTCAGTCCCACATTAAGATCAAAGAACTCACTCAGCTCACCATCCACTCGCACCGTAGCCCTAGCTCCCTCGTACATACTCTTCACAGCACTCAACAATTTCCCCTCCACTCCATATATTCTTAATACCTTCCACATACCTTGCCTATCTATTCTGTCATAAGCTTTCTCCAAGTCCATGAAAGCAGCATACACTTTCCTTCCCTTCTCTAGATACTTCTCCACTAAACATCTTAGAACAAATATCTGATCTACACACCCTTTTCCCTTCCTAAATCCCCTTTGTTCTTCTCCAACTAGCTCCTCTGTCATATGCCTAACCCTATCAATGAGTATTCTACCATATATTTTACCAGTCACACTAAGTAGGCAAATACCCCTATGGTTACCACATACTTCTCTCTCTCCTTTTCCTTTGTATAAAGGAACAATTATACCTGATTTCCAGTCCTCTGGAACCCTTCCCTCTTCCCAAGCCAATCTACACAACTTCCTTCCCAAGCCAATCTACACAACTTCCTTATCCACTCCACAACAATCTCACCCCCATACCTAAGCATTTCACCACACACTCCATCAATTCCTGGGGCCTTTCCCAACTTAATATTCTTCATCGCTTCCACTACTTCCGCCCTACTGATCTCTTCCTCCCTCCTCTCATGTCTTCTTCTCCCAGCCATTCCCCAACCACTTACACTCGCACTGCTCTCACTCTCCACATTCAACAGATCCTCAAAGTGCTCCTTCCATCTCCTCAGTTTCTCTCTCTTCTCCACCAACAATCTATTATTCCTATCTTTCACTCCCCTACTATTTCCCCTTTCACACTGCCTTACTTTCTTTACCTCCTTCCAAAACAATTTCTTACTCTCCCTCCATTTCACACTCAGATTCCCCCCAAACTCCTCATCCACTTTCTTTTTACTCCCCTTCACCAGTCTCTTAACCTCCTTTCTCCTGCTCACATATACCTCTCTCTTCTCTCTCTCATCTTCTCCCCTACCTCTACTCGCAAACCATTCGCTATATGCCTTCTTCTTTTGTTCCACAGCTCGTTTCACCTCATCATTCCACCATGCTGTCTCTTGCACACCCTTGCATCTCCTCCTCACTCCACAAACCGCCTCACACGCTGCGCCTATCTCTTCCGTGAATATCTTACATACGTCTTCCACTCTTTCCATCTGCTCTAGCTCATACCTTCCCAGTCTTTCTTCCACTATGCTCTTATACTCTGTCATTTTCTCACTATCTTGCAATTTCTCCACTCTTCTCACAGGAGTTGCTTCCTCGTGTCTTCCTCTTCGTCTCCTCAACCACTTTCTTTGAAGCTCTACCTTGGCCATCACTAAGTGATGGTCCGAGACTCCATTCCCCCACCCTCTCCACACTTTTGCATCCAACACTTGTCTTCTCATTTGCTCATCCACACACACGTAGTCTATCATTGCCTTTCGTTCAACAAGTTCACCATCCATCCTCCTAAATACTCTCCATGTATACCGGTGGATCATGTTATGCCGAAAGTAGGTGTTGGCTATTGCCAACCCCTTACAAGCACAGATGTCCACCAAAGCACTTCCATTCCCATCTACCTCAGCTGGCACACCCCACTGACCAACCACTTCATCCACTCGTACATTCCCAACTTTGCCATTCATGTCTCCAATCAACAGCACTCTCTCGCTCCTCTCAAACTTGTCCATACATGCTTCTACACTCGCCCAAAACTCATCTTTCACTCTTGCCATACGATCCTCTGTCGGGGCATACACACATACAATCGCCCACGCTTGTATACCTACTTTCATCCTAACCCATACAATCCTTGCACCCACTGTTCCATACTCTCTTATATTCTCCTTCCACTTCTTGCTTATCATCAGACATACTCCCTCTCTTGCCCTCTCATTTTCATTGACTCCCGCACTTATACCTACACCATATTCCCATTCTCTCACCCTTTCACCTTCCATTTAGTTTCAGTCAGTCCACATATATCCACTTTTGCATCCTCAAGCACCTGAAAAATCTCTCTCTCTTTCACTTCATCATTCACTCCTCTCACATTCCACGTTCCCACCCTAAGAATGTCCTTCGTCCGTTCCTTAGTCGTCAACGCATGGTCCGTCCGGGTCCGAGGCGCTTTGTTCGCTTTTTTAGTTAGTTCTTTTTACGGGGTGGGGCACTAACCCACCACCAACCCTGGTTCATAAAAAAATATACCGGTAAGTGTGTGTGTGTGTGTGTGTGTGTGTGTGTGTGTGGGTGGGGGTGCGTGTGTGTGTGTGTATATATATATATATATATATATATATATATATATATATATATTTGCCTGGTTCATCCAAAAAATATACCGGTATGTGTGTGTGGGTGGGGGTCGGGGTGCGTGTGTATATATATATATATATATATATATATATATATATATATATATATATATATATACACCTGGTTCATCAAAGAATTAAAGTGGCTTAACATATCACGCCATGCTGTAGTGGTAACAGTGCCTGACTTTTTGCCTAGAAGTCTCGGGTTCGATTCCCAGTCAGGAGAGTAAAAAACATTTGTACACACGCATGAAATGTGTCTCTCAAACATATAAAGACGCTCGTACTGTGGCTGGGATAGATTAACCCTCCACATGCTAGCAGACATTGTACCCTCATGGAGCCGTGGTGCCGTCCAATTTTTTACCTTTTTTTTTTTGTTTTTGCTAGATAGGTTAGAAATACAAAACATGGAGAAAAAGCATAAAAATACTCAAAGAAGCCATTTAGGTCGATTTTGAGGTCAATTCTCCATGAGCAGGTGGCTGAAAACTTCGGAGTAACGCCTGTAGTGTTCACCGCCCGCTGCTGCCACAGAGCAAGAGGAGGCAGAAGCTCTGCATTTTTTTCATCGTTAACTAAGCTATTCGAGCCATGGACACTCTTGTTGGATATATAGATGATATACGAAGCATCCCCAAGCATAGATATATGCATTGGCACATTATGACAAGCTAGTGAGTGAGTTGTATTGCCCGTATAATGTTCATAAAAGTTCTTATTTTATGATTCTGAGGTAGCAAGTATGTGTCCACACTTAATGTACCGTACATTCCGTACATTATATATATATATATATATATATATATATATATATTTCCACATAACTTGCAATTCTTTTCATAGTGTAAGCACTCTTTGTGTGTTTTTTCTCACACTCAACGCCCTACCGTTTCCTTTTATCGCACAGGAAGATATTCACGCTATGTTTTTTTCATTTAGTACATTTTCTAGCGCGCGCGTGCACACACACACACACACACACACACACACACACACACACACACACACACACACACACACACACACACACACATATATATACTTATGTAACATTCTGGATCATTTACCGTTATAAAATCACTAACACTAGGATCGAGGGCAGCATGGGGTGGTGGGAAGGGGTGGTGGTAGTGGGGCTGCTAGGAAGGATACCATCCTCACTGCCATATATTTGGCCTTCCTGTGGGATGGTATTTCCTCATTATTGCTAGATTCTGAGTCTGCCTGAAAGTAATCCCTGTCAGTCACATCGTCATCTAATGAAGAATCGCTTTCCCCATCGTAGCACACCACAGGGAGAGAGTCAACATCGTGCTGGGCTAGGTCACAATGCACCATGGCCCTCGCTCACCCACTGGCAAAATCAGACTGACGTGCAGTGTTGCCAACCAGTGACGACCAAAGTACCCCACAGCTCCAGGCTAGAATTCCCCCAAATTCCCCATTCGGTAGTACTGTATGTACACAGTAATCTCTAATTATTATCGCACAGGTTCAGTCTAATAGACAGAATATTGCAAACATATTAAGAAAATGGTTATTCACAACTGACTGATTAAAATACAGGTTTTTCTAATTGTGTATACTATTGAGGGAAATAAAAAACAATGGCTGTAGAAGTAATGTACTTTTTGGGTTATGCTGAACATTAAGCATACAGTATGAGCAATATACTCTTGGGTTGCTTTTGGGTTAGCTTTGGAATATGCAATATACGAAACAAATAGATTATGCTTCATCAGAGTATCCTTGAGTTATGAAGAAAAACATTACACAATCTAACCACTTAAATTACTCGAGTTCTCTTAGGGTATGTCTAATTTCTTTTTCTGTACAGTTACTTCTGGACAGGAAAAATACTAGTGAGTACAGTTTGTGGAAGGCATCATTCTCATTATTATTAGTTAGCTGATCTCTGCTGCTGGCGCTGCTACTGCTGTTGTTGTCACTCATTTTCGTTCATTCGAATGCACACGAAATATCGATTAAAATGATGAAGAAAAACAGATGCACACTACTGTTTGATTTTAGAAAATATAAAGTCGCTCTGAAATTACGATATTTATATATAACCTATTCCAATTTCTGCAGCTCAGTTTATGGCTTAAGTATCCTGCCATTGGCAAAAAATTCCCAAATTGAAAACCGATTTCCCCATTTCCCCATTTGTATCCTGATTTCCCTAAATCTAGGGATAATTCCCCATGGTTGACAACACTGCTGACGTGGCGGCCTCCTAAACAAGCTCAGCTGTGCAATGATGACTCATACCTAGCAGGTGAGGTCTAGAGAGGCGCGGGAATATCCCAATCGATTTCTGGCGCCTAATTTGAAATATCGAATTTTGGCAAATTTATCAAATCACCAACGTACATGTCCTTCGCTGGCACTGTCTGCGCATATCGGGCCGAAGTACATGTATGTCGCCAGCATTGGGCGGGTTAAAACTGCTCTGTCACTTGCCGAGTTGCGTTGGGGTGATCAATAATTCAGATGTGTTGTGATTGAAATATATCCTCCCATCATTGATTTGCCTAATTCATCCAAAAATTCAGGTGGCTCAGCTTTTACCACGCCATGGTGTAGTGGTAACAATACCTGACTTTCATCTAGAAGTCTCGAGTTTGATTCCCGGTCAGGAATATAAAAAACATTAATTTTGTACACATGCGTGTTATGTGTGTTTCTCCCGTAAGAAGTGGCCGTTTGTCTTTGAATTAGTTGCGTTACAGGGAGGGCCACTAACCCTCCGCCAACCCACTTGCTGACACGCAGGGTCCACGAATGGGTTGGTTATATAGTTACTACCTAGCTTTGTGAAAGGTTTCTTGGCTTGCATGAAAGCATTAGGCTTGTCACACAATGTAAATGCAAGGGAGAAGGAAAGAAGAGTAAGGGAATGTAACAGGAGATGGGAGAAGTAGGAACAGAGGAGGATAGACACAAAAAATGATAAAAGTGAGAGAAGTAGGCAACATAACAATTTGTGAGTGGATGATGGTTGACACTAGCTACCTCTATTATATATATATATATATATATATATATATATATATATATATATATATATATATATATATATATATATATATATATATTGGAGAGAGAGAGAGAGAGAGAGAGAGAGAGAGAGAGAGAGAGAGAGATTCCTACATTTATTCCTTCCCTGAAAACCAGGTATTATGTATGGCTTCTTGGGTAGTTCTGTGTGTGTGTGTGTGTGTGTGTGTGTGTGTGTGTGTGTGTGTGTGTGTGTTCACCTGTAGTTTTGTATTCATTGTTCAAAACTGCCTTTTATTAACATGTAGTTTTGTATATACAGTAGTGTTTCAGAGTGTGTGTGACATCTACAGCCACACGCCACATAGTGTTGCAAGACGCAGTATGCAACACCTGGCATCATTTTCACCACCTGAAGGCATCCAACTCAACCCTCACTGCACGCTCTTCCCTCATAAGTTTGGAAAGTGAGAAGAATTAATATAGTTTTAATATAGTTTTCTTTTAAGTAGCTACATTCATAACTATATCGATGTTGATGGTATTGTTGTTGTTGCTGCTGCTGTTGTTATGGTCCCAGGCTCATCAAAACAAGAACTCTGTGGCCCTTCCATCAGCCTTAACCTCAAGGGATTTTTTCAGTCATGAAATGCCACCTAAGGGAGTTGGCTGGTCATTTGCCCTGACAGGTACCGACTATGGCACGCAAAACTCAGGCCCACTTCTTGAAGGAGGTAGAATGGAACTGACTGCTACTGTTGCTGTCTAAAGAAGATTTAACTGCACTTGCTGCAGTGCTTCAGGAAGCACACAGCTACCGATATTAATCCTACTACGTAAACATGCAGGTCATTTTGCACTGTGCTTTAAAAACACACAGCTGAACTGAAAGTTCTAGGAAAAAACGGTGTTTCTTTTCTGTATTCATATGAGAGTAATATGAAATGAAAAATAATATTATTGTGTGTTACTAAGTCTCATACAAAAATAAAATTCATGAACATAACTAATTTAGAATATCTTCCAAGTATACACTTTCATACATCATTTCTTCTCTTCCTGCAGCTTCCATGGCAATCAAATAAATGTGAGCGCACTACCTTATTTGCCGTACTGGGGTGAGGTGAAGGTGAGGGAGGGGAGGGGCACAGTCACCAGGTACACAGGCTCTGACTACCTCCTGCTAATGACCCTCGCATCCAAACTCAACTTCACCTTCCGTGTCCTTCCCACAGACTCATGGAACCAGGTTAGTGCTGACTTACAATATAGCGATGTTCAATCCTAGAATTAGTGTTTTACCGTTCATAGAATTACCATAAGCTTGCACTGCGAGGTATCCTTTTAAAAATAATACCATCACAACATATTCCACCAGCCCTATGCTACCAGTCCTGTGCAGGGTCGAAACAACTGGCAGTAGTCAGACATGTTCACGAGCAATGGGTGCTGATGAACACTACGAGGAGGCCGCCTTTAGCAACTGAATCTTGGACCAGTAAATGTCTTCAAAATTGCTAGTAAGGCAAACTTGGCTCTTCTTTAAAGACTGAGTGTTGTAAACAGCTTTTGGTGAGATCATTGGGCCAGGTAAGACATTCACAAAATTATCTGATGACCACCTACTATGCTGTAGAAAGAAACAGGAAAGATGGCACATGATATAAGATTTATACCACAGCACGGGTATGGTGAAGTAGTCTGGATATATGGAGAAAATACAAGAAAGTAACCATGTGAAATGCTGTGAAGACCTGAATGTGGAAGAAACACCTCCTGTTAACAGACAGGTGTGATGAGGTTCTGAAAAGGGACCTCATAGGCCCTTCACTAGAATTCTGAAGGAACTCCGTGTCTTGGAAGCGTGTCTTGGAAAGAGCTGCCCAAACAAGTATGGAAAGCTGTCCTACAATACTGCATGTACTGCACTGTATGTATGCAGAGGCCTAAGTGATATCTCTGAGTAATAATTAAAGTGCTCTAGTACAAATAAAAAGTAGCAGACCTGTCCATTAGGCAGAATAAGAGAATATGAGTAACATAATCCGAGTGTATACTATTAGAGACAGAATAACTTACAGCATCAATCATTTTCTCAGCTGCCAAAAATACTAGAAAGGAGAGAGTCGTACCTGACAGCCGTGCCGCATATCATGTTAACGATGCGTCTGAGGTACCATGACTTCACCTACACACACGAGCCTGGCATCGTATCCTTCACCATGGCCAAACCGGGTCTGGCCCCCCACTGGCAGAGTCTCATGAGACCTTTGCCCATCCACGTGTGGCTTGCTCTCCTGGCCTGTCTTGTCATTCTGCCTGTCGTCTATTATATGGTAAGGGGTGAGGTAGTGGTCAAGTGTTTAAGGAAGTGGTATGTTGTTCTAATGGACGATATTTCGATTCCAAGTCCGGTCAGGGAAGTCTAATGATTTGGAAGTGGGTTCAAGACTACAGTTCAGGGCCGGGGTGCGAATAGTTTGAAGATATTAATCTCGTTTAACAGATTTTGTTATCTTCCACAAGACCGGCCAACATGTCACAAAAACACCTCCACTAATACCATTACACCAGTCCTGAAAGAGACAGCCCTAGCATGTATTCAGTATGGAAAAATGAGCATTAACGCCGCCCAAATGTTGACACGTAAAGGTGTGCAACAAGTAGGAGGACTGTTCAGCCTCATGGAATGAACGGTCAAGTTTTAACCCATAGACGAAACACATATGAATAAAACAAACTGATTTAAATAAAAAGAATCCTTTGGCCTTGAATTGCTTATGAGCTGCTAGCCAGCAAGCTGTTTACACTTAATATTGTTCCAGGCAGGTCTGGTGTGTAGCTAAATTTGTGGTCCAGAAATAATGTACAGAATATGAGTATTTTACAGCCAATATAGGCAGGTCAGCTAACCAGTATGATTAGGCTATATTTATGAGTACAAATGGAGAAATAAATATCTTCCCTTGCTCTCCAGTACATATTCGAAGGATCTGTGGAGAAAAAAGCACAGGAGGTGATATGACTTACTGCCAGTAGTACAGTATGTGATGTACGTATGCAGGTGAGTGGTTTGATGCTGGAGGGGTACAGTGGCAGTGGAAGAGGCATGGGTATGGTGGTTCAAGATGTGACAAGGATACTGTTGGGTCAGAACCTCCCGCCGCACCTGCCCTCCACCACCCCAGTCCGCATCCTGGTGTCCGCCTGGCTGATCTTCGCCATCATCTTGGGGTCTGCCTACCGTGGCAACCTCACCGCTGCACTCATGTTGCCCAAGTACCCACCCCGCCCTGAGACACTCCACCAACTCATCACCACTGCCAACAGGTACCTGCACCATAAGCCAAAACAATTAACTGTTTCATATGCTGGGGATGCCACAGAACAACCAGTATTTGTTTAGCGGATGAGAATTCTGGTAAAGTGCAGAAACCTCTCTCCATTAACCATTAGAGTGCAAGGAATTCCATCAGCTGATTAAATACCCTAGATTTTGCCTCTTAAAATACCCAACTACTGTATGTCCATGGCTGCAAAAAGGTTAATCAGGTCACTTGTATTTCAGAATCACTCTGTTACCTTATGCGGACATCCACCGCAAAGCTTACATGCAGTCCAGTTCATCTGTGTTGAGGGCCATTGCTGAGAAGACAGAAGTTGTAGGTAGTACAGAGGAAGCCCTGAATGCTGTCGTCAATGGAAGGTGAGAGAGAGAGAGAGAGAGAGAGAGAGAAAGAAAGAGAGGAGGGGGGGGGAAGGAACGGTATACGAATTGGTGGGTAGAGAGTTATTGTCATCGTAGCCCTTTATATTGGTGTATAGCAGCTAGGGAACTGATAGTGGATCGAGCTGGTTAGAAGAATTTGAACAGAGAGTAGGACAAGGATCTGGCGCCCCTCTTCTCTCCCAGGGAAGTGAATGTCATCAGACTGACTCTAGCTAATGGGTGGCGAGGTGCGTACACGTGGATGTTTATGCCTGAGAGGAGGAGTCAGGATTCCAAAGGCTTGAAGAGTGAGCTGGGCAGACTTTGGTTAGTCGGTTGATGGGTGAGTGATGATTACATCTTCTTCTACATCACCAAGTTAATACAATTTCTTTGCACAGCCAAGAGGCACACATAGACCTGGGTCGATATCTGGCGCACCGGATTAGGGAGCAGTTCAGTACCTGTGATGGCAGCAGCCCCCTCTACCTGGGACGAGAGCCTATAGTCCCGGGGCCCATCCCACACTCAGCACCCTACAAGCCAGATCTCAACCACTGGATCATGGCCGTCATAGAGGTAACACATAAGATAACACAGTTCACAAGTCAGGAATTATATATACCTCTATATTATAGTGAATACAGTGACCTTTATTAATGTTTAAATGTCTTCATTTGAAATAGACATAAAATGGGTCAGGCTGGTGTGGAAGAAGAAAATAAAACTGGACACAAGTGAGTGAGAGGGAAGAGGAACAACAGTGCCTAAGGGAATGAGAAAAGTGTGTGAGGACGAAGTAGACTGTCATGGTCATCTCTTCAGAGGGTTCCCGGGAAGAAGCCAGGCAATGGAGCTGATGATAATGATTTGGAGGATATTGTTGGTATAATCTGATGTTTACCTACTCATTTACTTATTTAACAGGCATTGGAAGACATTTTCAGCCTTATTTGCATCTTCCTTAGAACGGGAAGTAGATACAGATTAATAACGTATTTTCCCATTTTATGCCTTGATCTATAATGAGGCCTTGTAAGTATTAGATGAATGACTACCATAGACATTGGGAAGTAGTACCATGAGAGTGCAACATGACTACAAGTTTTGTAACTACCAACTCAATCATCTCTCTTAGGCAGGTATCATTCAGCCGCAAGTACAGTCATTTGGCGATCATTTTTGGACTGTGCATAGAGTCAAAGTCAAGCCGAGACTCCCATATTGTTACATATCTGATTAAACATCTCGAATTTCTTGTTTTCCCCAACACCTTACAGCAACTGTTGGGAAGTAGTTAGTTGGTTTTGGCACTTCACATCATTTATATATATGTTGGTTTCGTGCAGGAAGTTAGATATAGGGAAGGATCAGTCACAATGTTTGCCGAGAGGAACTGTACATATAAATTATTTTGGCAGGGAAGTGTAAACGGATATGGTGGTGCGGGTGCGGTGGTTGAGGAAAAATGGGTAGAATGTGTGGCGAGTGTAATGAGAATGAATGAAAGGATTATGACAGTGAAAATGTTGTTCAGTAAACCCATGATTTTATTTATATTGGCGTGCGCACCACAGGCTGGCTTGGATGATGTTGAAAAATATAGATTCTGGGGTGACTTGATACATTTGATAAGTGGAATGTGGGGATGATGAGATCGTAATTTAGGGAAGGAACTTAAATGGTCATGTGGACGAAGCAGCTCAAGGTATGAAGGGGCATATGGGGGATGTGCATATCGTACAAGGAATGAGAAAGGTGAAAAGATACTCGAATTTGGGGAGGGAGTGAACAAGACTATGTAACACACATTTTAGGAAAAGGTAGGGTAGGTTGGTTACATATGAGTCTAGGGGGAAATGTAGCTATTTCTAGGAGATTTCAACGTTCACCACCACCTTTAGCTCTCCTCGCCTTTCACTGATCCACCTGGTGAACAAGCCTACACCTTTTCTATCCTTACTGACCTAGAGCAGCTTGTACAGCACTCTACCCGTGTCCCTGACTGCCTGGGAGAGAGCTCCAACATACTTGACCTCTTCCTTTCAACTAATCCTTCTGCTTACAGTGTTAATCTTTTTTCTCCGTTGGGCTCCTCCGATCACAACCTTTTCACCTTAACCTGACCTATCTCTCTGGTACGGCCTGTGGACCCTCAAAAGAAACGTCGTCTGTGGCACTTTGGAGCTGCAGATTGGGAGACCCTCAGGCAGTACTTCTTTGATTTTCCCTGGAATGTTTATTGCTTCCATGGCCGGAAGCCATCTGAGTGTGCCTTGCGCATTACGGAGGTTATTCTCTCGGGCATGGAAGCATACATTCCTTTCGCATTTCCTTTGACTAATGTAAAAAAAAGCCTTGGTTTAATCACGCTTGTTCTAATGTTGTCTGCAACAAGGAGAGGGCCTATAAAAGGTACCAGGGCCAACCCACCCCTGAATCACATCTTTTATAAGTTTCTGCCCAGAATCGTGCTAAGTCTGTTCTTCGCTCTGCTAAAAATAATTTCATCCATACTAAATGCTCTCATCTCTCCAACTCGAATTCTTCCTGCTCCTTCTGGCACCTTGCCAGAAACCTTTCTAACAACTTTACCTCATCATCCTTTCCTCCTCTTTTCTACTCTGATCGCTCTGTAGCTATTTCATCTAATGATAAAGCAGATCTCTTCGTTCAGACTTTCTCCTCCAATTCCACTTTAGACGATTCCTGTGTTGTTCCTCCATCACTTCCCCCCTCTGACTTCCTCATGGCTGACATTAAAATTTCTTCAGCTGATGTATTTTCTGCCATCACAGGCCTCAATACTAATAATGCATATGGGCCTGATGGAGTTCCTTCTGTTGTTCTCAAGAACTGTGCTTCTGTGCTTACACTCTGCCTAGGTAAACTCTTTCCCCTTTGTCTGTCAACTTGTACCTTTCCTTCTTGCTGGAAGTTTGCTCTCATTCAGCCAGTCCCAAAGAAGGGTGACCATTCCCAACCCTCTAACTATCGTCGAGTTGCTTTAACATCCTGTATTTCAAAAGGTTTCGAGACAATTCTTAATAGAAAAATTTTAAAGCATCTTTCCTATCACAACCTTCTTTCTGATCGTCGGTACGGGTTCTGTCAGCGATGTTCCACTGGCGATCTTCTCACCTACCTCTCTGACTCCTTTCGGGACTTTGGCAAAAGCTTTGCCATTGCACTTGACATCTCAAAGGCTTTCGCTCGAGTCCGGCATAAATTTTTAATTTCCAAACTGCCGTCTTACGGTTTCTATCTTTCTATCTGTGCCTTCATCTCTAGTTTCCTTTCTGGTCGTTCTATAGCCGCTGTTGTAGACGGCCATCGTTCTTCTCCTCGATCTGTCAACAGTGGTGTTCCTCAGGGCTCTGTCCTATCACCAACTCTCTTCCATTTATTCATCAATGACCTTCTAAGCTGTACATCTATCTCTATCCACTCTTACGCTGATGACTCTTCATATTTCCATTCAATTCCTGCAACGTCCATCTCAGCAGTTACTTCAGCAAACAAGGGATGAGGCTATGGCACGCCTAATGTCTGACTTGGCTCGTATCACTGACTGGGGTAAAATTAATCTGGTTGTTTTTATCTCTTTTCTATCGTCACTTCAATGGTCACAGCTCCTCTGAACTGTCTGCATGCATTCCTCCTTCTCTACGATGGGCGTGTAGCACCTACTAGCAACAAACTCTCATCCCTTTTCTGTCCAACTCTCTAATGCAAGAGTTAACCGTTACTCCCAGTCCTTCATTTATGCAACAGGTCAGCTCTGGAACTGTCTCCCTCTGTCTGTCTTTCCTCCTTCCTATGATCTCCAGTCCTTCAAACGCAGTGTGTCCAGGCATCTCGAAATGATCGGATCTTGAATTTGGGTCTCTCTTGTATTTTGTTTTTCTCTTGGAAAGAAGAGTAACTGCAGACCTGCGGCCTCTGGTTCCTTCTTCCTCGCATTAAAAAAAAAAAATCCCTGGTCAGGAGGGCTGATAGGAAGTTGGTTAGGGATGTTAATGTCCTGATATGTGACATGGTGCTTAAGGAGTGGGTGGTGAAGAAGAGGATCTATGCACCTAGGAGGAAAATAAGGAGATTGAAAATACAAAGAAGTAAGGGATGTCTTCTGCAGCGAGACGATCAGAGTTGTGAGTAAACAGGAAGCTGTTGACAGAAGTGTTAATGAAAAGAACATGGCTGTCAAGAACAATCTGCTGAGAATTACTGATTCAGTGTGTGGATGGACAAGGAGCCAGCCAAGACATAAAGTAACATGGTGGGCGTTAGGGTGAATAAGCTGCGGTAAAGAAGAAAAGAAGGTTCCCAGGAATGGAAAAGGAATGGTAACAGTGCGGAATCTTGGCTACCAAGTGGAAGGCTAGAAAGGAGGTGTACAGGGCAAAATCTGTGTCTTAGAGACTTTTACTGGAAAATTTAAACAGAGCTGAAAGGAAGTATATGATATTTAAGGCGACAAATAAGATGAAGAGGGAAAATAGCGATGTTCTAGGGGGGCAATGTGTGAAAAATGATGAAAGAACGTAGTGATGGAGAGTAAGGATACTAAAGACGCCTAGAGAGAGCATTTTAACCGGTTGTCGAATGAAGAATTTGACTGGAACAGGGAATGTTTGGAGTGAACGGGTCCAGTGTTTGGCTCTTGTTCTTTGACTGATGCTGCTACTGTGAGCAAGGCATTAGGCAGGACGCAGCTGGGGGGCAGCAAGTGTGTCTGAGTTGATTGCTGAAGTGCTGAAAGCCTCAGAAGATATAGGACTGGGTTTAGTTGCTGATTTGATAATACGATTAAATATGAAAGTGTTGTCCAACATGACTGGCTGAAAAGTGTGACTGAATGTCTACAAGGGGAAGGGTGATACACTGGAAAGACGAAATTATAGAGACATAAAACATTTATGTCAGATAATGAAGGTAATGGGGAGAGTTCTTGAAAGTATGATTAAAGAAAAAATGAATATTGATGAGATGCAGTTTAGGTTTAAACCGGGCAAAGGGACCATTGATGCCATAATCAATGTCCGAAAGCTTCAGGAAAAATATATAGGAAGGAAAAGGGAGCTGTACTTTGCTTTTGTTGATTTAGAGATGGGCTCTGACAGTTCCTTGGAAAGTGGTGATGTGGGCAATTAGAAAGCTTGGGATAGAGTAGTCAGTGTATTTATGGCTATGTATGTCGGTGCTCGCACTCAGGTGAGAGTGAAAGAAGATTTGAGTAATTAGTTTTCCGTTAATGTTGATGTCCATGAGAGGTCAGCCTTGATCTCTTATTGTTTGCCATGGTGCTTGAAGTACTCACATGTGCCTTTAGAAATGGACTTCCATGGGAAATGTTGTATGCTGATGATTTGGTGATGACTGTAGCAGTGTAAGGGTGACAGAGGAAAGATTTAGGCCGTGGAGAGATGGAATGGGGTCACAAGGATTTGAGAGTAAATTCAAGTAAAACAAAAGTGATGATATCTAGGGCTGGTGTCTGTACTGTCAAAGCACAGAGAGGGTGACCATGTGCGGTTTGCCAAAAGGGTGTCTATAATAACTCCACCTTGTGCAGATTTTTTGCGATAAGTTGGTGCATAACAAATGTAGTGTTATTTGAGGTAGACTACGAGATAATGCTGCTTTCGTGTGTGTGTGGTGTGTCGGGGAAAGCATGTAGAGATTATCAGGTGTGGATGGATTGATGTTGCTGGTATGTCTCTTGAGTGTGTGGAAGAATTTTGTCACTGGGGGGAATGTTATGAGCTGGAGCTAGGGCTGGTAAGGAGTGATTGGAGGAAGTTCAGGGAGCTGTTGCCTCTCCTGACATCCGTGCTAGAGATCGTTATGTGTGGCATGTTTTAGAAGTGTAAGGCTGGAAGGTAGTGAAACCTGGGCAGTAAAGGCAGAAGATATCCATTGCCACAAGTGTACGGAATTAACATTAATTAGACGGATGTAAGACGAAGACTGGGGGGGGGCAAGGTTTACAAATAAAGGTTGATAGTAAGGATGGGACTGGCATGTAATGGTGTTGAGATGCCGAGGGATAAATTGAGATGGACTTGGCATGTGGAGAGGATGGAGGATGATAATTGGGTGCGGAAAGTGTCGGGAGTAGGGTTGCGAGAGACAGACCAAAAACAACACCTGGGACGAGGCCACTGAGCGTGATCTTGTAGCCACTTAGGCGTGACTCCACTGAGTTCCACAGCAGGCCATCAATTTATGTTATGTTCCTGCTGTTTGGAAGTCACTAAGTTCCCAGCTGGTACGCCCCCCAGTGTCGCTCTGCTACGGCAGGTGGCAGGCATATTGGTGTAGATCCTGTAATCAAAAGAATGGTAGCATGCAGGTGAACAGAAACTGGAGCAGATGTGTTTTATCTCTCTTTATTCGCCAGAAAAAGATGCAGCTGCAACAAGAGAGTGATTCAGAGTAGAGTGTCTCCCTCTTACGAAGGTTGAGAGTATTCTGCTGGTTCTAATCCACCCCACTCTGGGAGCAGGCTTAGGTCAGCTTATTTAGAGATGCCATTTCTCTCAAAGACAACGAGAGATATACATGAGTAGGCGTGTATTACAACCTACCATTCACATTATACATCTCAATAAAGCAGTATTAACTACATTAGATACATTAGTACAGATATATGTTTCCCCAAGACTTAAACATACGCACGTTCATATACTTCTGTCGCCTTCCTTCACCCTCACTGCATATGTCAGAAAAATGTTGGCTTTGCAGGTCTAGGCACCCATCCTATTCCCATGCCACACATACAGTGTAGTTGTGTTTAGTTGATTATCTTCACACTATAATACACACTCTTTAACCAGTCATGTCCCGAGCTATTTCGCACCTCCGACACCCCCCAATCCCGAGCTATTTTGGATTTTTTTTTTTGGCTAAAACCTCCTCTTTTGGTGAGAAACATCGAAAATTCGTAGAGAAATTGCTCAACTGAGGTTTAAAATACTCGATACAGGTAGCAGTACCTCCTTACCTTAATGGGTTTTCTATCAGGCTGGCTCCAAAGAAAACGAGTTCTGTGGAAGGGTAACTATTTCACACCACTCATAAACGGAATTTATTTATTTATTTGGTACGAATTTATATTTAGTACGAGAGTATATTGGTTTTCAAACAGTAATTTTGGCATTATAAGCATTGTTCCACGCACTAACTCATCAACATACCTGACCTTTTTTGGCGACATTACCTGATCATTGTTTCTGACTGTTTCTTCCTCTAATGCTATGTAAACTTTGTCCTCCACATTGTCATCGATTGGGGAATCACTCTGGCCCTGAATGTCTTTATTGGCCAGGTCACTGGTAACAGGTGAATTGCTGAGACAATGGCGTGCGTGGGGGGGGGGGAGGTTATGCGGTGTAAGGCATTGTCCCTGCCTGGCATCTTGTAGAGGAGTAGAGGAAGGTGTCCCGTGTATACGTACCAAAAATCATGCGCGAAAATTGAAAATTGTGCAAATTATGAACCTTGCAATTGTGCAATGTATCAGTACGTTGACAGGACTAGCTGTGACAAAATGTTGCAATGTAGCCATACGTCGATGGGATGCCTCGGGTTAATTATGAATTAACATTTCTGTATGTAATATGTAAAAATTGTGTGAGACTTCAACTCATCATGGAAACGATGTCCGGCACCAGAACAATCTTAGGGACAAGGGACTGGATAGGGAGGCTGCTAGCGATCCATCACCGTTGAAAGCCGCCATTAGGAGGCCAAGGCCGATGCATGCAAGCATGTTGCAACCTTTATAAACAATATATCGAATAATGAGGCCTGCATATATCTAGATTTGGGTGGACAAATTGCACAGAAGTCTCACTTCCAAACATCTAGTTTATAAACTTTATGGAGGAAGAAGAACACTTAGATTTATTCTTTTTACTTCACGAGGGTCATTAACTCTTTCAATACAACGATGTCTTTTTCATCTTCTGTCCTTACCACTGTTAGAAGCTGCCATTCATTTCAAGAGAACCCAGTAATACTGGATAGGTTATAGAAGACCTACTCCAGTTACAAAATTTCTTTTAAACTGCATAAAATAATCTGGACATAGCAAGAAATAATATAAACTACATCATCTAACTGCAGGTGTTAAGACAATCAATTTTTATAAGTCCATAATACTTGGTTTACATGTAGGTCTGCAGGTGATTAAAGAAGCTTGGGCAGGTAAATGAGGGGATGCCAATAATTTTACCATAAGAAAGTTATTGATCCCTTTACCCTGGGGATATACTTTTTTATTATGGTCTTGCTGCTGCTGGATGATAATACTGTACTGTACTCTTCTCTGGGGAGATATTTTGCAGTGAAGGAGTTAATGAAGTCTATGTGTGACCTCTCCAGTTTAAAAATCTCTCATGAAGCAAATAAAACTGTCTTTAGATAACCATTTACTATGTTGGGTGGTAACAATTGACAAATGGATGCCTGGTGGTTTAGTGAGTTAAGGCCCTCCAACTAGACATACTCCACAAGACTTTACGTGTGAGAAGATGTTGGGATTTATTACTCGCATAAAACCACTCAGAGAATAGGAACTAGTCACACCTTTACTGTCTAGACTGAACAGCCTAGTCCTGGGTCCGTGTGCTCCTGCTGGGTGCAGTAAAGAACTGGATGATTAATGAATGAATCGATAGCAAGAATAAAATAAAAAAGACCACCACATTTTGAAGGAGTTTGTGTGTGTGTGTGTGTGTGTGTGTGTGTGTGTGTGTGTGTGTGTGTGTGTGTGTGTGGTGTGTGTGTGTGTGTGTGTGTGTGTGTGTGTGTGTGTGTGTGTGTGTGTGTGTGTGTGTGTGTCCGACTCTGGGCATAGGCTTCACAGCCTGCTATCAAGGCCCAGCAGTCCTCCTACATACCATACACCTCTACATGTCACCACTTCGGCGTTAACACCCACCGTCCATATTGAATACATGCTAGGGCTGTCTCATACAGGACTGGTGTATTGGTATTAGAGGGGGTATTTTTACGACATATCGGCGGGTCTTCTGGTAGATCAGGAAAGCCTGATTTAATGAAATTCAAATCCTTTAACTGTTCCCTGCCCAAGCCGGGATTTGAACCTGGGTCCGTTAGGACCGCACGCCACCTCTCTACCGATTAAACAGTAAAGGCTTTGTATTGTGTACTGACTAGCTTGTACATCAACAGGCTGGACTGTACAAGAAGTGGCACAAGGATATCTTATGGGAGGCTCAAGATATACGTCAGTGGGGAAAGCAGGAATGTGAAGTTGAAGATGGGCAGAAGACAGAGGGCAGTGGTGAAAAAGCGCTCACCACATCACACCTTCAGGGCCTCTTTCTGCTCCTCCTGCTGGGTCTAATCATTGCCACCCTAGTATTCTTTACGGAACTACTATATATTTTTTTTACTGTAACTTGGCACAAAATTACTATCTCTCCATCTTGAATGCTGGGTTGGATTATAGTAGTTTAGTACGTAAATATGATGCTACTCATGATGAAGTGTCATGAAAAGATTGTAGAACAATAATACAGTGTTGCCTTTTTCCTCCATTGGACTAAGTGATATGAGATGAAAAAGGACGAAAATCTAGGTCATGCTAGAGTAGAATGAGTGTAGCACGGCACACGGTTTGAAGGTATTTCCACCCACGGCCAATCTGTTCCACAAGAGTGTAATTTTTAATATATTTCTTGCTGCTACCTATTTTGGGGGTCCTTTTCTTCTCATTTATTGACTCCAGTAGATAGGTAATATGAAGCTTATTACCTCCGCCAAGGAGGTTATGTTTTCACTCCTGCCCGTTTGTTTGTTTATTTGTTTGTTTGTGGGCAATATTACATAAACACTACTGGACGGATTTCCACGAAACTCGGTAGAAGAATGGGCCTTGGCTCAGAATAGACTCCATTAAATTTTGATGCGGATCCCGATAAAGGTGAGGAGCCAGGATTTTTTTTTTTTTCACTTTAACATTGCAAGATAGGGCGTTTTTCGACATTTTCGTAAATTTCTCAGTGAATATTACAGAATGTTGACGGAGAAGGGATGCGCTCTACTGAGTGCCATTCTAGTAATTGCCATGTTTTGCCCATGTGTTGGAATCAAGATTCTTGGAGCTTGAGTAGTGAATAAGACTGTGGCCCATCTAATTAAGGCAGTGGTTTTTGACTTGGGAGTAATTACCCCCAAAGGGGTAACTTTGCCTTTCCAAGGGAGTAATATCGGTAGAACTTTGCTCAGTCATTTTTTTCTCTTTTTTTTTTTTCTTTTAAAACTAAAAGAGATCATCATGAGAACGATGTGGCTACTTTCTGGATAAAGCTTGGTAAAGAATGCACCATTCTACCATTGTGAGCACACGGAAACCTGATGCCTTTTACAACTACATACCGCTGTGAAGGGGGCATTTCTGCTATGTAAAATAAAAAAAAGAAAGAAAGAAAGAAAAAAGCCAACAACGGGATGCTTATTGACTATGACATGTGAAGCTTATTGCCTCTAACTGTGCCATGCATAAAATAACTTATTAAAGGAAAACTGTTTCACTCATCACAGTAGTATTCTAACCAGGTATATGTTCTACTGAAACATTTAATGTAGCTGAAAACAGTGTACTGACTTCTTTTTATAGTTTGTATAATCACTTGGAAAATACAGTACCAGTACCATTTTATTTTCCTACGGTTTCTCTCGGTTTAAGTATGATGGGGCAGTAGCAGCCTATCTTGAGGTGCCAAGAAGTAACAGCAGCCAAAAGGTTAAGCATCGCTGAATCAGAGCGACTTTAGTTAGTTTTTTTTTTTTTCTCTCTCTCTCTCTCTGTCTGGACCTTACTTCACATAAGACATAAGTGGGAAAAAAGATCTGGCTGCTGCTGCTGCTGCTGCTGCTGATGATGATGATGATGATCTTATCAACTGGGGAGAGCACCCTTGTAGTCAAAGTTGGACTGTATGAGGATTGGCAGACTGACATTTTATGGGAAGGTCAGGGTGTGGGTCAGTGGGGAAAGATGAGATTTGAAGTTTAGAGACAGGCAGAGGACAGAATTTTAATTGCAATAAAATAGACTTCACTATTGTACCATAAGACCCGCGAACAATGTAAAACATCTCCATTAATATCAGTACACCAGTCCTGGGGCCGGATACCCAAAACATTTGAAGGAGGCTTTTGTGGCAAAGGCAAATTTGCATGTCAACTTTTCCCTACAGACTCATACTTAAAAGACCCACTGAGCTTGGCCATCTTTGAAAATGATCCCCGTTAGCACTTTTGAGGAGAGGCGGGTCACAGCTGCCGCAGCAGTGGAAAGGCGCCTTTGATGCACAGCAACAAGTCATGGACGATATGTGTGGTACTCCTCTCTCCTGTTTATATGAATTACTGCCTCAGTAGTTTGTCTGGAGCAGTGGCCTTCTAAGGAAGGTGGGGGGGGGGAGAGGTGGTCCGCCCAGGGTGACAGCCATTTGGAGATGCCATTTAGCTGAATGGAAAAATTTTCATTTCACTGTTTTAAAGTTTTTAGGATTTCTATCAGAAACTGGTCCGATAGTAAATGATTCTATGCTGCTTAGTTTTCATTAAACCTGAATTCTAAAACTACCGTAACACTATTACCAAAAAAAGGAAAATGATAACTTGTATGAAAGCACCTTTCTGATGGACGACTCACGAGCTTACTCGAGCCAGATTTTTGGCTTACATATTTATCTGTAGATCTAAAGATTATAAGGTCAATTCCTGACTGTCAGATTTTGTAAGATACATAATTACACATTTTTACTGTATACATGTTTGCTTCTTTTTATACACAGTGGATGAATTGTTGAAAATATAACACTTAACTATATATTTCAAGCATTTTCTTTAATAAAATGCCTGATGAAACCATTGTACTGTTTAAATATTATAATAATAAAATTGTTTCTGTGGATTTCGTGCCTGTGTGTGTCACAGAGTACGCGATTGTAAACATGGAAAAGTGAACCTGTCGAGGCTGATTGATGACTGTTCAGTGTGTCCCTCTTATTGATGTTGTAGATATTACTTTTTTTTTTTTTTTTTTTTTTTTGAGGGGGGGGATCTAAAAGGCTGGCATTCCAAGACCGTTTGAGATTACTTGAAATTTTCAGGAGTGATGTAGCCTATCTTAGTTGCAGGCATCTTTTGACTTTTTTTTTTTTTACTAATATTACTCGTAGCACAACAATGGCACCCTCCATGTTATTTTCTTAATTTTTGCTCTCCTGTGCAGCAAAAAATAGGAAATCGATATTTTTGCAAATGTACCAATACATAGTAGTCAACATATACTAGTGCACCTGGGTATTGCACTGAGATCCAACAAATACTTTTTGAGATAGAGGAAAATCAAAATGGCCGTCTCATGCCTGCAATTGCTAAATCGGAAATTATTTGGCCAATTTTGACCAAACCCTGTGGAAATGTAGTGGGTCATGAGTGAGCATTATTTGTATAGTATGAATGATTTTCCATAATATGAATGGCCTTGTCCTTGATCCCAAGATCACAGGTCAAAGTCCGAAAAAATTGTTGTCATACCAAAAGTCCTTCAAAATTAGCTTTGCAATGATAACAAAAGTATTTACATCTCGAATGTGGAGTTCTTTGAATATTGCTTCAGCGATTTCAGAATTCTAGTTATTATCATTATTATTATTGTTGTTGTTGTTGTTGTTGTTGTTATTATCATTATTATTATCATTATTATTATTTTGTGGTAGGTGGGGGCGCTCACCATCCACTCACTCGATGTAGTGCTGCTGTCGGGTGTCTGCCCTTTCCTCTCCTCCATCCTTCTTTCCTTCCATCCTCTTCTGTCTTCTTTTCCTTCTTTCTTTCCTTGTCCTTCTGCCTATGGGTAACTTTACATTCACTCTTCTTTCTTTCCTTCATTCATTCCTCTTCTGCCTGTGGGTGACTCTACACTGAGTGACAAGCCAAATGGTTTCCTGTACACCAGGAAACCATTTACTACTCTGGGTGGTAACCATATAACCAAATTTTGGCGCCTGGTGGTTTAGTGGGTAATTATTGCGCTCCAATCGGATTGAGCCGGTGAATATTTATATCCAAGGGATGGTTGGGGTTTATTGCTCACGTAATGCCACTCAGGGATGAATGAGGCTGGTCACTCTCATCTTAAATGTCGGGACCAACATGCATAGCCTCGGGCTCCTATGCTCCTCATGGGGCAATGTAGGATTGGATGATGGATGGATGGACTATTATTATCATACCATACTACTGTACACTTGAGTTCATGATTCCCTGGACACATCTGGAGGTGTCCGGCATCCTCGTACTACACGACGTAATATTAATCTATGAATGAAGGCAACGACTTGTGTCGTGCCCACCGCTTGGTTACAGAGGCTCACTTCCATTGGTTACCAGTGTGAGAATAAAAAATTACATTCTAAGCGTCTCTAGAATGTACTGCGTGAAAATGTCAGTATACTGTAATGGTAGTGGTATCACATGGTTCACTCATACTGGGTAGATGTATCAGCTTTGTTTACATACATCTACAGTTGATTAAACTGTAGTAATATGAGGAAAAGGAGCCAATGGCAACCTATGTTACATGTAGTTGGATTCGCATTCGAGGATTGAAACAGAATTCATATTGACAAAATTAAGTTACAGTATTGTTTCAGCGTAGCTAACTGATTTTTAACATGTGCCTCAGTCCTCCGTTGATGTGTCCTAATACTGTTTGACCTAAGGAGCACTGCATCAATTCATCGAATCACTGTGTAACGGAGCACTGCATCATTTCATACAGTCACTTTGTAACGGAGCACTGCATCAATTCATACAGAGTCACTGTGTAACGGAGCACTGCATCAATTCATCGAGTCACTGTGTAACGGAGCACTGCATCATTTCATACAGTCACTTTGTAACGGAGCACTGCATCAATTCATACAGAGTCACTGTGTAACGGAGCACTGCATCATTTCATACAGAGTCATTGTGTATCGGAGCACTGCATCATTTTCTAGAGTCACGTACTGTAAGTTCCGGCATCGGTACGTGTCAGAGTTGCCAGTTTACCTGCTGTTTGTGAGCGTAGTTGTTTCGTAAGTTATGCATTTGTTTTTGTGTTCTTTTTCTTTATAATGTTTTATTTAAGTGATTGTTTGTTAAATTATGTAATTTAAGTTCGTATGGTAGATGATTTAGTGTTACGTAATGTAAGACAACTCTGGCATGTTTTGATGTCTCCTAGGTGGTAACTTGTTGCTAGGGGCAGGTACAAGACCAGCAAGTTCTAGAACGTTGGAGTAGATAATTCTAGTAAAATGTAAGCTTATATAAGGATGGATGAGAGATTAAAACAAGTTCAGTCGGGTTTCGGTTGAGTTTGAGTGTTGGTGCAGTGGGAGTGTAGTTTGTATATTTTTTCGGTACTTGTGAAAACAGTGAAGTGGTTATTGAAGTATGATTATCACCAGAACTTGTACCAACAGTGAAGTGTTGTCAAGCATTAAGTGCAATAACAGTGAAGTGTTGTCAAGCATTAAGTGCAATAACAGTGAAGTGTTGTCAAGCATTAAGTGCAATAACAGTTAAGTGTTGTCAAGCATTAAATGTAATAGCGGTTATTAAAGTTTGTATAGCTCCAGTGCTTGTGAGAACAGTGAAGTTGGAAAGCATTAAGTGGAATTATTTGGAAAATAAAGACAGTGAACTTTAAGGAGCCAGTGTTTATTTTCGCCTCAGTTGATCTTGTGTACTATACACCTAAAGGCTGACCATAGGAAGAACAACTCACTGGGCAACGTCCTTCCTGAACTGAACTACTGCTGTTGAAGCTTGTGGCAGTGTGGGGTGGGGACGTAGCAGTATGCTTCTTGTAAGGAGGACTACCCAGTCCAGTATGAACCAACACTGCACTGCTACATTAAGGTTGAAGCCTTCTTATAAATGCAAAACATGAGGCGGCTGTATCTCTATGGAGTAGAATGAAGGTTCAGCCTCTTTCGTATGATGACTCATTTTTAATGATTGTATCATCATTTATCAGTGACGATAATGGTTTGTTAGGCTGTGGGTCATCTCTTTGCATATATGGACCTTATTGTAATTTCTGCATACAAACAACATGAGTGATATAGACAGCAGATCTTAAGAATTTATTAGGATTCCTTTGACTAAAATAAGGATTTGTGTGTGAAAGTGTAAATACTAGTAACTTTAATGTGTTTTTTTTTCTTCTCATCCCGGGTGTGGATCTAGATCGTCATTTGTTTAGTATTGTTACATCCCAGTCCCCACACTGCCACAGGCTCCAACAGCAGTAGTACAGTACAGGAAGGACGTTGCCCAGTGAGTTGTTATTCTTGAGTTGAGTTGATGTTCGGGAGTTTTGCCTTTGCAACGGCACTCCCTGATGTTGTCTATGGTTTGAGCTTTGGCAAGCGCTTTACTCTGAAATTACAAAGTTTCCATTTCTTTTTACTGTTTCTTGCTTTGCTTTCTCTAATATTCCAAAAACTATAGATTTTCTCTTTAGCTTCTTCAATGCTATTATTATCAAACAAATAATCACCAATTACATAATCTTCATTTTCCATATATGGCTGTTGTAGTTTCACAATTTTCTTTCTTCATTATATCCGGGGCACCATAAGAGGAAATGCTTCAGGTCTTCGTATTCTGCTTCACACATCTTGCACTTAGTTTCTTTACCACTAAATCTCTTCCTGTCATTGAGGTTTAAAGTGTTGGTCCTGCACTTGTATAGTATGGATGATGCTTGCTTATTGTCTTATGTGCTGTCTTGCCCCCCAATTTCTTGTCTCCACTCTCTGTAGATCTTCAAACTTGATTTGCTCTCCATCTCTCTTTTCCACTCTCTTGTGTCCCAGTCTTTCATTCTTTCTTTTATTCTCTCATCTGTAACTTTCATCCATTCCTCCCTGTGCCCAATCATTCTAACCCTTGTCTCCAAACCTTTCATCCATTTACTTACATTCTGTACCCTCATCTCCTCTATTATCCTGCAAAGCAAATCATTTCCTTCCTCTTTCATACCATACCTTACTTCCACTGTGTTTCTATTATCCTAGCTCTCATGCTTGAAGCCCCCACCTCTCCCCTCAAAGCAGTCTCCTGTGCATACCTTGGTGCCCCTATAATTTGCCTATAAACTTCATTTTCTATATTCTGTAATCCATTTATATCTTCCTCTGTCATATCTATCACTCCTACTCCATATAATATTGATGGTATCACTACACTTTTCCAATAAGTTTTACCAATACGTAATCTGGAACAACTTTTAGCAATTACTGAGTATGTTGTGTTAGCCATTTTTCGTGCTTTTTCAATCATAATTTTCTTTTGTTCTCTAAAGAAGTTTCTTGTATCTTCTATTATCACTCCAAGATATTTTATCTTATTTTTTATTTCTATTCCCCCTTTTTCTTCTGGCTTGTTTTTCATATTGAATATCAATGCTTGGCTTTTCTGTCTGTTAATTTCTAGTCCGTATTTCCTACTTATTATTGTAACACCTCTGATAACTTCTTCAGCCTCCCCAATGCTACCTGCCAAAAGTATACCATCATCCGCATAGTATAAAGATCCATTCATTCATTCATTGCCAGACGCCATGTATCCCAGACGGGGTGGCCAAGGGCTTAGAGTTAATTGTTTTACAGGGAGGGGCACTAATCCTCCACCAACCCCACTTGACACGTAGGGATGCCAACAGCATCTGGTGTTCCCAGGCGGTCACCCACCCAAGTAAAACCCTTGTTTATTTCTTCTAACCTTTGCATTATTTTATATGTACCGTAACTAATATAAACAGACTGGTTGATCCAGTACATCCCTGGGTATTCCGCTTTTTACTGGTAATGTCATCATATTGTTTTCCTCTAGTTCAATTTTTGTTTTGTCTCCCTTATAAACTTCTGCTATTACATTAATTACATTTGGATTTATTTTATATTCTACTAATATTTCTATTAATTTCTCCCTTTTTATACTATCAAAAGCTCTAGAATAATCTATTGATAATACTACAAGTGGTTTCTTTTTGTGGAATGAGGTTTGGATGCAATATCTCAATATTAACAAATTATTTTCAATCCTCCCCCCCTCTGTGAACGCAGCTTGTGTTTCTTCCTCCATATTATTTCTCATTAAATGCTCTTCAATACTCTCTCTCATGACTGCCATCAGCACTTTATATCCTACATTGTTTAATGCAATTGGCCTCAATTCACCTATCTTTGGTCTCTTTGTTTTTGGTATCAGTACTGTCTTTGTTTCTTTCCACTCTTCTGGCACTATTCCTTTTTCTACTACATTCTCTAGACATATTACTAAACAGTCCCTGTTATTTTTGTTGTTGAGGAATGCTTTGTACATCTCTGGCTTAATTCTGTCCAATCCTGATACTTTTGTATTTTTCATTCTTTTTAAACATTTGATCACCCTTTCCTCTGTAACTGCCTTTTCTTCTGTAAATATTATACCTTTATCTACCTGAAATGCCATTTCAAGATGTTCTCTTATTTCTATATTACATGATTTTATCATCCTTAAATCATCTTCCTGTTCTAACCTCTCTTCCATTTCTCTTCTTACTTGGAATTCTCCTCCTCTCTTTATCTTTTCTCTTACATTCTCATATTCCTTCATATATTCTTCCTTCTTCTGTCTATTCCATATTTGTTCTATCTTGTTTTCCTGCTTTTTATATATATTTCCCCAGAACTTTCCCATTTCTTCCTCTAATCTTTCTTTCTCAAATTTCTTGCCATCTTCCCCATATACCATCAACCTATTGTCCTCTTTCTCTTTCTCTCCTTTTAGCTTCTTCACATATTTCCAAATAATTTTATTATCCCTTTTATCTTTTATCTCCTTTATTATTTTGTCTTCATACTTATTTATTTCATCTTTAATCAACTTTTGGGTTTTACGTTTTTGTTCCAGGTACAGGTTTTTCCACTTTTCCTCCTCTTCCTGTGACCCTGCATTCCTCCTACATCTGTTACGTCTCTTTCTTTTATTTCTTTTCTTATTCGCTCTGTTATCCACACCGGTTCCTCCTTATCTCTTTCCTTTCCCATCCGTCTCCTATAAGTACCTTTCAGTACTCTTTTCGCTGTGTCTTTCATCCTTTCTTCTAAATCTTTTATATCTCTGATAATCTCTCTTTTTTATTCTTTTTTCCAATTCTTCAAACTTTTTCATTGATTTTTTTATCTGACTTGTAATATTCTCTTACTATCCATTCCGTATTTCTGAATTCTGTTTTTCGTTTCTTTGCTTTTATTTTTATATCCATTAAATTATGATCTGACAAATCAAAAAACTCTTTACCTTCGTCAATGTGCATACTTATATACTTATCATATAATTTATCATTGACCAATGTATAATCTATAGTGCTTTTTTGTTTTTCCCCACACCATGTAAATTCTCCTGTACATTTCTGATCTTCATTTAACATTATGAGCCTATATTTGTCCATCCAATCTAATATCATCCATCCATTATCATCTAATCTTTGTTCCCCTTTAAACCCTACATGCCCGTTATAATCTCCTGCTATCATTAATGGCTCTTCACTTCTCTCAGTGATAGATTCTGTTTCTTCCCTCATTGCTTTGTTTCTATTTTTATCATGTACAGCAAAATACACCACTATCAGTTTCATCTCCCAGCCTCTTACTGAACATTTAGCATGCATCATATCATTATTTTTAGTGTTTACTGACTTCTATCCCTTGACCTCCTTTGTACAGAATCATTATCCCCCCTCCCTTCTTTTCTTCCAAATCTGTCATATTTTCTACAACACATATATTTTGACTAAATATTATATTGCTAACTTTCTTTTGTTTCTGTTAGGCACACGATACGATTATCATTTACTAATTGTTTTCTTCCTTACTTTTACATTTCGACAACCCTTGTATGTTAATAACCCTGAATAAAAATTCCCTCTCTTCACTGTTTATGTTCTCATTTCTCCGGTCCCGTCAGTTCTCATTATCATCTGTGTCCAATCTTACGATCTTACCTTTCTTTATTAACCAGTTTCCTCCCAGCCTCCTTTTTTCTTTCAGTTCTTCTTTTAGCTTTGCATTTGCTTCTCTTTCTTTTCTCGTCATGTCTACACTCATTCTTATCTTCTTATATAAATAATTTGTTGAGTTTCTAAGTACCCCACAATTTTTCAAGATCCTCCATTTTTCATATTCCTCTCTAAGTCCTACAACTACTGATCTTACCTTCCCTTCTTCTCTTTTCCCAATCCTGAATACTTTCTCTATTTCAAATGCCTCATTCTCTAGTACTTCTTTAAATATTTTAGCACATGCCTCTGTATCTTCTTTTTCTCTCTCTCTCTGGCCTCCCTGTTATCACTTTCTAGCACATTGAAAACAACTATGCCACGTTGAGTACACCGCTTCCCGTTCGATCAGCGAAGTTAAGCAACGTTGGGTCTGGTTAGTACTTGGATGGGTGACCGCCTGGGAACACCAGATGCTGTTGGCATCCATCCCTACGTGTCAAGTGGGTTGGTGGAGGATTAGTGCCCCTCCCTGTGAAACAATTAACACTAAGCCCTTGACACCCCGTTTGGGAAACATGGCGTCTGGCAATGGATGGATGGGATGGAAAACAACTAAATTCTTCCTTCTCTTTTCCTTATCCTCCCTCTCTTCTAAATTTTCCATTACACTCTTAAGCACCTTCTCAGTACTATTAGTTACCAATTCTTTCATTTCTTTCTCCTTTTCCTCCCATCTTTCATACATGGCATTCATGTTTTCCTGCAGCTCTATGTGCTTCTTCCACACCTCATCCAACTTCTCTCTCATACCCACTGCACTTTCATCCTTTCCCTCTCTTTCATCCCAATCCTTCTTCATATCTATCATTCTCCTTCCCATCTCTTCCTGCTCCTCTCTCACTTTCTGTAGCTCTTCCTTCATAGCTTGGTTCTTTTCCCTCATTTCTTCACATTGCTCCATGTTAATTTTTACCCTGGGTTTGCAGGCATTACAGATAAACATCAT
Source organism: Coenobita brevimanus (assembly GCF_032717465.1). Classification (NCBI taxonomy): domain Eukaryota; kingdom Metazoa; phylum Arthropoda; class Malacostraca; order Decapoda; family Coenobitidae; genus Coenobita; species Coenobita brevimanus. The sequence goes on along the minus strand of NC_137062.1, from coordinate 16,375,385 downwards.
ACCTTTAGGTTCTTCTTGCAATTCTTCATACAGCCTCTTCCCAATACCTTCACATTCTCCATGGCACCAGTATTGACAAACATCACATCGCAGTGCCTCGTCCCTCCTGTTTACCCTCTTCTTGCATGTCTGACATACTTCCCTCCTTTTTTCTTCCTCGTCTTCACACCTTCTGCAGAGTTCCTTGTAATTCACTTTTCCAATAAATCCACATTTCTTGCAGTTCTTCTTCGTTGCCCCTCTACCTCTTATCTCCTCTCCTTCCATCTTTAATTTCCAAAAATTATAGCGCTTGGCCTCAGCCGTGTCAGGTGGTGTTTGTTTCCTTCTTATGGTCAGCTTTTAGGTGTGCAGTACACAAGATCATCTGAGGCGAAAATAAACACTGGCTCCTTAAAGTTCACTGTCTTTATTTTCCAGGTAATTCCACTTAATTCTTTCCAACTTCACTGTTCTCACAAGCACTGGAGCTATACACACTTTATAGATTGCAGTTACACTTAATGTTTAACAACTCTTCACAGTTAGTACACAATGCTTGCTAACACTTCACTTATTACACAAGTACTGAAAATAATCTTCACTGACAGTACTAACTGTGAAGAGCTGGTATGGATTTATTTATACCAAGTCAACAATTCACTAAAAGATCAAACTCTCCAAAATGGTTTGATAGCAATTGTGCCAGAGCAACAGCCCAAAAGTCATTAGCATATAACTCTTACTTAAAATCAAAAACATCTGAATCACTCTCCCAATTTAAAATTGCTAGAAATCATGCAAAAGCTGTATTAAATCTATCTAAATCAAACTTTCTTCAAAAGCAAGCATCAAAACTACTTAACAACCCTAATGACAATAGAATATTCTGGTCAACTCTTAATTCTTTCAATAATATCTTTAACAAGTCATCTTCCATTCCCCCACTAAAATCTTCAGATGGCAATATTACAAATGACCCACGTGGGAAAGCAGATATCTTTGCTAGTACCTTTGCAAGAAACTCTACCATAGATGATACCAGCCAGAATGTCTCAATACTGGAACTTGATTCTCCCGAAATTGCCCCACTTAAAATACAGACAAGATTTGTAAAATCCATCCTAGACAATTTACCTAACAACAAAGCTCCAGGCCCAGATGGAATTCCGCCAATTGTTTTGAAAAAGTGTTCCCTTGAACTTGCCTCTGTCCTAGCTAAATTATTCAGACTATGCATACGTACTTCTTTATTCCCAAATTCATGGAAAGAAGCCAATATCCACCCAGTTCCGAAGAAAGGAAGTTCGTCTGACCCCTCCAAGTACAGACCAATAGCTGTCACATCTTTTCTTGGTAAGGTATTTGAAACTTTAATTAATAAGCATATTGTTAAGCATCTTGAATCCAACAACTTAATTAGTGATAGACAATACGGTTTTCACCACGAAAGATCCACCATTGACATACTCAATCTCTTAACTCATACCATCCATCAATCAATTGATCTTTTTGGAGAAACTCATGCAGTAGCTCTTGATATCTCTAAAGCTTTCGACAGAGTATGGCACCGTTCCCTGCTGTCCAAACTCCCTTCCTATGGACTAACGTCTTTTGTTCCTTTGATTTCTTCTTATCTTAGTGACAGGAAAATAAGAGTAAAAGTAGATGATGTATATTCGAATTTCCACTCAATTAACGCCGGCGTGCCGCAGGGATCAGTTCTGGCGCCAACCGTATTTCTGGTTCATATTAATGATCTCTTATCTGTCACTCACAATCCCGTTCACTCATATGCAGATGACTCAACACTACATAGTTCATTCACACTCAGACATCCATTTACAAAGTCTAATATCTCTACCTCTCAACTCAGTACAGCCATCTCCATAAATCAAGATCTAGCTACAATCAGTGAATGGGGACAAAACAACCTTGTCTCTTTTAATGCTAGCAAAACTAAATATATACAGTTTACTAATAGACAGATATTGCCAGATTCGTACATTACCTTCAGTGCTACTAATATTCCCATCTCCAAAAGTATTGAAATTCTTGGTGTCTCACTTAACAGTGCCCTCAACTGGACCTCTCATGTCAGATCACTTGCTAAAACCGCCTCAAAGAAACTTAGATTATTGTACAGAGTCCGTAACTTCTTCGCCGATGAGCAGTTAGCTATAATTTATAAGTCATGTGCGCTCTCAGCTTGAATATTGCTCACCCGTGTGGAATGGTTGTGGAGAGGTTGCATTAAGACAACTAGACAAAATTCAGAATAAAGCTGTTAGACTCATTAACAACCCTGCCATTACATATAAACTACCTCCCCTGCAAGTAAGAAGGAATGTTGCCTCCCTTGCATTATTTTACAGATATTTTTTTGGCAAATGCTCAGACGAAGTTCCGTCCATGGTGCCACCTCTCCATGCCTTCCCTCGTGCTACACGGGCATCTGGTAGTGCTCATGACTGGAATGTCACTCAACCATATTGCAGAACTTCTGCCTATCAGAATTCTTTCATTCCCCGAACTGCATCTCTCTGGAACTCGTTTCCCCAGAGTTGTTTTCCTCCAAATTTCAACCCACAACTGTTCAAGTCTAACTGTTACAGATATTTTATGAATAGGGGACACCAGTAATCTGGTGTATGGATTATTTTTTTTTCCCCCATTTGTTTTTCCTTCCTCCGTTCTATTATTTAAAAAAAAAAAAATATACACTTAATACACTTCACTGTCTTCTCAAGTTCCACTGATATACAAACTTCAATAACCCGTCACTGTTTGCCACTGTTTTCACAAGTACCAAAAATATACAACCTTCACTGACACTGACACTTCACCAAAACCGACTGAACTTAACACAAACTGACCCGAAACCCGACTAAACTCAAAACTGACTGACTAACTAAGCTCTTCCCCATCCTTATATAAGCTTGCATTACTCTCGAAACTTCTACTTCTCCAACATTCTAGGACTGTCTTGCATCAGCCCCTAGCAACAACAGTTACCAACTACGAGACATCAAAACATTCTAGAGTTGTCTTACATTACATAACACTCTAAATCATTAACCATACGAACTTAAATTACATCGTTTAACAAGCAATTACTTAAATAAAACATTATAAAGAAAAAGATCTATCTATCTATCTATCTATCTATAGCCCGACGCCCTAATCCCGCAAAGGGTGGCCGCAGACAAAACGCCTCCAAGTCACTCTGTCACCCACCATTTGACTACCCTCCCCCCAACTCACCCCCCCCTCCCTCATATACCTCTCAACTCCATCCCTCCACCTCATCCTCGATCTACCCCTCCCTCTCCCTCCCTCCACCTCACCCACATACACCCTCTTAGCCAGTCTTTCATTCTCCATCCTCTCCACATGTCCAAACCACCTCAGTGTATTTCTCCTAATCTTTTCAACCACATCCACATCTACCCCACAACGTTCCTTCACTTCTTCATTCGTCAACCTGTCCCTCCATGTCACTCCACATGCTCCTCTCAAGTAACTCATTTCCACTGCTCTCACTCTTGACTTGTTCCCCTCTTGCAAGGTCCACGCCTCGCTTCCATACGTCAGGGTAGGGATCACAATACCATCATGCAGTGACTTCTTAACTTCCATACTCACCTCCCTATTTCTCATCACTGCTTTCAGTGTGCCAACAACCTTCCTTCCCTGCTGTACCCCTTTCACGTACTTCATCCCCCAAAGTTCCATCCTTACTCATCACACTACCCAAGTACTTGAATGAACTCACATTCTCCATATCCTCACCATCCAACCTCACTGCACACTCTGTGACTTCATTCCTCTCAAACACCATAACTTTACTTTTGTTTATATTAACTTTCAGCTTCCTCCTCCTACACACTGTCCCAAATTCATTCACCAAACCTTGCAACTCCCATTCATCTTCACTCAACAATACTGTATCATCAGCAAACAGCAACACCGGAAGCTTCCAAATCTCACCCTCATTCATTAGGGCCACCCCACATCCACTGCCCTACCTTGTACCTCCTTTACGACCCCATCCATATATATATTAAACAGCCATGGAGACATTACACACCCCTGTTTCAGTCCCACATTGAGATCAAAGAACTCACTCAGCTCACCATTCACTCGCACCGTAGCCCTAGCTCCCTCGTATATACCCTTCACAGCACTCAACAATTTCCCCTCCACTCCATATATTCTTAATACCTTCCACATACCTTGCCTATCTATTCTGTCATAAGCTTTCTCCAAGTCCATGAAGGCAGCATACACTTTCCTTCCCTTCTCTAGATACTTCTCCACTAAACATCTTAGAACAAATATCTGATCTACACACCCTTTTCCCTTCCTAAATCCCCCTTGTTCTTCTCCAACTAGCTCCTCTGTCATATGCCTAACCCTATCAATGAGTATTCTACCATATATTTTACCAGTCACACTAAGAAGGCAAATACCCCTATGGTTACCACATACTTCTCTCTCCCCTTTTCCTTTGTACAGAGGAACAATTATACCTGATTTCCAGTCCTCTGGAACCCTTCCCTCTTCCCAAGCCAATCTACACAACTTCCATATCCACTCCACAACAATCTCACCCCCATACCTAAGCATTTCACCACACACTCCATCAATTCCTGGAGCACAAAAATAAATTAATGTTTAACTTACGAAATAACTACGCGCACAAACACCAGGCAAACTGGCAACTCTGACGAATTGTACCGAAACTTACGGTACCAGAAACGTCTCAAAGGTACGAGACTACCTAACTGGCAAATCCCCCTTCATAACAGTGTGTTAGCTGGCGCCTGTGAATGTCTGCCTGACATCAGTTTCCAGCTGCTTTGGTTACAGTGCAGGAATGCACACTCATGGCGACCGTGGTTCCACACTCGGTATGTAGTATTGTGTGTATTCAGTATATACTGTCCTGTGTTAAGTTATATTTAAAATACAGTATGGTAGTCATACTATGGGGATAGTGAATTTTGACTGTTTATACCAAACGGTACATTTTGTGACTACCATGTTTCTCGTATGTAGTGATGTATTACATATTTGTTTAGAACTGGGTGGATGTATAGAGCTGGGTAAGCGGATCCTGTATTTGAGTGGGATGATGTATGTTTCAGTTATTACTGTCACGGGGTTTTTTAAACAAATGCTAATATTATTTAAATGTGTTCAATAATAATATTGAAGAGCAGGGACAATGATTGTCTTACTAAATCAAGCAACGATTACTTTACGCTGGCTTGCTTCGCACGATTCTCTAAGAACGAGAATTTATAAACTTTCTCAACAGTACACAGCAGAGACTAATTACTCAATTGCTGTGTATTAGTACTGTTAGCCTCTGGAGAAAGTTACTTCACCCCTGACAATAAATAACTAATACTAATAATAGTATCAGATTCTTGCTGATGCTTAACTCCTAGGAGGCACAACGGATTTTAAGCTTAATACACAAGACTGGCCTGAGTACCAGTTATGAATAGCAAACGTTTATGCAAGCTAGGAGCTACAAGAGAAATAAGCTTAATTGCGGAAAAATGAAACACAAGTTTACATTACAGTAAGCTCAAGAAAAAGAACTGTTAAATTTATTGATTACAAAATAAATTTAACATTACATTTCAAAATCAAATTAATGAGATCACACTCATTCACTCACTCAAAAGCTAAATTCTTACGCCTAGGAAAAACACCTTAACTAAGCTCTTAAGTCTAGGAAAACGAAAAGAAATACTGGTTAATGAATGCGGTGTATCACCAATGAAGGGTGGGAGTCTGGAGATCTGTAGTCTAGTGGAGTCTGGGTTGACCTCTCACTTCTGGAGTACAGAACCTCTCTCCATCACAAGCAGACACTGGACTGAATAAACTCGTGGGAAAAAAAGAGAGCGCTAGGCTGCATTTTTTAACGGTCTAGAGTGAGCGAAACGTGCCCAAAACAAATCGCTCAGCGGAAACGCTAATGTCTCACACAAAGGCGATCACTTATGACACTGAAAAATTGATTTGAAAGGACTCCCGCCGATGAGCAGTTAACTGAACGATAAACTGGGATTCCACTTGAGTTCGCGGTTTCCCACAAAAGCCAATGTCACTAGCCGACTCGTGACATTACACCCCATCAAAATCAAATCTTTTTTCCTTTAGAAAAAAGATTTCAATATGCATACATATAAATCCTAGCTCAGTCACACAAGATTCACACTGTGGTGTGTGTGCTGTCCTGCTACGTGAGAAAGTCGAAGTCGCCAGTGAGCGAAAAAACCTCTTATTTACATTAATAGAAGCAAGCTTGAGGGAAAAAACTCCGTGATGACGGTGAAAATCCTGTACTCAGGTCAAACTGAGTGAAAAGTCGCTACATTTACACTGACAACTAATTGTTGTGTAGCGTGATGTATGTAATACATGGTGTAGGTGTAACAGTTGTGGTGTAACTGTACCTACGCGTAAAATGACACAGTAAATATTAATAATATGGCGACGACGAAGGCAGAGGAGAAGAGGCGGCAGCATGCGGCAGACGATCAGCTGGCCCGCACAGCAAAACTGCTACGCCCATTGCTGTACCTGCAAAATCAATTGAGGTGGAGCATCAAAAATGTCAATGAGACAAAAATTTTATTATGTTACAATTACTCTCTCTGCCTAGCAGTCAGTGCTATGACGTACATTCGAGGTCGCCATTATCCCGCTTAACCTACAGTACTTATGTTAATATCGGGAGCTGAGAATCCTTGTGCAAACTCGGGTCTTCCATAGCCTCAAGTCGCCTCTGCGGAGTTCTCACTTCCCCCTTAACCTACAGTACTTATATTAATATCGGGGAGCTGAGAATCCTTGTGCAAACTCGGGTCTTCCATAGCCTCGAGTCGCCTCTGCGGAGTTCTCTCTCGAACTTTCCCCTTAACCTATAGTACTTATATTAGTATCGGGGAGCTGAGAATCCTTGTGCAAACTCGGGTCTTCCATAGCCTCGAGTCGCCTCTGCGGAGTTCTCTCTCGAACTTCCCCCTTAACCTACAGTACTTAATATGTATGTACAGGCCCTGGACATGATGTGTCCTGTGGGGCCAATGGGCGAGACGTCAGGTCTGCACCCACTTCACCACTACCCTGTCTCTCAACTGACTCAGAGATTACAGGTGTGGTTACAAACGGCACAGGAAGGACATGTCCCTGATTAGTGGTGTTACTTTGACACACACTACAGGAACGGACAAAACTATCTGCCTCGTCCCATCCCTGGCCAGAAAAAGTCAGCTCGGATACGGCCCTGGGTCTTCCTTTTGCCCAAGTGACCTCCTGAGGCTGAACAATGACCCTATTGTAACACTGCTAGGCGGTACTTGGCGGGAACGACAAACTGCAGTCGAACTTCGCCCTCGGGTGTTCGTGACTCATGGTAGAGCCGTCCTTGTTTGCTAAGGAACTTGGCTCGACCTCCCCGTGAATACTTAATCACTCGACCCTTTTGTTTGTTCCGCACGGCAGCAAGTGTCGGGTCAGAATGTTGTTCTTGTACAACAAGTTGGCTACACATCAGATCTTGCGGCGATACCAATGATCACTGGGGTGACACTGTCTGGAGCCTCAGCCATGGCTCGTGTTACCGAAGCCAAAGTCTGAGTAGCGTCATGTTCGGTGCAACTATCCTTGACACTGGGAATGTTGCCTACTATGAGGTCAAATAAAGGTTCTGGCATGACAACTGCAAGTGTCGTACCTGTATAAAATGGAGATGCCATCTGGATACATGCCTCAGGGAACAATCTCACTGATCCATCAATAAGGTTTGCATGGATGTGTCGACCTGTATACTGCTCAGGCCGAACTAAACTCTGCTTGACAGAGCAACCTGAGGAACCATTATCTCTCAGGACCTTCACAGGAATGCCTCCCATAAACCCTGGCTGAAAAAGGAAGGTACTGTCACCTGTGAGAGGGCCTGTGGAGGAAGCAGCTAGCCACTCATGAGGCTGCTGAATTGATGCGGCAAACATTGTGCCTTGAGGATTATATACTTGAGGGGTTGTACTCACTGCCTGGGAAGATGGAACATTGGCCATCTGCGGAGAGGGGTTCACTGTCACTGTGGGACTAGTGAACTGTGGAGGAGTACCCATACTGGTAGGGACGTGACCACCGTGCTGCTGCTGAGGAATGAAGGCTGCATTCGCTTCCTGCCTCTTTTGAGCTGGTGGTGAAAAAGTTTGTCCCGACAGTCGGTTGCATGGCTGATACTGCTGCTGGTTAGGGTACTTGCTGTACCTCTTCCACTCAGGTTTCTGAGTGTTTTGCCTCTGGTCCTTTCACTGCGGTTTTGGACCTTGGCCATTACTCTGAGAATGGCCTTGTTGCTGGGGTTCAGTCTGAGACAGTTTCCCAGATTTATCAGGTTTTCTGTTCCAGGTGTTTTGCTTACGAGTTTGATACCTGTATGCAGTAAAGTACGCGTCAGCCTTTTCTGCCATTTGGCTGGCATCTTTCACCTGGCAGATCTTAAGCTGTGCTATGAGCTCAGCAGGCCACGACCTCTCTAGCTGTGTACGCAGCATAAGGTCAATTATCCCCTCATGCATGGAAGGAGTTTCATCTTTCTCCATCCACTCATTTAAGTAAGCAGTGAGACATCAAGGAACTGAACAGCTGTCTCCTTGTCTTGGAGACGAGCTCGCATGAACTGAACTTTGGCGTCGTCTACTGTGAGACCATACGCCTTAATGAGTGCAGCTTTCATCATCTCATACGTGAGATTGTCTCCACGAATTCTGTGGAGAATATAGAGGGCAGGGCCCTCAAATAAACTAAGAAATTGGATCCGCTTAGCTGCCTCATCCAGTTGATACATGTCTGCCATGTCCTCAAAACGAGCTATGTACGGCTCGATTCGCTCGCTTTCCTTGTATGAAGGAAGCTTGATGCGTGGGGTCGCCAGGACATGTGTAGGAAGAGCGCTAGTGGAGCTTGGATTAACTGCACCAGATGTGTCTGAAGCCAAGGAATCTCGCTTGAGCTTCAGCACTTTAAGTTCATGTTTTTCGCGTGCTTCTTGCTCGGCACGTTCGTGTTCTCGTTCTCTGTCTCATTGTTCACGCTCGTATTCGCGTTGTTCTCGCTCTTGTACTAGCCCGAGTTCGCGTTGTTTTTGCTCGTGTTTGCGCAGTTTCTGCTCGTGTTCGCGCAGTTTCTGCTCGTGTTCGCGCTGTTCTCACTTGTATTCACGCTCCTTTTCGCGTTCCTCACGCTGTTCTCGCTCGTATTCGCGCTGAATCTTACGCTCTTCACGGGCATCATTCTCGCGCTGCTGGTCCATGTTATGCCGTGAGAGTATGTACTCTTTAATTTCAGTTGGGTCTGTAAGACCTATATCTTTGGCTTCCTGTAAAAATATGGTGGTAGCCATGACGCTAATTTACTAACCAAGCCGAAACTGAGTACTGACTGCTTTGCAAACGAATGCTAATAAACACAAGTAAAGAATACAGACACAAGCTAGTGGTGACCAGTCTTATCTAGTTAACTGGAAAAGAATAAAGCAAAAATGCAAATAACTGAGAAGACTCAATAATTAACACAATGGGTACGGCGGGTACCCAGGAGCGAATAAAATCGTCTGACGTTACCGAGAATAAAGAACTAAATAGAGTTAAGTACTCTATTGATTAATAAAGCAAAAATTCACTTACTAAATTAACGGTAACCACCAGTAAACTTGTGCCTAAAAACTTTAATGATAAATACCTAAATATGAACGAGTGAGCACTATCTCGTGAATAGCTTTAGAGCTAGAGTTAATATCCTGGAATGAGGTCGCCAATTGTCACAGGGTTTTTAAAATAAATGCTAATATTATTTAAATGTGTTCAATAATAATATTGAAGAGCAGGGACAATGATTGTCTTACTAAATCAAACAACGATTACTTTACGCTGGCTTGCTTCACACGATTCTCTAAGAACGAGAATTTATAAACTTTCTCAACACTACACAGCAGAGACTAATTACTCAATTGCTGTGTATTAGTACTGTTAGCCTCTGGAGAAAGTTACTTCACCCCTGACAATAAATAACTAATACTAATAATTGTATCAGGTTCTTGCTGATGCTTAACTCCTAGGAGGCACAACGGATTTTAAGCTTAATACACAAGACTGGCCTAAGTACCAGTTACGAACAGCAAACGTTTATGCAAGCTAGGAGCTACAAGAGAAATAAACTTAATTGCGGAAAAATGAAACACAAGTTTACATTACATTAAGCTCAAGAAAAAGAACTGTTAAATTTATTGATTACCAAGTA
>NC_137062.1:16290071-16360071 GCF_032717465.1 Coenobita brevimanus | reverse complement strand
GTTTCTAATCCACTCTCTAATGCAAGAGCTAACTAGAATTATCGGTCAGTCACCCTTTTACACGTGTGTGATTCCGAAGTAATGGAGTGAGATCATAGTCCTTCTAACGTGCTTGAATGATGCTGCTTCGTTAGTCAAATATCATTAGGATCTGAAACAGTTTCAAGGTTGTGTAAACAAACTACAGACCGCCATTGTACAGCTGCACTTATCACGTTTGGTAATTTTGTCAGGTCTCTCTGACGCAAGTTTTCACTCAGTAGGATGACAACTTTTCATATAATTCTTGCTGCCGCCATATGATTTTATTCAGCATAGAAGGAGACATCTGGCTGTGAAGGCGTTAGAAGCAATATTTATTTTGCCTTTCATTATAATAGTGTCATTTATATTTATTTTTTCTGCCAGTCACACTCCGATATTCAGCTAAGGGCAGACAATCGTAATGGTGAGGTTAAATATATGAAAGTATCCGACAACGAAGCTGAAACCTGTAACAAAAAAAAAAGGCCACATAAGTGATAAAGCTGTTCGTGTCGGATCACACGTCAGATTTTGGCTGGATCATTGTTTATGCGGCAAAAATGCCCGACATTAGTGGTTAAAAGAATACAAAGAGTGTTTGCTTTTAATGCTTGGTAAGGTAGAGGGGGTAAGGTAGGGTAGGTAGGTTTGAAATAGCACAGGGTAATTTGTCTCCCTTCCTCTTCCGCTTTCCTTCCGTTGCTTTCTTTCCCGTCACTATGCATTGCTCTCTCTCTCTCTCTCTCTCTCTCTCTCTCTCTCTCTCTCTCTCTCTCTCTCTCTCTCTCTCTCTCTCTCTCTCTCGGCAAAGTACATTGATAAAGAGAATGCTACAGTAAAAGCCAACACCAATATCAACCATCTGGTTCACAGGGTAGGAAATAATAGAAATAAAAGTCGGAACTAAAACCATTCTGAAACCTGTGATCATTATTTCCCTAATTCAGTCCTCGTTTACGACTCGGATGGTACTTGTCTTTACGGTTAATTGCTTAGTGGTGGTGTGTTGTACCTGTCGGGGTTATAACAACACACACACACACACACACACACACACACACACACACACACACACACACACACACACACACACACACACGCATCCTTCATTCCACCAGCGCCTCGTTAGCATTTCCTTAACGTTCTTTCTCTCACTCCTAAGGCAGATTTGTGGTGGTCATAAGGAAGAGGTCAAACACGTTGGATCTCTGTCCAAGACGGTCAGGGATACGAGTATGGTGCTGTACAAGTTGCTGTAAGTCATTAAGGATTGAAAAGATGTAGGCTTGCTCACGAGGTGGAGCAGTGAAAGGAGAGGAGAGCCAAAGCGGGTGGTGAACACTGAAATCACCCAGAATGGGTATTATATTGTTCTTTTATGTTTGTCTCCTCACTTTATTCTCTTACATTCTCCTTTTCTTCATCACTCGTTTTCTTTCGTCCTTCCTTTCACCACTATCACCATAAGCAACAAGAGGGGTAAGAGGCAAGATGGCGCAAGGTGGAGTGGCCTGGAACTCTACTACACCTGTACCAAGTTTATACACAGTTTTCTTTCTTCCTGACTTTCTTTCCTTTTCCTTCTTTTCATGGTCTGGTTCGTTCTCGTTGTCCTTATATTTCTATTTCTTTCTCAGTTTCCTTCATTCTTTCCATTTCTTGCTTTGTCTTTTCCTTTCCCTTTTTCTTTCTCATTTTCATGTTTTTTTTTCTTTGCCTTCACTTTCCCTTTTTCTTTCTTTTTGCTTTTCTTTTACTGTTTTCCTTCTTTCTTCACTACATACTGCAGCAACAATTGATCAAGAGAAGTAGGAGCCAACGTGAAGTAAGGTGGAGCGGCCTGACACTCAAATGTAGTGTCTGGAGTTCCACCCAATGTACTAGGATGCTCCTGTATTGGTCCATCTTATCTCCCATTTGCATTCCCTTTTTTTCATTCCGCTACTGCTGATTTCTGTTCTACTTTAGTTCTTTCTTCTTTACTTCTATTTTTCTCCTCGACACAGGTGTCCATCCAGCCCTTGTGAGTTGGTAGATAAAATGAGTACCAAGCGTAACACCTAGGGAAGGTAACTGTGGTAACCTGGATGATGCAGTGGCCTTGTATCCCAGAATATTGGGTGAGTAACCCGCCACAGGCTCAAAGACCTATGTTTCCGAGATTACCACCGCGGCTAAGCGCCTCATGGCGTCTGCTCCCACCTTTACCTTGTACTTTTACCTTCATTCTCCTTCTTATCTCATTCCTTTCTCTGTTATAAATTGTTTTTGTCTTTTACGTTCTTATATCTTAATCATACTTTTTCTTCTACTCTTCTTTTACTTCTTTCACCTTGCTGCCAACTATTTTCCATTACGTTACAGAATCACAGGTTACAAGAAGTGGTAGGTGGTGGCAACCATCATCCATTCACTTGATGTAGTGCTGCCTACTTCTTCCATCCTCTTTCTCACTCAATCTCTGTCTGCCCTCCTCTTTTTTTACTCCTCCCTTTCTTTCTTGTCACATTTTATTGCTCTTCTTTCTACTTTAGGTGACCACACTGTGTGAAGCCTACTTCTTTCATGTAGTTGAGGAACTGGTGACAACGCTGGATGGTAACAATATATCTAAATGACGGGGTATGTGGGGCCAGGTATGGTGCCCCTTCTAACTGGGTGGAGAAATGCAAATCTGGCATCCACCCAGGAACCAAACCTCCAGACTTTTCCTTGTGTCTCGCTGTGGCGAGGCTCTGTCCTTAGCAAGGGAACATCGATTCACTGCACGAAAAGACCCTGCAGGGTTGGAGCTTGCCTGTGGGTGATGGGTTTGCTCGGCCAGACAGACTGGGTTTGATCAACAAGTTACAAGAGAGGTGGGAGGCAAGAGGAAGTAAGGAGATGAGACTGGGTAGAGTTGAACGGCCAGGGTCTCTGCACCAGAGGCCAGGAGTTCAACAGCTAAGGACGTCTCCTTTTTTTGTCATTAATATCTTCCTCACCACCACCATAATCATGCGTATCAGCATCAATAACAAGCAACAACCAGTATCATACCACCACTACAATGATCACCATCATCATAATTTTTTTTTTATTTTTCAACTGTCTTTTCTTCCGCATTATAGTACATCATCACAAGGTACAAGAGAGGTGGGAGGGGATATGAAGTAAGGTGCAGCCGCCTGGCACTCCACTACACCTGGACTGAGTTACAACCTGCATATATTTATTACACTTTTATTATAATTACTTATTTCCTCCTTTATATTGGTTTCTATTTTCCATTTGTATGCCTTTTGTTTTTTAATGTTATTTCTTTCATTCTTTCTCCCTTCCTTTCCTTTTTTCTCCCTTGTGTTCTTTTTATCCTCTTATTTATTTCTCCATTATATAGCCATTTTTTTATTTTTTTGCTTTCTCTGTTATCAACTTTAATTTTCTTGCATTTATTTACTTCTTTTTTATTTTCTGTCTTTCCTTTCTATTTTCTTTCCTCGTTATATCACAAGCTACACGAGAAGTAGGATGTGAGATAAAGTAAGGTTATCATCATCATTACTAACAAACATCACTATCATTACCACTTGCACGTTAATCAGCATCAGCAGCAGCAGCATTATTCATATTATTATCATTTTCATCAAAACCAATCTCCATCATCATCATCATCATCATCATCATCATCACTATCATTACCACCACCATCATTATTCACACAGTCATTGGCAACATCATTAACCAATCATGTATTGTTTTATCATCAGAAATAATCTACATCATCATCATCACCATCTACATTAGATCTAGGCAACATCTACAGTTCGTCCACCTCAACTTGGCAAAGGTTTTCCTCATTTTGTAGTGAATTTCCCGTACGTGAATGGTAGAGTAAGAATACTACGGCTCTACTGTACATCCTTTCAATAGCACTTGTTGATTACCAGGACCATATTATAGAGTCCATTGTTACAGCTCAGCATTAACGTTGGATACCTGGTAATTTTAGGTTATGTTAAACTGGCTAGAATATGGCAAGATATCCAGTGTTAATCTCGTGTTCTACCTCTGTATCCAGAATTAAGAGATGGCAATTTTGCGCCATGTTTAAGTAAACAGAATACTACACCGTATTCTGGTCTTTATCACTTATAGCTCAAAGATCAAGGTGGAGTGATGGCAGTTTTAGGCCAAATCAAAATGCGCAGAGTATTAAGTCATTATAAACACCCAGGGAGGCAGGAGGCGATATGGAGATACGTAGAGCGGCCTGGCACTACTATATCTGTCTACACTTCCACATCGTACCTTTACACATCCTGTTTTACGTGTTTGTTTTCATTCGTCCTCTTATTTTTTTCTTTTTTTCCATCTTTGGTTTTGAGTTTCCCTCCTTTTTATTTCTCCTTGCAATCAATATTTAGTGGATTGACATGTTTTTTTTTCTGCTTCAGATGTTCATTACTCGTTGTTCCGTTGTCGGTGTCTGACCTGTCCTTTGTTGTCGTTGTACACCTTCCTTTACCAGCCCTATGCAGTACAGGACTCTATCCTGGTCAGCATAGTGTTTTGGGGAGTTTTACTTCCGATTGGTGGTTTATGTTTTTGTGCATTATTTATGTATATATGTATTTTTGCGGAAGTTTTTTTTTTCTGTATTCAAACTATAAAAGGACCAATGGTTTGTTAATTTATCGTTATATATCTGTATGTTCGTGTCTTTTTTTTTTTTCTTTCCGATCTTATAATTAAAGATACTTAGCACCTCAGTCCACTAGGTCACATACAAGCGTGTATGATTACACCGACGAATGGGAGGCAGGAAATGCAAGCCAACTAGAATATTTGACAATATGGCAATCAGGCTTATCACTGTATTTTTTGTGAATGTCACTCCAGTTGCTTGACATTGTTAGTTATTTTCACAATTATTGTCTGTACTAAGTACGGAGACATTTTCAGCTCTTATGTTTCTCAGTGTGATGGCAAGGCGCGAGGAATGACCTGCAACGCAATGCAAGGGTTAGGATATACTACTTTTTTTTCTTTTCTTTTTTATGTGTTCCAAAAGTTAACCAGTGATTTCCATTTTTCTCCTTCCCTCTCATTTCTCTCACTGCATCCGAGTTAATAAAATTCTTCCCTCATTTCATGTCTTTTCATTCACGGGCATATCACTCTGAGCCAAAACAACCATTCCTTTATTCTCAAGCAGCCTTCATTTAGTAGACCTTGCCTCACACAGACACTGGCATTTTATTGGGTAAATATCCATGATACTACACGAAATATATGTAGCAGCAAGTACAAAAAAAGATAATATACAATTCTGAAAATGCATTTCTTCTATTCACACCGGGCCGGTGACATGATGGGTGAGGTGAGAGACTACAAATTAATAGACGCTGGACTAGATCGCAGACTTGTAGTTGCTTTACTTTATTAATAAAAATCTTGTGGAATTAGACGCTTAAATACAGCTTCTGTTGTATTAAATTTGGGGTGGCTGGATAGCTCAGTCGGTAAGCTGCTGTATCCACGTACTTACCAGCGCTGGTTCGAATCCTCACAGTTTCTAATTTATTGATAAAAATGTTACAGAATTAGACGCTTAAATATACCTTCCGTTGTATTAAATTTTGGTGCCAGAGTGGCACTTGCTGACCCGTCATTGGCCATCTGACCGTGCGGGTGGGACTTGCTGACCTGTGACTGGTCTATGACCGTCTGGGTTGGACTTGCTGACCTGTGACTGGTCTATGACCGTCTGGGTGGGACTTGCTGACCTGTGACTGGTCTATGACCGTCTGGGTGGGACTTGCTGACCTGTGACTGGTCTATGACCGTCTGGGTTGGACTTGCTGACCTGTGACTGGTCTATGACCGTCTGGGTGGGACTTGCTGACCTGTGACTGGTCTATGACCGTCTGGGTGGGACTTGCTGACCTGTGACTGGTCTATGACCGTCTGGATGGGACTTGCTGACCTGTGACTGGTCTATGACCGTCTGGGTGGGACTTGCTGACCTGTGACTGGTCTATGACCGTCTGGATGGGACTTCCTGACCTGTGACTGGACTATGACCGTCTGGGTGGGACTTGCTGACCTGTGACTGGTCTATGACCGTCTGGGTGGGACGTTGCTGGCTTGTGTCTGGTCTGACCACGATAACTCACAAACATAAACACACAGCCACCGTCAGGGCTGGGCTCAAATATGAACTGGAACTGAATTGGAATTGATTTAAAAATCTATGAATTGGAACTGAATTGGAATTGAGAAAAATATAAAAATAAAATTAATTGAATTGGATTTGATATCAATTAATTGATATGAACTGATGACTGAATTGATAAAATACTATTTTATTCTGTATTATGCGAATACATTATTGTACAATAATTAACTTACAATATACTCAAATAAACAGTAAAATATACAGTTTGCTATCACAAAAAAGCTAAAAGTATATCGTGAAGTAACCGTTAGATTAATGTTACTAGGTAGATTAAAATTGATTTTGAATTGGAAGCATTTTAAATGAATGAAATATCGACCATAATGAATTGAATTGGAATTCAAGATTTCTTTTTTTACGAATGGATTGAATTGAATTGGAACTGATTAATTCAAATTTTATTCTAAACTGGAATTAAATTGAAATGACAAAAATGAATTGACCCCAGCCCTGGCCACCACAGCCATCCAAACCCTGCAGCCAAACAGTATCCTTCAAGAACCACCAGTAGATAGACTCCCCTCAGAATATTCCCTACCCTGAGAGACACGAGTACACCCAGCCAGACTGTGATTCGGCCACCACCCTTCTCTGCTACAGTACCAACAATAAATACAACTTACACTGCAATGCACACCACCACACCACAAAACACCACACACTCACCACGTGCACCACAATATCACAACAGCCACACCTTCAACATAACCTTAACAAAAGACCACTGGCAGCGACCGGTCCAAGTCTCCGATCTCCTGTGGTCCACTGGGTTCACAACGAGATGGGGAACAAGGACAAATACAAAATACACTCATTATTCTAAACCCATTACCATACGTCACATACCATCAAGCCGTACAGATCACTCACCAATCATTTTACTGATGAAATTGTTATTGCCACATAAGCATGGCATTGTTGTTGCCACAGCCATATCACCCACCAGTACTGCCACCCTGCCCCATCATCCACCAGCATCTCTGCCTCTCCCCGTGACAATCAAAGGGGCGAGAAGTGGGTGAAGGCAATGGGCTGAGATGGTGGTGGCCGGTGAGGCAATGGGTGTGATGGTCCTGAAGTGGCCTGCATGAACTGAAGTGGCCTGAAGAGAATAGACTGACCTGAATGGACTGGAATGAATGCACTGGACCGAAATAGTATAAATGAACTGTCAACCTAAATGGTTCTAAAATGACTTAGATAAACCTGAACTGACCTGATAGGTTTTGTCTGGACTTGAAAAGACTTGAAATCTCCATGTTGACCTGAATGGACTGGAGTCGACCTGAATGGATGTAAAGGATGTGAGTAAACCTGGTGTGAATGAACGGGGACTGACATGACTGGGCCATATGGACGTGGATGGCGTCAAGTAACCTGGTGAAAAAGACACGTAAATAGACGGAGGGCTGGGTTGTACAGTGTTCCTTGCATGGACTGGTGACATGATTAGGGCTATAAACAAAAGGATCATTGAACACAACTATGACATGAGCAGATTCAACGTAAGCAATGCTGTTGTCAAATATTGCAGTGATACTAGCAACTTTATTCAAGACAATGGAATTTTTGTGTTAGCCAAACCCTTGGTACGCCTGGTCAACTAGCGGACAACCTATTCAGCTTCTTTGACGTAAAGAATGTTGTCACAACTCTGGCCTACATTACTGAAGGTGATCATTGTGTCAGTACACTTGAAGTCGCGGGTTCGACACCCAGGCCCACCACTGGTAGGGTGTTTTTACCCCAGTCGCATGGAAATGAAAAAGGGACCTGGATGTGTAAAGCGACGATTGCATGGAGTAGTGTGTGGGAATGTTTAGGTGCTTTCCTTGTCAGTCACGCAGCTCCCAACGTCCTTCCATTTAAATTTTTAGTATGACATACAAAGAGTACGTGAATATCATTATATCTCATGTATTCCCCGAGAAGCTAATAATGACGACGTCCCCAGGAGTGAATTATATCAAGCAAATATTCACCACACACCAGTATCTTGCGGTGTGAGAGAGGGTTAGTTGAGTTTTGTTGAAGGATGATTTGTGTTGTGACAGTGAGGTGCATGAGGTTAGTGTGTTGTGGTATGGGTGGCTGCATTGTGGTGTGGGCATAGTGGATTGTTTGTCAGTTGTATGTTGGGTTGGTATTGTAGCAGGGAAGGGTGAGGGCCACATCGTAGTCTGTCTAAGTGCCCTGGTGTCTCTCTGGGTAGGGTAGGATCTGAGGGGTGGATGTTTGATGGTGGTTCAGGAAAGATGTACGGTAGTTTGGCTGCAGGTTTTCCATGGATGTGGTGGCTGTGTGTTTTTGTAACTTACCGGGTATGTGTTTGTGAAGTGTAATGTTGGGTGGAGGAGTAGGGTTATTACTGAGGCATTCTGTATCGTGTGTGTGTGTGTGTGTGTGTGTGTGTGTGTGTGTGTGTGTGTGTGTGTGTGTGTGTGTGTGTGTGTGTGTGTGTACCTGAAGAGAATTTACAGTAGAGAGTACAGTGAAGTCATAAGAGATTATAAAAAAATAAAACTATGATGAGAAAGATCACAGTATGAGACCTGATGGAAGGATGGTAAGCAGGGAGCGAGGAGGACCGAGATAGATCGACTCGCTGCTCGACACTGAGTGGCCGGGGTTCTGTCTGATGCTGTCATACCCTTCCTTTAATGAAAGAAAAGCATTCGGGAGCCAAATGCTAATCGCCCGCAAGCATATGCTGTTGGCCAAGTCCAAAATTTGGTCATATCTTGATACCCTGAAGGTGTCATGTTGATAGCTTTGGCAGATATTTTGGTGACCTTGACCTTGACCCCGAGTGCCCATTTTCGAGATTTTGGCCATATCTCTATACCCAGAAGGTTTCATGTTGACAGCTCAAGCCGTTCATGAGATATAATAGTGCTAAAGGCGGGTGATGAAAACCAGTTGAGCCAGTCATTTTGGCGATCTTGACGTTGACTCGACGGCTCATTTTAGAACTCGTCCAAGATTTTGACTATACCTTGATGCCTTGAAGGTTCCACGATGAGAGCTGAAACCGTTCATAAGATATAATGGGAACACACACACACACACACACACACACACACACACACACACACACACACACACACACACACAAACGACACCCAACCAGGCTTCGAGGGACGCAGGTGTAACAATACGTCGTCTAACTAAAGTGTTAAAGTCAAATTCTTTCCCTTAATTTGCCGTTCTTTTATCTTTGTCCTGCTTTTCATCTGTCACTCAAAATTCGTCTTTATCTGCCTTCTTTTCTTCTTTTGTTCTGTCCTTTCCTTTTCTCCCTTCTTTCCTCCTTTTTGTTTCTGTCTTTTTTTATTACGCTTTTCTAGTTTCCTTTCTTAACTATAGCATAGCGATAAAACTACTATGGAAATAGGAGCTAAGGTGATGTAAGGCGGTGCGGCCTGAGATTCTAACAAAGGTGTCTTGAGTTCCACCCTGTTTAGATAATGCTTCTGTTTTTGTCACTCTTTTTTTTTTTTTCCTTTCTCTTTCTTTTTCCCGTTGCATTCTTTCTTCTTCTCTGTGTTCCCTCTGTAGTGTTTTCCCAATTTCTGACCTTTTTCTTGCCCCTTTATTATTAATTCATTATCTGCTCATCAATTGTAACCTACATCAGCGTCATCATCGTATTCAACAACATCATAGTAGTTTACTGCATATCACAACCACCACCACCATCATCATCATCATCATCATCACTGTCATCATCATTATTCAAACAACATTATATTCATCAACTCCTATATCACCGTTATCAACATCATAGTAACTTACTGAATATCACGATCATCACTACCATCCCCGCTACCATCACTGTCATTATCACCATAATTATCATCACCATCATCATCATCGTCTTCACCATCACCATCGTCATCAATACCATAATTACGACCATTAGTTAGAGTACAGCCACAACTAGATTACAGCGTCACAAGCTACAGAAGAAGTAGGAGGCAAGATGAAGTAAGGTGCAGCTGCCTGGGCCTCTACTACACCTGTACTAAGTTCAAACCTTAACCCTACATTCTTGTGTGCCTCCTTTTCTATACTTCCCACTTCCTCTCCTTTTCGCTATTTTTTTTCTGTGTTGCCTC
This sequence comes from Coenobita brevimanus, assembly GCF_032717465.1. Lineage (NCBI taxonomy): Eukaryota > Metazoa > Arthropoda > Malacostraca > Decapoda > Coenobitidae > Coenobita > Coenobita brevimanus. Next base: position 16,349,709 of record NC_137062.1, on the reverse strand, counting down.
CTTCTCTCTTTCATTCGTACCTCTCTGTCTCTTTTTTTTTTTTTTTTCGTTTCATCCACTGTTGGTGTTTCTTTCCGCTCTATCACATCTATTTTCCTTTTTGGGGGGTGAGTGGGAGAAATGCTGCTTCAGCTTCCTATATATTGTTCTTTTACGTTTCTCTCTCCTCACTTTTTTCCCTTCCTTTCTTCATTCTTCATCAGTTGTTTTCTTTCGTCCTTGTTTTCTCCACTAACACCATAAGTAACAAGGGAGGAAAGAGGCAAGATGACGTAGTGGAGCGGCCTGGAACTCCACTACAGCTGTATGTACCTTTACTGTTTATATCTGATTTTCTTTCTTTTTCCCAATCCTTCTTTCCTTTTCCTTCATTACATTTTTTGTTTCTTTTTCTTTCTGCTTATCTTCTTTTTTTCTCTCTCCTTCATTCTTTCTCTTTCTTCATTTAGGCTGACATTTGCCTTTCTCTTTTCTTTATCATTTTCCTTTCCTTTTTTTTTTTCTTTTATTTCTCGCTTCCTTTTTCTTTCTTCTTCCTTTTCTTTTTCTCCTTTCTTTCTTCACTACATACTGCAGCAACAACTGATCAAGAGATGTAGAAGTCATCGTCATGTAAGGTGGAGCGACCTGGCACTCAAATATAAGTGTCTAGAGTTCAACCCTCATCATCAGAATGCTCCTGTATTGGTCCATCTTTCTCATTTCCCTTTTTCTTTCTCCCTTTGCTTTCTGTTCATGCTGCTGCTGATTTCTGTTCCACTTTATTTCTTTCTTCTTCTTCTTTTTTTTTTTTTTTTTTTTATCTTTGACTCAGGTGTGCAACCAGCCTTTGTGGGTTGGTGATAAAATGAGTACCAAGGGTAACACCTAGGGAAGGTAACTGTGGTAACCTGGATGATGCAGTGGCCTTGTATCCCAGGATATTGGGTGAATAACCCGCCACAGGCTCAAAGGCCTATGTCACCAAGATGAGCACGGCGGCTAAGCGCCTCATGGCGTCTGTTCCCACCTTTACCTGTTACCTTTACCCTCTGGTCCTCTTTATATTTCATTTTTACTCCTTTTTCATAATATATTCTTTTCGTCTTTTACTCTTTTATTTGAATCATACTTTTTCATTTACTTTCTTTTTATAATTTCTTTCTCCTTGTTGCCCACTGTTTTCCATCATATTACAGAATTACAAGTTACAAGAGGTGGTAAGTGGTGGCGACCATCATCCATTCACTTGATGTAACGCTACCTACTTTTTCCATCCCCTTTCATAATCTACAGTATTTCTCTTTGCTTTCCTGTCTTCCTACTTCTCCCATTCTTTCCTGTCGCTTTGTATTGCTCTTCTTTCCACTCCAAGCGACTTCTGCACTAAGCAACAAGCTATTGCTTTCATGTAACTCAAGAGAGTATTGACAACTCTGGGTGGTAACCATATAGGCAAATAACGGAGGGTTTGGAGCCTGCTATGCTGCCCCTGTTAACTGGGTGGAGAAACACAAATGGGGTGTGCATCCAGGAAACAAATCGCCAGAGTCTTCTCTGTGCCTTGCTGTGGTGAGGCGCTTGCCTCCGCTAGGGAACATCAGGTCACTGGACGGGATGGCCCTGCAGGGGTGGCTGTTTGCCTACGGCTGATGGGTCTGCTCGGCCAGACAGACTGGGGCTGATCAATGACAAGTTACAAGAGAGGTGGGAGGCGAGAGGAAGTAAGTAGGAGATGAGACTGGGTAGAGTCGAACGGCCTGGGTCTCTGCACCAGAGGACAGGAGTTCAACTGCAGCTGGAAGTATCCTTTTTTGCTGTCATTAATATCTTCCTCACATCCACCACCACCACCACCATCATCATCATCATCATCATCATCATCAGAGCCAACACACATCACTATTTAACATCATTAACACCATCCCCATTACAGGTGTGTAGAAATAAAGTTTTCCATCATCATCATCATCATCATCATCAAAGACAACCCATATCACAAAATCAGAACAACATTAACACCATCGACATTGCTTATTCTGTAGAAATAAGTTTTTAATAAATCATCATTATCACCATCACCATCATCATTATCATCACTTTCCGTATAATCATAATTCCATCAACAGTAAGCAACAACTAGTATCACTACCGCCACCACATTCATCATCATCATCATCATCATCATATTCTTTCTTTCCAGTTGTCTTTCCCTCTGCATTATAGTACATCATCACAAGGTACAAGAGAGGTGGGAGGGGATATAAGGGAAGCTGTAGCGGTCTGACACTTTGCTACACCTGTACTGTGTTGCAACCTTTTTCTTTTTACTTAATCATTTATTTTCCTTATATTTCGCGTTCTTTTTGTCATTTATACGCCTTTTGTATCGTATTCTTATTTCTTGCGTTCTTTCTCCGTTTCCTTTTTTTCCCTTGTCTCTTTATGCCCTGTCATTTATTTCTCCTGTGTATAACCATTTTCTGTCATTTTCTTTCTCCTTTCTCCCGTTTCATTCCTTTTCTTTCCATTATCTAATTCTTTTTTATATTCAATTTTTCCTACCTCTTTCCCCCTTCATCATATTACATCACACTCTACAGGAATAGTAGCAGGTGAGACGAAGATTATAATCATCAGTACCAACATACATCATCATCACTACCATTACCACCACCACCATCATTATTATTTTTCTTGCAGTCATCAAATCATCACCATCATCATCATCATCACTACCATCATCACAATCCTCACTATTCACATCAAAACCAACATCCATTATTATTACTATACCGTAATTACAATCATCCTCATTATTCACACAATCATTCTCAGCATCATTACCAATTCACTAATTGTTTATTATCAATACAAACTTACATCACCACCAGCATCATCACCATTAGCTACATTAGATCTAGGCCACCACTACAGTTCGTCCACCTTAACTTGCCAAAGGTTTCTGTCATTTTCCTCTTTCCAACGCAGTGTGTCCAGGCATCTCGAAATGAACGGATCATGAATTTGACTCTCAGTTATTACCCGTCCCCGCCCGGGAGGGGTTCGGGGACGGCTATTGTTTTCACTCAGTTTGTCTGTTTGTTTGTTTGCCTTCATGTCTGTCTGTCTGTCTGTCTGTTAACAACTTTATAAGAAAACTAAAATTACAGGAATGATGGGCTATGACCTTCTGATCACCTGAAATTTTGAGCCAAACTGGGCCAAGGTCCAGGCTGTAGAGCCAGAAAAATTGTAATAAAACGGGGACCAGTACAAATCGTGTTTACGCCATAACTCCTTTCAAATTCGTCGTAACGCATGAAACCAAAACCTAAAGCTGCATCTTTCAAATATGCATCCTATAACATGCCTCATTACATCACAGTGGTCCCCCCCCCCCCACAGTTAGCGACAGGGGGGTCAATGTCAGGTGAGTCGGGCCTAAAACTTCAAAAAGGCATAAAATCGTCAATTTTATCCCGATTTGCTCCAGATTTGATGTGTGACAACTTTAACTAGATATCCCGTTGTGTTTATACGTCAGCACTATAATGAGTGCCGAGGACGGGATTATTGTGCTTATCTTGTCTTGGTTTTGTTTTTTCTTGGAGGGAACAATTTGCAGGCTCCTGGCTTTTGGTTCCTTCTTCTTTGCATAAAAAAAAAAAAAAAAAAAAAAAAAAAGACTACTACGGCTCTACATCCTTTCAGTAGCACTCCTTCATGACCAAGATCATATTCTAGAGTCCTTTGCTACAACTCAGTGTTGACGATGGAAAGTTGGTAATTTTAGGTTATGCTAAACTGTACAAAATACACCAAAGTACCCAGTGATAATCTCTTATTCTAGTTGTACACTCAAGTTTGAGAGATGTTTAAGTAGACAGAGTATTGCACTAATTTCTAGTCTTCATATCTTGTTATAGCTCAGCAATCGAGATGGAGAGATGGCAATTTTAGGCCCAGGGAGGCAGGAGGCGATATGGAGGCGATATGGAGATAGGTAGAGCGGCCTGGCACTACTATACCTGTCTGTTCTTCCACATCATACCTTTACACACCGTGTTTTACTTGGTTGTTTTAATTCGTCCAAATTTTTCTTTCTTTGCTTTTGAATGTTCTCATTTTCTTTTTTAGTTCTCATTTTCATACTTTTTTTTTTTTTTAACCTTTGTCATTTCTATTCTGCTCGTTTCTTTCCTTCCACCATTCAGTTTCACTTTTCTTTTTCAACGTTTTTCTACTCCCTTTCCTTTTCTTTCTGTTTTTCTCGTCAATATTACAAGGTACAAAATATCACAAGGTACAAGAGGTAGGAGGTGAGACGAAGCAAGGTGGAGCGGCCTGGGACACTGCTACAGGTGTACTCAGATAACACCTGTACCATTTATACCTCCTTTTATTTTTGACCACCATACTTTCTTTGTCTCACATTTCACATTTGTTTTCGTCTCTCTTTTCTCCTGTTTTCTCAGTATCCTTCTTTGTTTCTCACTATCTTTCTTGCTTGTCCATTTCTTTCTTTTCTTCTTTCTCTTTCTCTTTTTCCTTCATTGGTTCAAGTCCTTTCTCTCATCCACATTTATCATTTTTTGCTCACTTCATTTCTTTATTCCTTCCTACTGTTTTTGTTCACTATATTACAACAATAAGGCATCAAAAAGAGTAGGAGGCAGGATGAAGTAGGGTGGAGCCACCTGGGACACAAATGAAGGTGTCTGGAGTTCAACCAGCCTGTCGTTGGTGCCTCCTTTTTCATTTCTTCTCTCATGCTCTTTTCTTCTCCTTTCCTTCGTTTTCTGTTGATTGTACCCGGTTTCTTGTTCATATTTCTTGTCTTTTCCTTTTTTTTTTTCAACTTTCATTTTTTTTTCCTCTTTCCCTCATATGTTATCCGCTTTTTCTTTTTACTTTTTCTTTATATCTCCCATGCTTGATTTTTATTACTAGTTCTCTTCCTTTCCTTCCCATCGTGCTATTTAACTTTTCTATTTCCTTTTCCCGGTTTCTGGTTCCAAGTTGCTCGCTTGCTTGCGATTCATGGGTCTGCTTGGCCAGACAGACTGGGGTTCAGCCAAAAAAAAAAAAAAAAAAAAAAAAAAAAAAATCTCCTCTCTAATCCACCGGTACTGCAGCATCAGCGGTTTTAAGAGAGGTGGTGAGATGTAATGATATTATCATTGGCACTAATGTTGTGTACATTATTATTACCACCACCATCATCACCAACACAACATTAACCACAATTTCCACGAGTATCATTTCATAGTTATTATCCGTACCGTACAATTATAATTATCACAATCAAAATTAACCTACAGTACATCACTTCCACCATCATTACCATCATCATACCGAACTCTTAACTCTTTTCACCATTAGGAACATTACATCAAAGCCACCATTACATCACAAGCTACAAGAGAGGTAGGAGGCCAGATAAATTAAGATGCAGCGGCCTGGGGCTCTACTGCATCTCCACCCAGTTCACACCTTCACGTGTCTTCGCTGGTTTCCTTTCCTACTATCTATTCTTTTCTGCTCATTTGTTTCTTATTTTCCCTTTGTATCCCATTCTTTTTGCTCATCTTTCGTTTTTCTTTTCTGTCTCCCATTGTCATTCCTTCCACTCTTTATCCTTTCTTTTTCATCTTGTTTAATTTATTTCCTATTTTCTCTTTTCCTTCTTCTGTCTTTTTTTATCTCTAATGATTTTATGTTTTCCGTCTCCACCACATTTCAACATTACAAGCTACAAGAGAGGTAGGAGGTGAGATGAAATAAGGTGGAGCGGCCTGGGACTATAGGTGTACCTGTACCAAGTTAACACCATTTCCATTTGTACTTCACATTCCTTCCTGATCTATATTCTTTCCTTCTCCTTCACGTTTCGTTTCATTTCATCCCATTTCTTTCTTTCATTCTACAGTTCTTTCTTTCTTTCCTTTTCTTTCTTATACTTTGTCCTCCCAATCCTCTTTTCTCATTCCCTTTCATTCCAACTTTTTGTTTCTTTCTTTGTTTCTTTCTCCATTGATTATGTTTTATCTACTTTCTCTCTTCACTTTGTTATTGTACTAAAGCAACAAGGGAAGAAGGAGCCAAGGTGAAGTAAGGTGGAACGACCAGGGACTCTGATAAAGGTGTCTGGAGTTCCACCCCAATTAGGTCCATAATGGCTCCTTTATTTTTACTTTCTCCTCCCGTTTTTCCTTCATTTTCTTTCGTATTTTGTCTGTTTTACTCTTTATGTTTCTTCGTCTTTCCTTCATTCTTTTTCTTCCTTTCTTTTTCTTTTATCATTTTTATTCATTTCTCATTTCTTTCTGTCATTCGTTTTTCCTTTTTACCTTCTTATTTCTGTCTCCTGTTCTCTGGCATTTTTTTTTTTTCATTATTTCACTCATTTTAAAAGTATATCGTATGGCTATTCATTCCTATTTTATAAATTTTCCCAATTTCTTACTAAGTCTTCTTCCTTTCTTCCTCAGTTATATTACAGTATCACAAACTATATGAGGGGAGAGAGGCAAGAGAAGCAAGCTTATTATCATCAAAACTAATTTACTGGACATCATCGTGATTACTACCACTATCATTGCAACCATCATCATCATCGCTACCATTATCTTTATTGTTAAAACTATTCTCAGTAAGTCTGTCCTAAATCACTATCACCATAATCATAATGATGCTGATAATCTCTAGCACCATTACCTACAACAGATCAAAGTCAGCACACTCTTACAGTACCACAATCTACACAAGATGGAGTAAACGAGATAAAGTAAGGTGCAGCGGCCTCCAACTCAACTACAGTCCTAACAAGTTTGAACTTTGACACAGATATCTCCCATATTCTTTCTTCTTTGTTTACTTTATTGTGGTTTCATCTTTGTTATTTTGTCTGTAATCATTTGCTTATTTTTTCTTTGGTTATTATTATCGCATCATTCTTATGTCCTTCTATCTCCTCCCTTTCTTCCTCATCTTTTCTTTCCCTTAGTCACTTTCCTTTTCCTTGTTTCCCTCTCCCTTCTAAGCCTCTCTCTCTCTCTCTCTCTCTCTCTCTCTCTCTCTCTCCCTCCCCACTACCTGTATATCTTTGTTTGTCTGTTTTTCTTCTTTCTTCCATCCTCCACACTGTTACAGCATTACAAGCTGCAGAGACTCAGTAGGCGAGATGGTGTAATGACAAAGTATAAATTATATACGTTTCCTATGATACAGTGTCAGTACAGACACGATTTAGTTCAAGTTCTTAACAAGTTCGACATCAGTTATGAAAGTTTATTCAAAATAATGCATGATACTGTGACGAGAAAATTGGGATGAATCTCAAATGTAAGAAATGCAACACTAGTCTAAGGAAATATTACTTTAATATACGCGTAGTGGAACAACGGAATAAACTAACAACAATAGTGGTAGTACCAGAACTATAGATACATTACAAACTTGTCTAGATTAATATTTGTAGAGTCTAGTCAATAACTATCTATCTATCTATCTATTGTCAGACGCCTCAATCCCGTTCGGGGTGGCCACAAACAAATCGCCTCCACGTCGCCCTGTTCCCCACCATTTCACTGCCCCGCTCCCAACTCACACACCCCTCTCTCATATACCTCTCAATAACTGATTGTGTATATTTCCAGGCTGACGTGTATCGTGACGACAGTGAGACGAGTACAGTCAGCCTCGTCTTTCGCGGTACTCCACTTTGCCGGCTCCGTTTTTTCCTGGGTGAGTAAACCATCACAAAATACACTACAGGGTGGACCAAAAGTCTCCATACATAGGAATAATTGTATCTCTTTCCAGGTACCCTTCTAGAATGCCTTTGTGTTAACGCGAGTTCATCATGAGTGGCAGAGACGCATCCGTGTGTGTTTTTATAAGTAATGGCAGCCGTGTAGAGCAGGTTTGGGGAATAAAGTGAATGTTTGTAAAAAATAGTTACTTTCCCAATGCATGGACAGTTTTGGACCACTGTGTAGCTCAGGCGATATATGGGGACGATTTAGCGAAATGTTTTGTTAAACCATCTAAATATCAGTACCAACAGACTCTATACTACCATCCTCATCACTGACCCTGCCACCACCACCATCAGTATCATCATCATCATTGTCTTGATGGTCACCATTATCATTACGATCATCATTATCATTATCTATACAGCTTACAATAAGCACAATAAATCGAAACATCACCACTTCCATCAACATTATCATCACCACCAGTATCATCAAAATCATCATCAACATTATCATCAGAGTCATTATCACTATCACCATCATCATCTGCTACTTAGATCTGGACATTATTGCACATTACAGCATCACAAGCTACAAGAGAGGTACAGTAGAAGGAAAAATGTAAGGTGGAACGGCCTGGGACTCTACTACAGGTGTACCGCCTTCCACTTAATTCTCTTGCATGCCTCCTTTTCTTTTCCTTTATCATTTTCTTATTTCTCTTACACTTTAGGTCTCCACACTTTGCTACTGTATCTCCTCCGTTTCTTTCTATTTTTTCTCCTTTTTCTTCTTGGCGTCGTTTCTTTATTTATCAACCAAATCGCCCATTTCTTTCACCACTTTCACAGTTTCATGGCGAGACACGGGTCACGCGGTCGACGAACGAACGTGCCTAATTTCTATATTTTTGTTCCTGTGTCTGGAGTTTTCCCAGGCTATGCTCCAGTTGGACAAATTAAGGATGGTTGTGAACATGATGATGATGATGGTGGTGGTGGTGGTGATAATGTATGCCTGGAATTGTGAACCATTTTTTCTGGGCACTATAGATGAGCGATTGTTATACGCACGGTTTAAATCAAATCATGGCAACATCAGTCTGTTTGTGTGTTATGCACCTACTAATGATGCACTCGATGAAAGGAAAGACACATTTTATGAAAAGTTGCAAGAAGGAGTAGGAAGGGTACCAAGACATGATGTTTTGATCTGTGTTGGAGACTTTAATGCAGTAATGGGCTGTTCAAATAAGGGATTTGAGGCATGTATGGGTAAGATGGGAGTTGGTAGTAGGATGAGTGAAAACGGAGTGAGGTTTGGAAGCTTCTGTCTAGCAAATGACTTAGTCATCGGGGGCACATTCTTTCAGCATTGCAATATACACAAGACAACTTGGGTGTCGCCGTGTGGAAAATATAAAAATCAGATTGATCACATCGCTATCAGTAGGAGGCATAGAAGTTCTCTGCTAGATGTTCATGTTAAACGGGGAGCGGATATTGGTAGTGACCATCAACTCAGCATTGCAAAAATAAGGTTTAAACTTAAAAATCAGAAGAAGGAAAAATCTGGTGTTGGTAGATACGATATTGTTAAGCTTAGAAGAGAAGGAGAAGAAAAGGAGGAATTCAGATTAGAATGCAGAAATAGGTTTTTGGTGTTGGAAACGTTGGAAGAGGGGGAGAGAAGTGTAGATGAGATGTGGGAGGATGTGAACAAAGTTTTGCATGAGACTGCTGAATGTACGATTGGAAGGAGACATAGATTCAGGAGAAAGAAATGGATATCAGAGGAAACGTGGGATATGATAAAAAAGAGAGGTGAGGCTAAATTGAGGAGTGAGATGCAATGCGTTGATGAACGAGAGATTGAATTAGCAAGAGCTACGTACTGGAGTTTGAATTCAGAAGTAAGAAGGTTAGCTAGGAGAGATAAAAGAAGATGTGTGGATGAAAAGGTTGCAGAGACTGAAATCTTAATAAACAAAAATGATGGACAGAGTCAAAGAATAGCATATGAATCGATTAGAGAACTGAGTGGTAATGCAGGTAAACGCAAGGAAATACCAGTTAGAGACAGGGAAGGAAATTTATTGACCAAAGATGGAGATATTAAAAATAGATGGAAAGAGCATTTTGAGACAGTTCTTAATAGACCAATACCACCAGAAGAGGATATACCGTCTGCTCAGGAAGATTTAAATATAGAAACAGGAGAGTTGAGGCTTGCAGAAGTGGAGAAAGCAGTAAAACAGTTAAAGAATAATAAGGCACCAGGGGAGGATGGTTTATTTCCGGAAATGTTTAAAGTGGAGGGGGATAGATTAATAATGATCTTGACCAAGCTATTCAATAAGATATGGGTGACAGGGGTTACTACCATCAGTTTGGAAGAATGGTGTAATTGTTAAAGTTCCGAAGAAGGGAGACCTGAGTGAATGTGGTAATTGGAGGGGAATCTCTTTGTCACCGATAGCTTTGAAAGTTTTCAGTAGAGTGTTGTTAAATAGGTTGGAGCCTGTGGTTGGGGGTATTCTGAGGGATGAACAGGCTGGTTTTAGAAAGGGACGTGGTTGCAATGATCAGATCTTTATAGTTAGGCATTTGATGCAGCAAGTTAATGAAATGAGAGTACCCTTAAGTCTTTGTTTTGTTGATTTTGAAAAGGCTTTTGATAGTGTTTCGAGAGAGACTATGGGGAAGATCATGAGACATTATGGAATACCAGAGGAGTTTGTGAGGGTCATTATGAACATGCATGAGGACACATTTTGTAAAGTGATGGTTGATGGTTGTCTGAGTGATTCATTTGAAGTCAAGTCCGGAGTAATTCAAGGTGGTGTTCTATCGCCTTTACTATTTATATTGGTCATTGATTACATTATGAAACGCGTTGGAACAGAAACCGGTGCAGGTATACTTTGGGGAGAGAACAGGAAACTTTTGGATTTAGATTATGCAGATGATATAGTTTTGATTTGTGATGGGCCAGAAGAGATGCAGAGAGTGTTGGACTGTTTGGTGAGTGAAGGTCGCAAGGTGGGTTTGGTTATTAATTGTGGAAAAACTGAAATAATCAATATGAATATGGAAAATGCGCAGGAATGTGTAATTGGAGGTATGGTTGTAAAGCAAGTTGATAGGTTTAAATATTTAGGTACTTCTTTAGCCAAGGATGGTTCTTTGAACTTTGAATTCGAGGAAAGGTTAAAGAAGGTTAATCAGGCAATGGGAATGCTTAAAAATATTTGGAATAATAACAATTTTTCTGTGCATACAAAAATCAAACTTTATAAGGTAATGGTTAGGAGTATCTTAATTTATGGACACGAGTCTTGGTACAGCACAGTGACTATGGAAAATAAATTCTTGGTGTTTGAAAACAAAGCACTTAGAAGAATATTAGGAGTTAAGTGCTGGGAAAGGATACCAAATAGTAGAATTAGAGAAATAACGGGATTGCAGCCGGTCAATGAATATGTTAGGTTTTCACGATGGAAGTGGCTAGGACATGTGTATAGGAGACAGGGAATAGTACGAGGTACACCAGGGTGGGTGGCACTTGGTAAGAGAGGTAGAGGAAGGCCAAAAGAGACGTGGGTGAGGACAATGAGACGGGAAGTTGGAGATGAGTGTTGGGGAGATCTTGAGGAGTTAGCACAAGATAGGATGTGGTGGTGTGAGTTCATCGAGGCCCTATGCATCCCCGAGGGTGCCACAGGAAATGATTGATGATAAAAAAAAGCTTTCAGTAATACTATCATTTCCATTTTGAAATTTCCAGATACTACTCCCCCCCCCCTCTCTCTCTCTCTCTGATTACAGAGGTCAAAGCCACAAGTTTCCTGCTTCCTGCGATCTCTAGTCTTTCAAACGCAGTGTGTCCAGGCATCTCGAAATGATCGGATCTTGAATTTGGCTCTCTCTTGTATTTTGTTTTTCTCTTGGAAGGAACACTTATTGCGGGCTCATGGCCTTTGGTCCCTTCTTCCTAGCATTAAAAAAAAAGTACATTAAATCCATACCTAGAACAACCCCTTCAGTACGATGACCAAATATATTCCATTCTTGCTACCAAAAGGCAGTTTTATTCAGCTAAGAGTCCTAATAGAGCAGGGATTAATGTAGACGATACCCAGCCCCTCCAGTGCCACATGTTTTCCCGAAGCTGCATAAATGGAAAAATAACATGAAAAATGAGAGGATGAGACTGGACACAGGCGAACGGCCTGGGTCTCTGTACCAGAGGTTAGCAGTTCAAGGCTACATCTCATTTTTGGGGGGTCATTATTATCTTCACCATCCCTATACCATTATCATCATCATCATCATCATCATCGCCATCATTAGCAAAACAGTTAACATCACCACTGAACCTTCTTTAACCCATTTCCATTAATATTGGTCAGATCTAAGATTTTTCATCATCGTCGAAGCCAACCCACATCATCATTCAGCATCATTAACACCATCGATATCAATGGATGTGTAAATCTGTTTTCTCTTTACATTGTTATCGTCATACCATCATTATCATCATGAATTTCCCAATAATCATTATCTCCAATAATAAGCAGCGACCAGCATCGTTTCCACCACCACAATCATCATCATTTTCTTTGTTTTCTGTTCTCCTTTCTTCCACATTGTAGTACATCATCGCGATCTATAAGAGGCTGTAGGTGGTGACCACCATCAGCCACTCATATGAGGTACACCTGCCTTCCATTTCCTTCACTTTTATCATTCTTGGTCTTTTTCTTCCGTCTTTCCTATTACTTTTATTAGTTTTTTACTTTTTCTAGCCGACTTCAATGAGTGGCAAGTTTAATACTTTTCTGTAACCCCGGAAACCATTTACAACGCTGGGTGGTAACTATATAACCAGTAACAAGATGATGTGGGGCCTACTATGGTGTTCCTGTTAACTGGGTGGAGAGACACAAATGCGGCGTTCATCCAGGAACCAAACCTCAACACTCTTCCCAGAGCCTGTCGCAAGGGAACATTAGTTCTCTGCACGGGATGGCACTGCAGGGGTGGTTTATTGCCTGCGGTTGATCAGGACTGCTCAACAACAACAACAACAACAACATCGCGCTACAAGTTAGGTCGGAGGGAATATGATTTACTTGCAGTGGTCTGTTCTGCCCTGTATGTATTTGTTCTCGTTGTCTTGTTCTTTAATCAGTGCTTTTCTTTTTCTTTTTTTCGTTGTAATGCGCCTTTTAATTTTTTTTTTTTTTCGTTCTTTCTTCAGTCCCATCTTTTTTTCACCATTATCTTCTTTATATCCCATTATTCTTCTTAGTAATGAATATTTTCGCGGTATCTTTTTCCATTCTCTCGTTTTATGTCCTTTTCTCCTCTGCAATTATTCCTACAAGTATAATCTCTCTTTCCCTCCATATATTCCATCACCAGCTACAGGAGGAGATGACATGACATAAGGTTATCATCATCATTAATAATAAGACATCTTAAGTGAAAGAGGAAAAAAAAAAAACGATAAATAAGGCAAAAGAAGGGAGGGAAAGGGAAAGGTCTGAGTTCGTACACCTGCTGTAGTGGAGTCCCAGGCTGCTTCACTGTGCTTCATATAACGTCCTGCCACTCCTGTAGCTTGTGATGATGCAATATACTAAAGAAAAATGGGAGAGAGAAGAAAAGAAAGGAAGACTGAGAATAAGGAATAGGAGAAGTACAGGAAAGAGAGAAACTGGTGAAAACAATAGGACGAGGAGGTAAGGGAAAAAGGGAAAGGAGAAAATGACAACGAAAATTAGGTAGAACAAAAAGTACAAAAAGAAGGAGAAATATGATAGCAAGAGAAATATGAGAAATATATACATTTATAAAGGACCCGGAAAAAAAAGGCGTTACAAAGCAGAGAGAGAAAAGAGGTTCCAAACGATATTAAACGTGAGGCCAGCACAGGTGTAGTGGGTGCCAGGCCGCTCCACCTTACTCCATCTCACCTCCTACCTCCCTTGTAGCTTGTGGTACTGTGTGACAGTGGTGGCTTTGATCTGTTGTAATTAATGGTGCTGGAGATGACAGTGACGCTGATGACGATGTAGTTGGTGATGGTGATGATGGTGGTGGTGGTGATGACTGTGGTAATGATGATGATGATTTAGGATAGATGTAATGAGATTTATGTTGACTGCATAGAAAATGATAGCGATGCTGCTGCTGCTGCTAATGATGATGATGATGATGATGACGGTGATGATGATGATAATGATGACGGTGATGATGATGATGATGATAATGACGGTGGTGATTTTGGTTGCAATGGGACTGGTAGTGATATCGATGGTGATGCTTAGAAACGTATTATAATTATAACTGTATTACTTCATCGAGCCTCCAATCTCTCATGTGGTCTATGATACTGTAACATAAATAACAAGACAGGGATGAACGAAGTGTTTTAGAAAGTGGAAGTTTTTAAAGAATGAAAAATTACTAACAGTTTGAGTAAAATACAAGGCGGTCCAAACAATGATACAAATTATCAAGAAACTGCCAAAGAACGGAAAAAGGAAATGGGAGCGTAAAACGGACAGAGAATGAAAGAAGTAGAGAGGAAAAAAAAAAAAAAGGAAAAATAAGAATAAAAACGAAAGAAAAATAAGAAAAAAACATGAGACGTGCAATCATAATAAGATGTAAGAATGAATGTGAAAGACAAGGGAAAGGAAAAAAGAACAATAAAGGAGTCGCAATGAAATTCCTGGGGTGGAACTCCAGACACCTTTATCAGAGACCCTGGTCGCTCCACCTACTTCACCTTGGCTCCTTTTTCCCATGTTGTTTTTTTACTGTAATACAGTGAATAAAGAAAGAAGACTTAAACGAAGGAGAAGTAAATATATGAGCAAATAAAGGTAGATGGAATGAAGGGATATGAATAAGGAGGAGCGAGGAAACAAAGTACGAGTATAAGGAAGGAGAAGGATAAAGAGAGAGACCTGTTGAAAGAGCGATATACATGGGACGAAGTGAAAGGAAACGTGAAGGAGACGGAAAGAACCAACGATACGAAGAAGGAACGTGAAGTGTATATGGTAAGGGCGTTAACTTCATACAAGTACACCTAGAGTCCTAAGCCACTCCACCATACTTCATCTCGCTTCCTACCTCACTTGTAGCTTGTAATGCTGAAATGTGGTGGAGAACGAAAGGATAAAATCAACAAAGATAAACTGAGAGAGAAGAAGAAAAGGAAAAAAAATACGAAAAGAAAGAGATAAAAAAAAAAAAAAGAAGAGAGAGAAAAAAGGTCAAGGAATTACGAGACAGAAAATCAAAAGAAACAAAAGAGGAAAGATGAGCGAAAATAAATGTGAGACAAAAGAAAAACAAGAAACAAATGAACGGAAAAAATGATATGGTAAGAAAAGTAAACACTGATGTGAAGGTGTGAACTGGGTAGAGATGCAGTAGAGCCCCAGGCCGCTGCATCTTAATTCATCTGGCCTCCTACCTCTCTTGTAGCTTGTGATGTTGTAATGTAGTGGTGGCTTTGATGTAATGTGCCTAATGTTGGTGGTGTTACAGGTACGAGAATGATGATGGTGGAGGTGATGTAGGTTAATTTTCATTGTGCTAACTATATGGATAATAACTGTGATGCTGATAGAGGTAGAAATGGTGATTAATGTATTGGTGGTGGTGGTGTTGGTAATACTGTTGTACAAAGCATTAGCGCCGATGATAACATCATTTTATCTCACCTCCTACCTCTCTTAAATTCAGCTGGTGATGCTGCAGCGTATTAGAGAATGAGAATAAGAAAGATGTTATTGAATAACCCCTAAACGTTTAACTGAGCAGACCCATCAACCGGAGGCAAGCAAAATCATAAAGTGACAAAGAAACTGTGAATGCAAAGGGAACAAAATTAAATAATACATTGGGAAGAAAATAGATGATAATTTAAACATAAGCAAGGATGGGAGACGTGAAGTAAAAATGAGAGGATAACAAATGATACAGAGAGGAAAGAAAAAATGAAGGAAGTAGATAAGGAAAAATAAATGAAAAGGACAGAAGAAATGAGAACATGAAAAACAGGACAATAAATACAAAAGGAAGGAAGGGGATGAAAACAACATGGAAGATAAAGGAAAAAGAAAAGAAAAGGAGGACTCGGCGAAACTGGGGTTGAACTCCAGACACCTTCATTTGTGTCCCAGGTGGCACCACCCTACTTCACCTTGACTCCTTCTTCTCTTGTTGCTTCATTGTTGTAATATAGTGAACAAAGACATTAGGAAGGAATAAAGAAATGGAGTGAACAGAAAATGATAAATGAGAAGGAGGGAAAGAAAAGGAAAAAAAAAAATTGAACGAAAAAGAGAAAGTAAGAGGAAAGAAATGGACAAGCAAGAAAGTGGGAAACAACGAAGGAAACTGAGAAAATAGGAGGAAAGAACGACGAGAATGATGGATGTGAAATGTAGGACATGGGTAGAAAGTAATGTGGTAAAAAGATAAAAGGAGGTATAAATGGTACAGGTGTTATCTGAGTACACCTGTAGCAGTGTCCCAGGCCGCTCCACCTTGCTTCATCTCGCCTCCTACCTCTTGTACCTTGTGATGCTGTAATATCGACGAGAAAGAATTATAAGTAAAGGAAACAAAGTTGAAAGAAAAGGTGAAAGAGAATGGCGAAAGAAAAGAAACGAGCAAGATAGAAATGGCTAAGGAGAAAGAAAACGAATTAAAGATGAAATTAAGATAAGGATAAATAAACAAAAACAACGAAAAAAGTCAAAATCAAGGAAAGAAAAACTTAGACAAATGAAAACAGACACGCAAAAAAGGATGTGTAAAGGTACGAAGTGTAGACAGGTATAGTAGTGCCACACAACTCTACCTACCTTCATATCGCCTCCTGCCTCCTTGGGTGTTTATAATGCTTTAATACTCTGCCCATTTTAACTTGGCCTAATAACGCCATCTCTCCATCTTGATTGCTGAACTATAACAGCAGATAAGAAGCAAAATATGGCACAGTAATCTTTCTTCTTAAACAAGGCACAAAACTGGAATCTCTCAATCTTGAGTGCCGAGCTTGAACAAGACATTAACACAGATATGTTGCTATATTCTGTACAGTTGAACCTAACCTAAAATTATTATCCATCCATATGTAACCCTGAAGTTTAGAATTTGATCCTAGTCATGAAGAAGTGCTATTGTAACCCCATTCACCATTCAGTTACGGAATATTCACCGCAAAATGGCGACAACCTTTGCCAAGTTAAGATGGACGAACTGTAGTAATGGCTTCGATCTAATACCTCTAAGTGATGATGATGATGATGATGATGATGATGATGATCATAATGATATTTGTTATGTTGTATGATAAAACAGTGAGTGCATCATGATATTAGTAATAATGACGGTGTAAATAATGATGGTGGAGATGACAGTATTGATAGTGATGATAATGATGATGATGATGATAATGGTGATGCAGGTTGGTGTTGATGATAATGCTATAAGTATCTATGATGATGATGATGATGATGATGATGATGACGATGATGATGATTAATAGTGATAAATATGTGGTGGTGGTGTTGATGGTGATGCATATTAGCAATAATGATGATAACCTTACTTAATCTCACATCCTACTTCACGTGTAGCTTGTGATATAATATAATAAGAAAGGAAAATACAGGGAAAAAGAGAATATAAAAAAAAAAGCAAATAATAGGAAGAAATTGAAACAAGAGTTGATGATGGAGAAAGCAAATGAATATTGGTTCTATAAAGGAGAAATAATTAGATGAAGATAAAAAGAACACAATAAAGAAAAAAGGGAAGGGAACGCAGAAAGAATGACAGAAGTAAGAATAAACAGCAAAAGGCGTACAAATGCAAAATAGAAAAACAAACACTAGGGAAGAAATTACGTATAAATAAAAAGTGTGCTAACAAATGCAGGTTGTAACTCAGTCCAGGTGTAGTGGAGTGCCAGGCCGCTGCACCTTACCTCATATCCCCTCCCACCTCTCTTGTACCTTGTGATGATGTACTATAATGCAGAAGAAAAGACAACTGGAAAAGAAAATGATGGTGATGATGATGATGATGGTTGTTGTGGTGGTTGTGATACTGGTTGTTACTTATTACTGATGGCGATAATCATTTTTTACGAAAACTGATGATGATGGTGATGATGATAATGACGATGTTGATAAAACAAATAAAAGTTCAGTTCTACACAACCATTAATAGTGATGATGTTAGTGATGCAGAACGGTGCTGTAGGTTAACTTTGATGGTGATGATCTACACATCAGTAATGGTGAATGCACAGTGTTAGTGCTGTTGAATAGTGATGTAAGTTGGCTTTGATGGTGATGATGATTATGATGATGATGATTATGATGATGATGATGGTAGAGGTGTTGAGAAAGAAAATAATGACAATAAAAGGAGATGACATCATGGATATGAACTCCTGGCCTCTGGTGTAGGGACCCAGGCCGTTAGTCTTCCCAGCCTCATCTCCTTCTTGTTATTCATTTTATTTTTCCAATGTCCTGATGACTTTATGTAGGTAGGTTAGGGCAGACTCTTGTAACTGAAGGGGTTGGGTATCGTCTACATTAACACCTGCTCTACTAAGGGGATCTTACGTGAATAAAATCCTATGCCGATGCCAGGAGTAAAATATAAATTAAGCCATCGTACTGAAAGTGAATGATGTCAGTAGAACGAACCCCGGCTGTAGCAGGAGATACATAGGTAAATACACTGAAAGATATGCAGATTGGTGGATGGATGGATGGATGGATAGGTAGCCAGAAGAAAGAAGATTAATAGGAGAAGCATTGAAAAACAAGGAAATTAGGACAAAAAAGGAGCAAAAGATATGTAAATGAGGAACAAACGAAAAAAAAAAAAAAGTTTGAGCAGAGTACAGGTGTAGTAGATTCCCAGACCCCTCCACCTTACATCATCTTGCCTCTAACGTCTCTTGTAGCTTGTGATGACGTAATATAGTGGCGGCTTTGATCTGATGTAACTAATAGCGGTGGAGGTGACAGTGACGACGATGATGATGATAACAGGAATAATGGTTATATAGGTTAATTATGATGATTGTTCTGGTGATGGTGATGCATGTCTAAGTTAGTTTGGATAATGTTGGTGGTTAATGTTGTAGGCAATGATGATGATGATGATGATGGTTATTGTGGTGTAGGGAATATGCTGATGTCCAGTAGGTTAACACGGATGATAATACCCTTACCGGTACGTCCTCTCGCTTCCTCCTTTTCCTGTACATTGTGAAACTCTGACATGATGAGAAAAAACGGCCAACGAGGAGGAGGAAGCAAAACAAATTAAAAGAAAAGATATGATTAAGAAAAAAGAACGAGAATGACAAATAGTAGTTAAAAAAGTGAGATGAATAAAAATTAGATACAAAGAAGAAACAAAAAAGACATGAAAAGAAGAAAGAAGCAAAGTAGTTCAGAAAACAAAAGTAGTATGAACGAAAAAAGAAAGGAGAAAAATAGGGGAATGAGAAAGATGAACCAATAAAGGAGCATCTTGTTGATTACGGTGGAACTGCAGACACCTATATTTGTGTGCCAGGCCGCTACACCTTACTTGATATTGACTACTACTTCCCTTGATCAATTATTGCTGCAATATGTAATGAACGAGGAAAGGAGAGAGAGAGAGAGAGAGAGAGAGAGTAAGGAGAAATAAAAAGCAAAAGAAAAATTAAAACACAAAGCATGAAAAGGTGAAAGAAAGGAGAAAAGGGGAAAGGAAATGGCAAACAAAAGGAAGAAAGGGAATGACTGAAGGAACCTTAGAAATAAAGAGGAAGATAAGGAGAACGAGAAAGAATCAAACCAAGAAATTAATGAAGAGAAGAAAGACAGCACGAAAGAAAATGGTGTATAAACAGTAAAGGCCTTAACTTGGTATGTACACCTATGGAGGAGTTCCAGCTGCTCCACCTTACGTCATCTTGTGTCATACCTCACTTGTTGCTTAAGGTGTTGGTGGTGAAAGCAAGGACGAAAGAACACGAGTGATGAAACAAAGGAGAATGTAAGGGAAAAAAGTGAGGAGACAGAAATGTAAAAGAACGATGTCTCTACTCTAGGATATTTCAATGTTCACCACCACCTTTGGCGCTCCTCTCCTTTCACTGATCAACCTGGTAGCCAAGCCTAAATCTTTTATATCCATAATGACCTAGAGCAGATTGTACAGCACCCTCCTCGTATCCCTGACCACCTTGGAGAAAGTTCCAATATACTTGATCTCTTCCTAACAATTAATCCTTTCTGCTTACGCTGTTAATTTTTCTCTTTGTTAAGCCCCTCCGATCACAACCTTATAACCTTAACTGTCCTATCACCCCAGTAAGGACTGTGGACCCTCCCAAGAAGTGGCGGCTGTGGCATTTTTGGAGCTGCAGACTGGGAGGCTTTCAGGTAGTACTTCTTTGATTTTCCCTAGAATGATTATTGATTCTATGTCCGAAAGCCATCTGAGTGTGCTTTGCGCATTTCGGAGATTATTCTCTCGGGCATGGAAGCAAGCATTCCTTTCTAATATCATGTGACTAGTGCAAAAAAACTTGGTTTAATCATGCTTGTTCAAATGCTGTCCACAACAAGGAGAAACCCTACGAAAGGTACCGGAACCAACCCACCCCTGAATCTCATCACTTTTATGTTTCTGCCCGTAACTGTGCTAAGTCTGTTCTTCGCACTGCTAAATATAATTTCAAATGCTTTGAATTCTCCAACACAAATTCTTCCCCCTTCTTCTGGCACCTTGCCAAAATCCTTTCCAACAACTTTACCATATCATTCTTCCATCCTCTTCTCCACTCTGATGGCTCTATAGCAATTTCTTTTACTGATAAAACAGAATTCTTCGCTCAGAGTTTCTCTCCCAATTCCATCTTAGGTGATTCCTGTGCTGCTCCTCCATCACTTCCCCCTATGACTTCCTAATGGCTGACAATAAAATTTCCTTAATTGATGTATATTCTGCCATCACTGGTCTCAGTACTAGGAAGGCATATGGGCCTGATCGGGTTCCTCCTTTTGTCCTCAAGAGCCGTGCTTCTGTGCTTACACTCTGCCAATGTAAACTCTTGCCTTTGTCCGTCAACTTGCACCTTTCCTTCTTGCTGGAAGTTTGCTCTCATTCAGCCTGTCACAAAAAAGGGTGACCATTCCCAGCCACTGAACTATCACCCAATTGCTGTAACATCCTGTATGTCAGTAGTTTTTGAACTCTATTATTAACAAAAACAAATTATAAAGCACCTTTCCCATCACAACCTTCCTTCCGATCGTCAATATGGGTTCCGCCAGGGACGCTCCATTGGCGATCTTCTCACCTACCATTCGGACTCCTGGTCATCCTGTTTCGGGACTCTGGCGAAAGCTTTACCATTGCTCTTGACATATCAATGCCTTTCTATCTAGTATGACATAAATCTTTAATTTCCAAACCGCCCACTTACAGTTTCCATCCTTCTGGCTGTGCCTTGATCTTTAGCTTCCTTTCTGGTCGTTCTATAGTTGCTGTTGTAGACGGCCACCGTTCTTCTGTTAGAGCTATGAATAGTGGTGTTCCTCAGGGCTCTGTCCTATCTTGAAGTCTCTTTCTTTTTTTCATGAACGACCTTCTAAGCTGTACATCTAACCCTATCCACTCATACGCTGATGACTCCACCGTTCATCTTTCCATCCGCTTCCTACAGTGTCCATCTCAGCAGTTACTTTAACAAAGAAAGGATGAGGCTGTAGCACACCTTATGTCTGACTTGGCTCATATCTCCAATAAAGGTGAAAGTAATCTTGTTTTTAATGA
Source organism: Coenobita brevimanus (assembly GCF_032717465.1). Classification (NCBI taxonomy): domain Eukaryota; kingdom Metazoa; phylum Arthropoda; class Malacostraca; order Decapoda; family Coenobitidae; genus Coenobita; species Coenobita brevimanus. The sequence goes on along the minus strand of NC_137062.1, from coordinate 16,328,078 downwards.
AGCAAAAACTCAGTGTTAAGTCTCTCAACCCAACAAAATCTTCTGCAAGAGTTTCCTCTAATTTTAACAAAATTCATCTCAGTGCTGTATCTATTTAAAACATAATTGGGGTTTCATTCTCTCGAGATTAATCTTGGAGATCATATTGCCTCTTATGTAAAATTTGCTCCTGAGAGATTAGGTGTGCTAAACCGACTCCGTACCTTCTCTACCCCTGCACGGTTGTTGACTTTGTACACGGGTTTTATTCTCCCCTGTGCAGAGTGAAACTCACATGTGTGAGAAGGCTCCCCACATACAGCTTCTCTCAACAAGGTGGAATCAAAGGCTTCTCGTCTCATTAACTCTCCTCTTACTGGCTCCCTTCAACCGCTGTCTCTTCGCAGCACTGTTGCATCTTTATCTCTTTTCTATCGCTATTGTACTTCAACTGTGACTGCTTCTCTAAACTATATGCTTGTATCCCTCCACCACTATGGTGGGCACACAGCACTCGTCTAACAACAATCTCTCATTCTTTTTCTTTCCAACTCTCTACTGAAAGAGTTAACTGTTACTCTCATTCCTTCATGTATGCAAAAGGTCAACTCTGGAACTGCCTCCCTCTGTATCTCCTACTTCCTATGCGTCTTTCAAACGCAGTGTGTCTAGGCATCTCGAAATGAACAGATATTGAATTTGGCTCGTTGTTATTTTTTGTTTTAGCTTTTTCTTGGGGGGAACAGTATTGCGGTCTCATTTTGTTTCTTTTTTCTTTCATAAAATAGCCCCCACCCCCCGAAGAAAAATGTATATATAATATTGAAAGAGAAAGGAAAACGTAAGAACTGTGGAATGAAAACGGAAGAAAAAGTGAGAGATAGAAATGAGAGAGAAAAAGAAACTCAAAAACGAATAAAGGATAAATGAAAGGAAGAAGGAAGTAAAGAAAAGGAGGTATCGGAGGGGAATAGGTGAAGGTTTGAACTCAGTCCAGGTGTAGTAGAGTCCCAGGCCGCTGCACCTTACTTCATCTCGCCTCCTACCTCTCTTGTAGCTTGTGATGCTGTAATATAGTGGTGGCTGTGATCTAACGTACCTAATGCTGGTAACAGTGGTTATAATGATACAACTGACGAGTATAATGATACAACTGACGAGTATAATGATACAACTGACGAGTATAATGATAAAACTGACGAGTATAATGAGAAAACTGAGGAGTATAATGATATGCAACTGACGAGTACTGATGGACAACGGAGAGTATAATGACGAGTATAATGATACAACTGACGAGTATAATGATACAACTGACGAGTATAATGACACAACTGACGAGTATAATGATACAACTGACGAGTATAATGATACAACTGACGAGTATAATGATACAACTGACGAGTATAATGATACAACTGACGAGTATAATGATACAACTGACGAGTATAATGATACAACTGACGAGTATAATGATACAACTGACGAGTATAACGACGAGTATAATGATACAACTGACGAGTATAATGACGAGTATAATGATACAACTGACGAGTATAATGATACAACTGACGAGTATAATGACGAGTATAATGATACAACTGACGAGTATAATGACGAGTATAATGATACAACTGACGAGTATAATGACACAGCTGACGAGTATAATGACGAGTATAATGATACAACTGACGAGTATAATGACACAGCTGACGAGTGTAATGATACAACTGACGAGTATAATGATACAACTGACGAGTATAATGATACAACTGACGAGTATAATGACGAGTATAATGATACAACTGACGAGTATAATGATACAACTGACGAGTATAATGATACAACTGACGAGTATAATGACACAACTGACGAGTATAATGACACAACTGACGAGTATAATGATACAACTGACGAGTATAATGATACAACTGACGAGTATAATGATACAACTGACGAGTATAATGATACAACTGACGAGTATAATGATACAACTGACGAGTATAATGATACAACTGACGAGTATAATGATACAACTGACGAGTATAATGATACAACTGACGAGTATAATGATACAACTGACGAGTATAATGATACAACTGACGAGTATAATGATACAACTGACGAGTATAATGACGAGTATAATGATACAACTGACGAGTATAATGATACAACTGACGAGTATAATGATACAACTGACGAGTATAATGATACAACTGACGAGTATAATGATACAACTGACGAGTATAATGACACAGCTGACGAGTATAATGACGAGTATAATGATACAACTGACGAGTATAATGACACAGCTGACGAGTATAATGACGAGTATAATGATACAACTGACGAGTATAATGACACAGCTGACGAGTATAATGATACAACTGACGAGTATAATGATACAACTGACGAGTATAATGATACAACTGACGAGTATAATGATACAACTGACGAGTATAATGATACAACTGACGAGTATAATGATACAACTGACGAGTATAATGATACAACTGACGAGTATAATGATACAACTGACGAGTATAATGACACAACTGACGAGTATAATGACGAGTATAATGATACAACTGACGAGTATAATGATACAACTGACGAGTATAATGATACAACTGACGAGTATAATGATACAACTGACGAGTATAATGATACAACTGACGAGTATAATGACGAGTATAATGATACAACTGACGAGTATAATGACGAGTATAATGATACAACTGATGAGTATAAAGAGACAACTGATGAGTATAATGATACAACTGACGAGTATAATGACGAGTATAATGATACAACTGACGAGTATAATGACTAGTATAATGATACAACTGACGAGTATAATGATACAACTGATGAGTATAATGACGAGTATAATGATACAACTGACGAGTATAATGACGAGTATAATGATACAACTGACGAGTTTAATGATACAACTGACGAGTATAATGATACAATTGACGAGTAAAATGACGAGTATAATGATACAACTGACGACTATAATGACACAACTGACGAGTATAATGACGAGTATAATGGTACAACTGACGAGTATAATGACGAGTATAATGATACAACTGACGAGTATAATGATACAACTGACGAGTATAACGACGAGTATAATGATACAACTGACGAGTATAATGACGAGTATAATGATACAACTGACGAGTATAATGACGAGTATAATGATACAACTGACGAGTATAATGACGAGTATAATGATACAACTGACGAGTATAATGACGAGTATAATGATACAACTGACGAGTATAATGATACAACTGACGAGTATAATGACGAGTATAATGATACAACTGACGAGTATAATGACGAGTATAATGATACAACTGACGAGTATAATGATACAACTGACGAGTATAATGATACAATTGACGAGTATAATGATACAACTGACGATTATAATGACGAGTATAATGATACAACTGACGAGTATAATGACGAGTATAATGATAACGATGATGATGGTGGTGAAGGTGGTGGTGGTGATTTGCAGTAAGTTACTATGATGTTGATGGATATGATGATGGTGATGTATGTTACTATAGACGAGTATAATGTTCACTACATGGATAATGATATTGATGATGCTTATGATATGAAATAGGTTATCATAATGATGATAAGCTTACTTCATCTCGTCTCCTAGCTACATGCTGCTTATGATGCTCTAATATAATGAAGAAAGAAAGCAAGAAGAAAGAGACAAAAGTAGAAAAAGAACGACTTTACGAAAAAAAAAAAAAAAAAAAAAGCATAGTCGGAATCAAATATAAAGGGACAAAACACTTAAGAAAAACTGCCCAAAATGGAAACGTGAAAGAGAAAATAAGAGAGAGACAGGGATGAAAAGAAGGTAAGAAAGGGGAAACGAATAAACAGCAAGAAACAGAGGAGAAAGGAAAAAGGAAATTTGGGAGAAATGATATTAGGAACAGGGAGAAAAATAAGGAATGCAATCGGAAAAAGAAAGAAAGAGAATGAATAAAACAAGAAAGAAGAGAAACAAGAATGAAAAAAAGAGCATTATTCAAAAAGGTGGAGCTTTGCACTCGCCTCCTACCTTTCTTGTAACTTGTGAAGCCATAATGTAATGGGAAAAATGGGCAACAAGGAGGAAGGCTTGAAAAAAAGGAAAGAAAAACGTATGATTCAGAAAAAAGAATGTAAAAGACAAAGAGCAGTTATCAAGGAGAAAGGAAAGAAAATGAGAAATAAAGAAGAAATGGAAGGAAGAAACAAGTAAAGTAGAACAGGAATCAAAGTAGTATGAAAAAAAAAAAGAAAGGAGAAAGAAAAAGGAAATGAGAGAAATGGACCAATAAAGGAGCATATGATGCCTAGGGTTGAACTCCAGACACCTATACGTGTGTCCCAGGCCGCTACACCTTACTTGATATGGCCTACTACTTCCCTTGATCAATAATTCCTGCAATATATCATGAACAAAAAAAGGAGAGAGAGAGAGAGAGAGAGAGAGAGAGAGAGAGTTTGAAGTAGGAATGGAAATTATTTTGCAATACGAATGGATATACCCGTGTTATCCAATTTCTGCTGTTATGTCTTGGCTGACGACTTATTTTATAGGCTGCCTAGCGACAGGCAATTTTGCTTACCGCTGGAAAACCGCCCAAGATCTACTAAATATACTCTATGTGGTCTTGGATCCGAAGACTTAGGTAGCATGTAGATTACAATGCAAACACTATCACCGAGTCATTGTGGCACATGCAATGTGTTGTTTTACTTCACGGTGCTATTACTATTACCTTCCCTGTTAATAAACCACCATGTCATCACCATATATCGTATAATCGTATAAATCATTTTATCCTTGCTGACTCCCTTACACTCTGATCATTCTCTACATTCACCCCCTGTCCCCCCTTCTTTCCTCCTCTCTCCCTCCTCTTTCTATCTTCCGTTCTTCATTCTTCCTCTCTTGCCCCCCCCTCCTCCTCCTCCTCCTCCTCTTCCTATTCCAGCTTCGTCTTTTTCCCGGCACCTGGAACCTAAACTTCTGTCTAAAAGTTTGCAGAAACAACGTGGCAGGGAGCCAGGTTGAGAGGGAGAGAACTAGGCTTCCATGAACCGTTCAGGGTGATGTCATCAGACTGTGAATTTTTAATGAATAACGTGAGATGAATGAGGCAGATCTTCAGGATTAAAGGTGGTCGGTTTTGGATCTTATATTTCTGTCTGTTTGCCCCAGGTGGATACTATATGCATTTGTCAGCTTTTATTTTTATTATTTCTGTGTCATTTTCTCCATGCGCTGTTCGGGAAACTACATATTACTTTTCTGTGGCATACAGTAAAACAGGCTGCAGTGCTAGTCTGAAATACGTGTTACGCTAGGCTAGGTCATGGTATGTTTCATTAAGTTAAACCGGTTTTCATATACTAAAGAAAAATCTCACAAGTATTGTAAGTACTACCATAAATATGTGAAGAAAGTACGAGGAGAATGGATAGGCATTGACAACTAAGAACTGAATGTACTCTAACAATGAAAGGAGACAAAAACTATTGGTTTGATGATGCCACATCCCTTAGAACGAAATGGTATATATATATATATATATATATATATATATATATATATATATATATATATATATATATATATATATATATATATATATATATATATATATATACAAACTAACCACAGGAGAAATGAAAGGAGCGACAGTGAGTACTTTGATATATTACATCTTCAGACAGAGTGAGACAGAAACGTAGAGGACAGAGGTATTTTATGCACACCCGCGGCAGGTAGTGGCACACAGAACAATGGATGACCTGAATTTTTACCTGCGGCTTAACTTAGGGACACCTACAGCAACGAGTGGAACACAACAAAGGATGACCTGAATCTAAAAATGCACTTGACAAAGGAGGAGGGAGTAGGAGGGGAGGAAAAGGGAGTGGAAGGGAGGGGGAAGGGAGAGGGGGAGGGAGGAAGGGATAAATACTGCTGGTTAACTTAAGACCAAGAGAATTAATGCTTGGTGCGTCCCACACAGGTGTGACTACACCACCAGGAGATGACAGGGAACAATCACGTGTTAGTCTGGGGGATACTGCTCTAAAATTAATTCAGTTAACAATTTATCACACTTAAAATGACCATAGCTCATGTTTACATTTTTTTCATATGTGCCAGAAATTAGACAAGATTCTATTATATTTATTTCATCTAAGCTTTTGATCTTGCTAGAATCATGGAGCCTGTCCAGTCAATATGGTGATCACTGGATGCTTTGTGCTGAAATAAACCACTACTCTGTTGGGCTGTCCTTACACTGTGTTTATGTTGTGAGATTCTAGTTTCCAAATCTTTTCCAGATTGTCCTATGTAAAATTTGTTACAGCTTTTACACGTGATTTTGTAAACAACGCCTGAATTACTGAAAGGGCTGTTCTTGATGAGGGTTTTTTTGATGGTGTTCTCATATTTGAATACTACTTGTACATTGAGTTTCCTCAGTATATGAGCAACATCAAGAAAATTTTTATGGAAGGGAGGACAAGGGTTCTTTGAATGTTCTGGCGATCTGACTTATTAGTTTTCCCTTCAAGGAATCGTTTCTTGGCTGTATTGTGGCACTGAGTTAGTATGCTTTGTGGATATTTTAGCTTCTTTCCAATACTCTGAATCATTTTTAGTTCATCATCTAACAATTCTGAGTCTGAAATTCTATATGCTCTTAGGTACATGGATATAAACACAGATCTTTTTACATTAATATGATGGTTTGAAAAGTAATGAACATATGACATAATATTTGTAGGTTTTCTATATACCTTAGTCTTTAAAACATTTTGGTCCCTGATAACTTTTACATCCAAAAATGGCAATTCATTATCCATTTCCATCTCATGAGTAAATTTAATGGATGGAAATAACGAATTTAATTGCAGGAGAAATTCATCAATGGGAAGACTGTTAGGCCAGAAGCACAGGATATCATCAACGTATCGGAGCCAAACTATGTTTCGCTCCTTTATGGAGGTCAGTAAATGTTTCTCAAAGTATTCCATGTAATTATTTGCCAGAACTGGGGAGAGGGGATTACCCATGGCCATACCAAATTTTTGTGTGTAAAATTTACCTTCAAAGATAAAAGAAGAGTTCACAATGCACAATTTAATTAGCTTGATAATGTTTTCAGAGGGAATACCATCAGTGTTACTACCCAGAATGTTTGACGGGAAAGTTAAAACATCATCAACAGGGACATTTGTGAATAATGATCTAACATCAAAGCAGACTAATTTGTAGGGGTACATGACATTTAGAGATTTTAACTTTCTTACTAAATCCTCATTGTTTTGTAAATGGATAATGAATTGCCATTTTTGGATGTAAAAGTCATCAGGGACCAAAATGTTTTGAAGACTAAGGTATATAGAAAACCTACAAATATTATGTCATATGTTCATTACTTTTCAAACCATCATATTAATGTAAAAAGATCTGTGTTTATATCCATGTACCTAAGAGCATATAGAATTTCAGACTCAGAATTGTTAGATGATGAACTAAAAATGATTCAGAGTATTGGAAAGAAGCTAAAATATCCACAAAGCATACTAACTCAGTGCCACAATACAGCCAAGAAACGATTCCTTGAAGGGAAAACTAATAAGTCAGATCGCCAGAACATTCAAAGAACCCTTGTCCTCCCCTTCCATAAAAATTTTCTTGATGTTGCTCATATACTGAGGAAACTCAATGTACAAGTAGTATTCAAATATGAGAACACCATCAAAAAAACCCTCATCAAGAACAGCCCTTTCAGTAATTCAGGCGTTGTTTACAAAATCACGTGTAAAAGCTGTAACAAATTTTACATAGGACAATCTGGAAAAGATTTGGAAACTAGAATCTCACAACATAAACACAGTGTAAGGACAGCCCAACAGAGTAGTGGTTTATTTCAGCACAAAGCATCCAGTGATCACCATATTGACTGGACAGGCTCCAAGATTCTAGCAAGATCAAAAAGCTTAGATGAAAGAAATGTAATAGAATCTTGTCTAATTTCTGGCACATATGAAAAGAATGTAAACATGAGCTATGGTCATTTTAAGTGTGATAAATTGTTAACTGAATTAATTTTAAAGCAGTATCCCCCAGACTAACACGTGATTGTTCCCTGTCATCTCCTGGTGGTGTAGTCACACCTGTGTGGGACACACCAAGCATTAATTCTCTTGGTCTTAAGTTAACCAGCAGTATTTATCCCTTCCTCCCTCCCCCCTCTCCCCTTCCCCCTCCCTTCCACTCCCTTTTCCTCCCCTCCTACTCCCTCCTCCTTTGTCAAGTGCATTTTTAGATTCAGGTCATCCTTTGTTGTGTTCCACTCCCTGCTGCAGGTGACCCTAAGTTAAGCCGCAGGTAAAAATTCAGGTCATCCATTGTTCTGTGTGCCACTACCTGCCGCGGGTGTGCATAAAATACCTCTGTCCTCAACGTTTCTGTCTCACTCTGTCTGAAGATGTAATATACGAAAGTACTCACTGTCGCTCCTTTCATTTCTCCTGTGGTTAGTTTGCATACATATCTTCACGGTGAAGTGAAGTCTCTGCAATATATATATATATAATATATATATATATATGATATATATATATATATATATATATATATATATATATATATATAAATGAAAAGTGTACTACTGAAGACCGCAAATTGACATTTAGCTGTAATGGAAACAGTAACAAATCCTTTCTGGTTGTTGACGTACTTTTATTTTTATAATTTACTTATTTATTTATTTATTTTTGCTGCCAATGTTATGTGTTTCCTAGCATGGGAGAGGCTTTCTGAGCGGGAGGTAACTTTCACAAAGCCCTCCACATTCAAACAGCCTTATCCAAGGCCAGTAATACAACCGTGTAGTTGCTTCTGGAGACCACTGCAGATAAAAACATTGTGGTGCAGGGATTAAGGAAAGAAAATACGGAGTAGAGTAAGAGATATTTAAAAGAAAAAGTGATGGAAAAAGAAGGACACATTGTCAGTCTGATGAGAATTCCATGAAACGTATATTATTTTGGGAAATAATTCATCATCAGTTTGTGGATCGGGCACTGGTGAGAAAGAATATAAATGAAATAGAGACAAAACATCCTAGAAAAGAAGAAGCAATGGAAACAAAAACAGTATATGATGATTTGACAGCGGAATATATGAAACAGGTTAAGGTTTTGTGGTTGTGGGATAGTTGAAATGGTAAGAGATATCCTCGTACACTGAAATTAAAGTGTCTCAGCTGATCATCCAGAAATACTCACCAAAATGTCATAAAACCACTATTACCTTCACACCAGATTAGAGTGAGAGAGCCCTGCTATGTATTCAACATGGGTATTGAGTTTTAACGCAAAAATGGTCACAAAAAGGTATGTGGCATGCAGGAGTGCATGGTCTCAGGGAAGGCATTTTCAAGTCTATGCCCAGAGTCATGCACAAAATGTTGTAAGAAATATTAATATTTATGATACAATTGGTTCCGTAATTTTTTAGTAAACTGATAAATCAGCTGTATAGGTAGCAATGGCACTTTAACTGGCATTTTTTTTATAGTTTATTATGTAGCTAACAAAAACAGAGGGGGGGGGGGACCACAAAATATATTAAAGGGATGGTTCATTACATGGCTTTCCGTTACTTTCTTGTCATAAATATCTGCCTTTATGTTCTCCATTTTACACTTAGCCTGTCAGCCTTTGCAATGCGATGCTGCTGCCATGCACTGCCCTTTCCTCTTCTGTCCTTCACTGCCCTTTCCTATTCTGCCCTGCATTGCCCAACCTTTACCTTAATCATCCAATTTTTCTGCTCGCTGTCTCTTTCTTATCTTTTTTCCTTCTTTCTCCTTCCCTCTTGCCCTGCCCTACACTGCCCTGTCTTTCCATGCCTTGCGTGCCTGGTCTGGGAATTATCGAGGCATTGTCAATAAGCTCTTGATGGAACTGGACGGTATAAATCGCTAAGCCAGGCACAGCTTTCAGTCCGCTTCGCTCTCTCCCCCCCTCCACCACCCCTGAAATCTCTCTGCTCTCATTTTTTCATCCCCTCCCTCCCTTTTTCCTCTATTTTCATCATTTACTCTTTCCCTACCTCCTGTCTCTCCTACTTTCACCTCTCCTTTACTCACCACTCTCCGCATCCCCTCGCTCTCCTCATCCCCCACTCTCCACATCCCTCCTTATTTTCTTCACAGTGCCTACCTTTCCCCTTCCTCCTTCACCAGTACCCCATCTCTTTACTCCATTGTCTCTGCCCTGATCCTCCCAGCCTGTCTCCCATCCTCTTCTCATTTCCTAAGCTTTCCCCCATCACCATCATACTGCTCACCCAACTCCTTCAACTTCTCCCTCACCACACCCTATAGATCTTTTCCGTGTGACGTCACGTGTCATGTGACTTGTTTACGACGGCACATTGGACGGCAAATTATCGGAAGTCTAGAGAGAGAGAACTGCAGATTCCAGAATGGTATTCCACTGTTGTGCCTTCGGCTGTAAGACATGGCAGAAAAGTGGAAGTGGTGTACACTTCCACCGGTCTCCAGCCAATGGCGATAACCAAAAAAAATATATATATATACATATATATATATATATATATATATATATATATATATATATATATATATATATATATATATATATATATATATATATATATATATATATATATAGTGAGAAATAAGAATGAGAGAAGGAAAAGGGAATTAACAGATAATGGAGAAGGATGAGAGAAATAAAGAAAAGGAGGCGAACGGGATTTTCCGGGTGAAGGTTTGAACTCAGTCCAGGTGTAGTAGAGTCCCAGGCCGCTGCACCTTACTTCATCTCGCCTCCTACCTCTCTTGTAGCTTGTGATGCTGTAATATAGTGGTGGCTGTGATCTAACGTACCTAATGCTGGTAATAGTGGTGATAATGACGATGGTGATGATGATATTGATGGATATGATGATGGTGGTGATGTAGATTACAGGTGACGAGTTTAGTGTTAATGTTTGATTAATGATGATGGTAATATTCATGATGGTAGTGATGGTGATGATAGTGATGATGGTGATATGAAGTAGGTTACTATGTTGTTGATGGATATGATAAGGGTGATGGCGATGTAGGATTAATTAACGAGTAGAATATTGTATGGATAATGATAATGATACTGATGGTGGTGGTGATGGTAGTGATATGCAGTAAGTTACTATGATGCTGATGGTGATAGTAATGTATGTTACAAATGACGAGTGTAATGTTAAATATATGGATAATGATGATGATGATGATGATATGAAGTAGGTTACCATAATGATGATAAGCTTACTTCATCTCGTCTCCTAGCTACTTGCTACTTGTGATGCTCTAATATAATGGAGAAAGAAAGGATGAAGAAAGAGACGAAAGAGATTAGAAAAAGAACGACATTACGAAAAAAGGCATAGAAAGAAAGAAATATAAAGGGACAAAACAATAAGGAAAAAATCTACCAAAAATGGAAAACATGAAAGAGAAAATATGAAAGAGAGAGAGAGATGAAAAGAAGATAACGAAGGAGAAAGGAATAAACAGCAAGAAACAAAAGGAAAAGGAAGGAAGAAATTTGAGAGAATCGATATTAGGGGTAGGGAGAAAAATAAGAAATGCAATCGGAAAAAGAGAGAGAAAAAATAGAATGAGAAAGAAGAGAAACCAGAATGAAAAAGAAGCATTTTTTTAAAAGGTGGAGCTTTTCACCTGCCTCCTACCTTTCTTGTAACTTGTGAAGCTGTAATATACTGGGAAAAATGGGCAACAAGGAGAAAGAAATGAAGAAAAGAAAGTTAATGATCAGGTATGATTCAGAAAAAAAGAATGTAAAAGGCAAAAAGTAGTTATAAAAGTGAAAGGAACAAAAACAAAATATAAAGAAGATATGAAAACAAAAATGAGTAAAGTAGAACAGGATTTAAAGTAGTAAGAAAGAAAAAAGAAAGGAGAAAGAAAAAGGAAATGAGAAAAATGGACCAATAAAGGAGCATATGATGCCTAGGGTTGAACTGCAGACACCTATACGTGTGTCCCAGGCCGCTACACCTTACTTGATATGGCCTACTACTTCCCTTGATCAATAATTCCTGCAATATATCATGAACAAAGAAAGGAGAGAGAGAGAGAGAGAGAGAGAGAGAGAGAGAGAGAGAGAGAGAGAGAGAGAGAGAGAGAAAAAAAAAAGAAAAGAATGAAAAAAGAAAACACAAGTAATGAAAAAAAGGAAGGAGAAAAAGGGAAAAGAAATGACAAAGAAACAGAAGAAATGGAAAGAATGAAGGGAACAGAAAGAATTAGGAATATATGGTGAAAGAGAAAGAAGTACAACATGAAATCTAGGTAAAGGAAAGTGAGGTTCGGAGAAAGAAAGAATATCAGATAAAACAGTAAAAGTGTTAAGTTGGTACAAGTGTAGTAGAAGTTCCAGGCAGCTCCACCTTACTTCATCTTGCCTCTTAAGTATCTTTTTGCTTATGGTGTTAATGGAGAAAACAGGGACGAAAGAAAACCAGCTATAAAGAAAATTAGAAAGTAACAGAAATAAGTAAGGGGATAGCAGCATACAAGAAGAAAATATAGGAAATGGAAAAACGATCCTCCTATAATAAGCAATATAATTACAAAAAAGAAAGGAGAAAATAAGAATATTTAGAAGGTCTATCTATCTATCTATATACCTAGGCTGCTTCCCCCAAGGAAAGGGAGGTAGCCGAGACAGGACGACACACTCCCCATTTACTCATCCATTCAAACACATTCATTCGCATCTTAGCCCCAAGGGGAGAACGGACAGATCCTCACCGCACCACACCGCACAAGGGTCAACTGCGCAATGCAATCAGTGACATCCGCAGCAGGGCCCGACAGCAGAGCTGGTTTACCCCTGCCACATCATAACAGACCCATCCCCTTACCCGCACCTGACCTGACTAGCTGATCCGACCAAATGAGGGAGAATATCCCCTCAGGGCTGCGTCATCACTTATTCATTCACAATTTCTCTCCATTTATTTCTGTCACGCACAGCCACTCTTCCTTGCTCAACAGACATCCCTCTCGCATCCAGTGCTCTCTTCACACTGTCCATCCATCCTATTCGTGGTCTTCCTCTCAGCCTTACACCTCTCACATCAGATCTAGTTATCTTTTTCACCAATCGCTCATTATCCATTCTCTCCATATGCCCAAACCATCGCAACACCCTCTGCTCAACTCTACCAACCATCTCCCGAACAACTCCAGTTCTCCTTCGCACTTCATCATTTCTCACTCGATCCATACGCGTCACTCCACACATACTCCTCAGACACCTCATCTCCATTACATTCAAACTTTTCCTCTCTGCTACACCCATATTCCATGTTTCAGCCCCATATAATGCAGTCAGTACCACAACACCCTCATACAGCCTTCTCTTTACATCCATTCTAAGCGAACGACATTTAAACACTTTTTTCATTCCTCCCAGCACCTTTCCTACTTCATTTTTTCTAAACTTCACTTCTGCATCTATTCTTCCATCCAAAGCAACATGTGACCCTAGATATTTAAAACACTCTACCTCCTCAAGCAACTCGCCATTCAAAGCTATATTCATCCCCCTACCATCTACCAACCTCGTACACTTCATCACCTTACTCCTATTCTCATTTACTTTCAATTTCCTCCTTTCACACACCCTTCCAAACTCCTCTACCAACTGTCTCAGTCTCTCCTCTGAATCAGCCACCAGTGCAGTATCATCTGCAAACAGCAGCTGCTTCAGATTCCACTCTCCACCATCAACATTCACCAGACTCAGACCTCCACCTAAAAGAGAATAATAGAGAAAAATATGAGAATAATAGTGAAAAATATGAATGAGAGAAGGATATGGAAAACACAGAGAAAGAAAAGAATATAAAGGAAAGGAGGAGAGAAATAAAGAAAAGGAGACAAACAGGGCCTACGGGTGAAGGCTTGAACTCAGTCCAGGTGTGGTAGAGTCCCAGGCCGCTGCACCTTACTTCATCTCGCCTCCTACCTCTCTTGTAGCTTGTGATGCTGTAATATAGTGGTGGCTGTGATCTAACGTACTTAATGCTGGTAACAGTGGTTATAATGACGATGGTGACGATATTGATATGATGATGATGGTGATGTAGATTATAGCTGACGAGGATAGCGGTAATGAGTGATTAATGATGATGGTAATGATCATGATGGTGGTGGTGGTGGTAGTGATGATGGTGATATGCAGTTGGTTTCTATGATGGTGATGGATATGATGAGGGTGATGGTGATGTAGGATACCACTGACGAGTATAATGATACAACTGACGAGTATATTGATACAACTGACGAGTATAATGATACAACTGATGAGTATAATGATACAAGTGATGAGTATAATGACGAGTATAATGATACAACTGATGAGTATAATGACGAGTATAATGATACAACTGACGAGTATAATGACGAGTATAATGATACAACTGACGAGTATAATGACGAGTATAATGATACAACTGATAAGTATAAGGACGAGTATAATGATACAACTGACGAGTATAATGACGAGTATAATGATAAAACTGATGAGTATAATGACGAGTATAATGATACAACTGATGAGTATAATGATACAACTGACGAGTATAATGATACAACTGACGAGTATGATGACGAGTATAATGATACAACTGACGAGTATAATGATACAACTGACGAGTATAACGACGAGTATAATGATACAACTGACGAGTATAATGACGAGTATAATGATACAAGTGACGAGTATAATGACGAGTATAATGATACAACTGACGATTACTAGTATAACGATACGACTCACGAGTATAATGACGAGTATAATGATACAACTGACGAGTATAATGATACAACTGACGAGTATAATGATACAAATGACGAGTATAATGATACATCTCACGATTATAATGACTAGTATAACGATACGACTCACGAGTATAATGACGAGTATAATGATACAACTGACGAGTATAATGATACAACTGACAAGTATAATGATACAACTGACGAGTATAATGATACAACTGACAAGTATAATGACGAGTATAATGATACAACTGACGAGTATAATGATACAACTGACGAGTATAATGATATAACTGACGAATATAATGATACAACTGACGAGTATAATGATACAACTGACAAGTATAATGATACAACTGACGAGTATAATGACGAGTATAATGATACAACTGACGAGTATAATGATACAACTGACGAGTATAATGACGAGCATAATGATACAACTGACGAGTATAATGATACAACTGACGAGTATAATGACGAGTATAATGATACAACTGACGAGTATAATGACGAGTATAATGATACAACTGATGAGTATAATGACTAGTATAATGATACAACTGACGAGTATAATGACGAGTATAATGATACAACTGACGAGTATAATGACGAGTATACTGATACAACTGATGAGTATAATGACGAGTATACTGATACAACTGATGAGTATAATGACGAGTATAATGATACAACTGATGAGTATAATGACTAGTATAATGATACAACTGACGAGTATAATGACGAGTATAATGATACAACTGACGAGTATAATGATACAACTGACAAGTATAATGATACAACTGACGAGTATAATGATACAACTGACAAGTATAATGACGAGTATAATGATACAACTGACGAGTATAATGAGACAACTGACGAGTATAATGATATAACTGACGAATATAATGATACAACTGACGAGTATAATGATACAACTGACTAGTATAATGATACAACTGACGAGTATAATGACGAGTATAATGATACAACTGACGAGTATAATGATACAACTGACGAGTATAATGACGAGCATAATGATACAACTGACGCGTATAATGACTAGTATAATGATACAACTGATGAGTATAATGACTAGTATAATGACGAGTATAATGATACAACTGACGAGTATAATGACGAGTATAATGATACAACTGACGAGTATAATGACGAGTATACTGATACAACTGATGAGTATAATGACGAGTATACTGATACAACTGATGAGTATAATGACGAGTATAATGATACAACTGATGAGTATAATGACTAGTATAATGATACAACTGACGAGTATAATGACGAGTATAATGATACAACTGACGAGTATAATGACGAGTATACTGATACAACTGATGAGTATAATGACGAGTATAATGATACAACTGACGAGTATAATGATACAACTTACGAGTATAATGACGTCTATAATGATACAACTGACGAGTATAATGACGAGTATAATGATACAACTGACGAGTATAATGACGAGTATAATGATACAACTGACGAGTATAATGACGAGTATAATGATACAACTGACGAGTATATTGATAAAACTGACGAGTATAATGATACAACTGACGAGTATAATGATACAAATGATGAGTATAACGATACAACTGACGAGTATAATGACGAGTACAATGATACACCTGACGAGTATAATGATACAAATGACGAGTATAATGATACAACTGACGAGTATAATGACGAGTATAATGATACATCTGACGAGTATAATGATACAACTGACGAGTATAATGATACAACTGACGAGTATAATGATACAACTGACGAGTATAATGACGAGTATAATGATACAACTGACAAGTATAATGATACAACTGACGAGTATAATGATACAACTGACGAGTATAATGACGAGTATAATGATACAACTGACAAGTATAATGACGAGTATAATGATACAACTGACAAGTATTATGACACAACTGACGAGTATTATGATACAACTGACGAGTATAATGACGAGTATAATGATACAACTGACGAGTATAATGACGAGTATAATGATACAACTGACAAGTATAATGACGAGTATAATGATACAACTGACGAGTATAATGATACAACTGACGAGTGTAATGACGAGTATAATGATACAACTGACGAGTATAATGATACAACTGACGAGTGTAATGATAACGATGATGATAATGATTGTGGTAAAGGTTGTGGTGATGATATGCCCTGAAATGCCCCACCTTTATGTTTATCATATCCTCCCATTTTTCTGCTCACTGTCTCTCTCATTTCCCTTTTTCTTCTTTCTCTTTCCCTCTTGCCCTGTCCTACACTGTCCTGTCTTTCCGTGCCCTGCGTGCCTGGTCTGGGGATTATCGAGGCATTGGCAATAATCTCTTGATGGCACTGGAAGGTATAAATCGCTAAGCCAGGCACAGCTTTCAGTCCGCTTCACTATCTCTTCCCCCTACCCTTGAAATCTGTCTGCTCTCATTTTTCCATCCTCCCTCTCTTGTTCTTTTTATATTCTCCTCATTTACTCTTTCCTCACCTCCTCTCTCTCCTACTTTCTCTCATCACTTCTTCACCCACCACTCTCTTCCCCTCGCTCTCCTCATCCCCGACTCTCCTCATCCCCTCGCTCTCCTCATTCCCCACTCTCCTCATCCCCTCGCTCTCCTCATCCCCCACTCTCCTCATCCCCTCGCTCCTCACTCTCTTCATCCCTCTTTATTTTCTTCATCGTCCCTTTCCCGTTCCTCTTTCATTCTTACCCCACCTCTTTACTCCACTGTATCTGCCCCGATCCTCTCGCCGTGTCTCTCTTCTCATTTTTTACTTCCTTCTTACTTTCTCCCATCACCATCATACTACTCACTCAATTCCTTCAACTTCTTCCTCACCACACCCTATTGCCTTTACCCACCCCTCTCATGACCCTCCTCCTCTCACACCCTGGCATCCCCTCCCCCTCCTCCCAACGCTCAGCCAGTTCCATTCCCCTGTTATTGTTGTTGTTTTTGTGTTTACTATGGCTATTACAGCAATAATAGGAACAGTTATAAGAACAACGACAAGAACAACAATGGTTAGTATAACAAGAGCAAGAGAGGCCCCCAAAGAGGGGAATCACACCAGCCGCGAGCTGATACATATCTAGCATGGCTCAGAATATGACTTTGACCTTGACCTACTTTCACCATCTTAGAACTCGTAGGAGTTTTTTATCCCTGCTACAAACCTGTAAAATGTGATGATATCTTAAACGGTTCCGGAGTTATCTTGGTAACAGACACACAGACACACAGACAGACAAACAAATTGAAAACAATATTCGTAGGATATTTTCATCACCACTACACACCTGTAAGATTTTGTGATGATATCTTGAGCGGTTGCGAAATTATCATAACACACACACACACACACACACACACACACACACACACTGAAAACAATACCATCTTCGCTATCACGGCTGGTAACAAATACTAATACAATGAATACCCAATATCTCGGCTTCAACCTCCTCCCTCCCGTGTCAGTCAGAGCAGAGGCAGAGCAGTCAGACTCAACAGACAGGTTATTTGGCATCCAAGCAACAGTGTACAAAAATATGCCAGATGTAAATGACTGGTTCAGAGTAGGCAATATCTGAGTTATAGCAGAGAGAGAGAGAGAGAGAGAGAGAGAGAGAGAGAGAGGCTCTGGATGTTGGCAGCAGTGATGCTTCTTGGCCCAATGGAGAGGTAAGTCACGCCCCTACACATGTAACGTTGCGGACAGTAATATCGTTCTAGCCTTAAATATAATAATTATTTACCTCTTGCTTAGCGTACTGAATAGTGTGTTGGGTTTGAATATGGCACTACTGTGATTCGATAGCTAGTGTTCGCTGTGTTATAATTTACCATGATGAATGGCATCAGTACATAGAGTGGTACTTATATTGGGGTCCATTACTGTGTGCTGCCTGGGCAGCTCAGTTTGCCTTTAATTTAATTTTATTTAATTATTTATTTTTTGAGGAGTGATGCCATTTTAGCTGTTGAATGAAATTATTAATAGCCAAAGGATTCAGGCGATTTTCATTAAATAATAAATAGAAACACTGAAAAGCGTGGCAGGGATTATGGAAAGCATAAACTGGTGCAAGATGGACGCTGGTAACTCTGTCAGTGCCGTCACCATAACGCATGAAAATTTGGCTGTGTACTATATGGATCAGCATATTTATGCCTGCCTCTGTACTTCAGCCAACACTGTCCGAGACTTAAGTATCTGAATGTAAAATTTCAAATGAAAAAAGCGCAAGATCGGCCCAAGTTCAGACAGGAAAAGTTCGGATATTTGAGTTTCATTAAACAGTCTTAACTCATCATCTAGAAATACTCACCGAACTGTCATAAAACCAATATTACCTTCAGACCAGTTTAGAGTGAAAAAGCCTTACCTATGTATTCAACATGGACGTTGACTACTAGCGCAATTATGGTCACAAAAAGGGTATGTGGCGTGCAGGAATGCAGTAATGCAGGATCTCAGGAAAAGCATTCTCATGTCTATGCCCAGAGTCATGCAGAAAATGTTATAAGAAGTATAAATATTTACAATAAAATTGGTTCCGTAATTTTTAGGAAACAGGAAAATCAGCTTTATAGGTAGCAATGGCACTTTAATTGGTATTTTCTGTAATTTATTAGAGGTAACATAAAGAAAAAAGAGCCACAAAATATATTAAAGGGATGGTTTATTACACTGGCTTCCCGTTATTTTCTTTTCATAATCATCTGCCTTTAATTTTTCAATTTTCCATTCAGCCTCTCAACCGTCGCAGTGCGATGCTGCTGCCCTGCGCTACCTTGCCCTGCACTATCCTACCTTTCCCTTAATCATATCTTCCAGTTTTTCTGCTCGCTGCTTCTTTCTTATATCATTTCCTTCTTTTTCTTTCTCCCTTGCCCTATCCAACAGTACACTGCCCTGTCTTTCCGCGCCTTGCGTGCCTGGGCTGGTGATTATCGAGGCATTTGCAATAAGCTTTTCACAGAAAGTATAAATCGCTAAGCCAGGCACAGCTATCAGTCTGCTTTGGCATCTCTCTCCCCCCACACGCAAAATCTCGTTGCACTCATTTTTCCATCCTCTACCCCTCTTGTTCTTTTTCCATTCTCCTCACTTTCTCCTTCCCCACCTCCTCTTTCTCCTACTTTCACATCTCCTTCATCCACCGTTCTCCTCATCCCTTCGCTCTCCTCATCCTCCCACTCTCCTCATCCCCCCTTTTTTTCTCCTTCTTCCCTCTCCCGTTCCTCTCTCACCCTTACCCCATCTGTCTACTCCACTGTCTCTGCCCCGATCCTGCCAGCCTGTCTCCCATCGTCTTCTCATTTTTCCTTTCCCCTTACTTTCCCTAAGTTTTTCGCCATCACCATCATATTACTAACCCAACTCCTTCACCTTCTCCCTCACCACACCCTATTCCCTCTTCCCATCCCTCTCATGTCCCTCCTCCTCTCACACCCTGGCATCTCCTCCCACTCCTTCCAACGCTCAACCAGTTCCATTCCCTCTCCTTCATCTCCCTCTCCCATTCTTACGCCTTCTCCCCCTTTCTTCGCATCCTCCTCCTCCTCTTCCTACTCTCTTCCACTCCTCCTCCTCTTCTTCCACGTTCTCTTTTGTCATCTATCTCTCTCTCCCTCTCCCACCTTCCATCACTAATCCCACTCCATCCTGTTCATGTATTACACTGACACCAGAATGTTACAGTCTAATGTGGCTGAATGGATAAGGCCTATTCTGTGTTCCATTCGGTCCGGGGTCAGGACATGTGAGGTGTATCTTGGTTTATCTTGACTTTCTTTTCTCAGATACCACGCCATCCTTTCGGTTTACTTTTTTCTTAACAGATTTCCCTCATTAGTCAACTACATGTTTGACTTTAAAACAATCAAAACATAAGAAGGGAGGATAAATTGCAGTAGGCAGGTTTGTCCATGCTAAACAGGTTGTGCCTTCATCATAATCGTTATCATCCTTGTCGTTGTCTCCATTGTAATAAACATCATCGGCATTGTCGTTATCATCATCATCATCATCATAGTCCTATCCCCCTCTGTTTATACTGATGTGGGGATAATCTAAAAATATGAAAAGGCAATAAACAAAAGTACAGCTGTCATCAGAGTAACCAACAAAAAATGACACACTCTACTCTCTTACTCTTCAAGCCTTAGTAATCTCTGTTCTCTCCCACGGGCAGAACTATTTAAACTTCACCTTCATGTATCACAGTATTTTGCACCAACAAATCCACCTTTACCATACCTGCATGGGATATGGTGATCCAGTGACAGCAGTGGATTGGCTGACCGACAAATGCAGGATCGAGCCCAGGTTTGTAGAGGGAGAAGGTGAAAATTTGAAGGTCGTTAAAAGTCTTCATCTAACCCATTCAGCATGAGGGGTCTTTCCTAAGCTGAAAAAGAAAATCTTAGGGGTAACAAGCATTAAGAAAAAGCGTCTACAACTTATTGAAAGAGTTCGCTCACCCTCAGCAAGGCCCACACAAATCTCAAAAAAATCCCGAACATTCCAAACTTAAACTAAATTCTGCAGCCATCTTATAACTTGGCGTAGTATTTCTGTCTTACCAAGACTGCCCTGTTTCACATATCTGTTTCAGTATCTAGTAATCTCTCAATTATTCAATATCCTCTTCTTAACTTCGTTTTGAAAATATATGCCTTCCAACCTGTTTAATAGACAGTATCTTTGACTCCATCGGATACGTTTATGTGAAGCTGCAGAACGTGGTGAATGTTTTTGGCGTATCTGATAGAGCCAGGATTCCGGGGGCTTGAATGATGAGTGAATGGAAGCGTGGCCAATTGGATTGGGCAAATTTGGGCTGTCTGGACATTGCTACTTCTCACCCTGCCATAGGGTGGGAAAGGAGGTCCAGATGATGATGAATGATAATGATCTTTCTTCAGATATCTGTCTTCCAAAGCCTTTCTTTGGTTTCCAGTGTCTTCCATTCTTCCAGTCTCTGTCTTACAACCATTCTCTCTTCTTATCCCCCATCCTCATTAAATTCGCAGTGGACCCAGCTCTTCGCCTGGGTCAGTCAGTGTTCATGTTTTCATTCAGTATCCGAGCCACTTACTAAATTTTCCAGCGCCTGTACCTTTCCGTGTCCACATCTATGTATTTTTCAGTTTTCCCGTCTCCGATTGTCCTTTCCCTTTGTCTTTACAACTCTGCTGTTTCAGTCACTCAGCATACTAAACAGTCAGTATTCACTCTCCAAATACAGTTATCATCCATAATCACTATACATGTATGGTAATATTTTCCAATCTTCCAAACTCTGTGTGTGTGTGTGTGTGTGTGTGTGTGTGTGTGTGTGTGTGTGCAAAACACACATCTACGCCAACCAAAAAGGTTTATTCAAAGTCACAGGCAAATATTACATCCTAAACTGGGTCACTTAGCCTCAGCACTGTGTGAGATGCTGGTTGTGGAGGAAAGCACGCAAACAAATCCATAAAGCGTACGATTGAAGGCAAGTGAGATTATCCCTAGGGATAGGTTGGGAATAAATATGAGAGAGAGAGAGAGAGAGAGAGAGAGAGAGAGAGAGAGAGAGAGAGAGAGAGAGAGGTGGGTTAGTGTTTGTATTTATGTATCGAGAACACAGTATACATATTATACATGGTGATGCAATATATATGAGTGCATAATTATTTTACTATATGCCCAGTGTTACAGGTACGCTGTTGGTGAATGTAACTGTTGGCTGTGACATATTGTTGTGATGTTGATGTAAGTGTTTGCGAGCGACCGAGCGTAAAGTCAGGGACTCGGCTGTTGGTTGTGACAGATTCTTGATATGCCGATGTAAGTGTTTATGAGTGCACAGTCAGGGACTTAGATGTGTTACCACTTTCATGTTAAGATTATTTTTTAGATTTCAAAACATTGCCAGAGTCTTACAATTCTCAACCCGTGGATGACTTTTAAGAGTTTACTCCTGTTGCTTTAAAATTATTGTATTTAACTTAGTAGATCCTCAGCCCATATCCCACACAAGACATGAGGCCAAGTAGGGTTCAGAAACAAAGAGAAAACGCGCACAGGGGAACTATCAAAAACCTTACTCAGTCATTTATTCACCACCTAAACCTTCAATATCTTAAATCCATCTCATGTGCCAAACCGTCTGTACATTTTTATTGTATTTGAGATATAGATTCACTTCACTGACTACCAAGTACAATCACTGGGGCTACACCCCTGCCATGTGCTTCTCCTTACACATTTCGTCCAAGTATTTTTATCTCTTGTAAGTTCAAAAATGAAACTAGCAAAACTCCCACTGTTAGAGAAGTGCTCTCCCAGAATGCCTACTCCCGTAACTGTCATAAGGTGTTAGATGAGTGCGAGTCATTACTAAATGAGAGAAAGGCAGGATGGGACCACTGCTGGCTACTGAATAACAGGAAAGAGAGCCAGCAAATGAAGAAAAATGTATGTGCCTGTCATGGATTGAAGCTTGTGACTATAATAAAGTGGGATGGCTGGCATATCGTATTCTTTCTCACGCAGTAAAAATCGTGATGACAATGAAAAGAAAAATGTACACTAAGTAACATAAAACGGATTTCTACAAAATTAATTTGGAAATATGGGGCCTATAAGAGTAGGGAAAAAGTCGGTGAGAGAGAAGGGACAATCAAAGAGGAATGATTATGCCTACAACAAGAATTTTCGTAGAGAAATTGTGTACAAGAAAAGAAACAGGAATGGGAAAGAGGAAACTTTATTGCAAATGTTGTTGGTGGAGCTGTTGTTGTTGCTTAACCCCGTCTCTCTGGTGAATAGACCAGGCAACCACAGGAAAGGACTGCTGTAATGGGACCGTCCTACACGTACAGCAGAGCATAAGGTACATCATACAGGGAACCGGCACCCCCTTGTGATGGATAGGGCCTTGCCAGGGTCGAACCAGGGTCCTTCCCCACCGATAGGTGGAGGAGAAAATGAAGAGGTTTGGTTCTTGTGTGGACGCCGCAGCTGCTTCGTTCTAGACAAGGTACACAGCACAACACATGTAGGCTCCTCGTCAGCTCCACACCAAATTTAATGAGCGAGCTTTGCGGAAGTATTATACATTCTGCAGAGGGAAAAGTAAATGGGAGGTTCGGAATATGATGAAACATTCAAAATATTGACTATAGAAAACATAAACACATTATGAGAAAAAACATGCGTCTTGTGGTTGTAGACAGGAGTATGTTGAATATAAAATATAAAGATGCATGGAAGCCATGGCTATAATGATTTTTTTAATTGCACTCACAAAGTACCTAAAAGAAGACCTGTAAAACAGAAACAGTGCAATAATTAAATGTTACTGTGCTTTTAGATACAACAGTTATAGGCGAAAAAAATGCAGGAAGATAACCTATAAGGTGTTCAAAGAAAGTGACCTGACAGAAAACGTGAAAGCAAAGCAACATTGCTATAAGTGACACAGGAAGACAAGCACTTGGGAAAAAGGAGGCTGAAGAGGGGGGTGGGAGAGGGAAGGGAAGGTAGGAAGCTGACGAAGAGATAATAAGTATGAGGCTGAGTGAGATGAAAACTACCCTTACATTTTTCTTCCCTCCATATCTTCCTTATCACCATCAAGTCCCCATTATTCTGTCCCTCTCACTCACCTTCAGCATCACCACCACCCACTCCCGTCTTTCTTTACTACCATCACCACCGTACCTCTTGCCCTCTCGCTCTCCCTCCTTACCGTCTTACCTACACCTCTCTTCCCCTCCCTTCCCTCTCCATACCCAACTCACCACCTCCCCACCCACTCAACCCCGCCACTCTACAACAACAACAACAACAATAACAACAACGACAAATACAACAAATACAACTGCAAAAAGAGATGAGTGTGAAAGAAGAGTTTATTTTCAGTATTATATAGCATTATTCTTGGAATTTTATTCAACCTGAACGGAAGTCTATTAAGAGTTACTGAGGCCATATTTAACTCCTCCACTTCGAAAACTCTCTCCATAGTTGAGTAAAATGGTCTGATAGAAGCACATAAGACTTTAATGTACTTCATCAGCGTTAACTGGTTCATCGATTTCACAACTATGACGCCTTTATATTTGTCCCTACTACTCCCAGACGGTTATATGCAGCTTTATTCAACCCTTTGACTTGCTGTGTTGCATAAAATAATCTATTTGGTACAGTAAATACAACAGTAATGAGCTTCTGTGTTTTGAATAAGATTAAACGGATGTGTTGTTGCATTGTACGATTAATAATGGGGCATCTGTTTTTGCAGTCCGAGGAAATTATTCTAATTTTAATTAGTTAGCCACTCAACGAATTTTCTTAAGCAGAGGCGAGTCATTTTTAACTGGAGGTGTTAAACATATCTTAGCCTTAATCAACTCCTTCATAACTTGAGATGAAGAATATCAATGAGTTTGTCTGGTGGTAGATGGAGTAAAATGCAGAGTACGTCAAGGGACTGAAGGTGTTAAATCAGTGGTCTGAGCACTCATAAACTCCTGACGTACACAGTGTTGAGATGAAACTAAATATTTCCATCCGACTGACGACCATTCCACTGCAATATATTGTTGCTGTTCCCAAATAATTATATTCAGCTTATGATTGTTTTCTCGTATTTAATGGGATTCATTAAGGCTGCATCTGACCCCTCTGTCCGAACACAAATAAAATAAGCAGTGAATAACAACAAAATAATAAAGGTGTCCTGCGGTTCAGTGGGTTACCCCGTCATTGTGGCTGATGTCCTCTTAGTTTAATGTTGCTGCTGCCACGTGATTTTAATTTATTTACGATATGTCTCGCTCAGTGAAGGTCTTATACAAAACAGTAACTCCTCTAGGCTGAGAAGTCTATCCTAAGCTGAACAGAAACATAAGAGGATAAAGATAGAAAGAAAGAAAGAATATATGTTTGTGGGCTGAATTGGACCTCTATAATTTGGTGACATTTATTAAAGCTATCACCAGAGGGCTTTTATTCTGTTAAAGGGAGACCTTTCGAACTGGAAGGGTTAAATACAGACATAAATCCTTGAGACTAATGACGTGTTATTACTTTCTTCTTTTTCCTTCAGTCGATTATAATTACTTTTTGAGACCTGCACAGCACGAAAGGGATTAATAAAAGCTCTCTCACACTTTTCCGGTTCGACGAATATCTCTTGAAATGAATTAATAGCATTAAAAAGAAATAACAAGAAAAGCAATACCAAATCAATACAACAAGTTACCGGACTGAAGGGATTAACAAACCTTCTCAGAACGAGACGTCAGTTCCAAGTTCAGTATAGTGACCTAGTAGTGGTAGTAACAGTAAGCTAAAGATGTGTCCTGAATCCAAGGGGTTACGTTATCCCTGTTTTACACCCCAACCGCCAGTGTCAACCGTCGTAATGTGGTGGGTGAGTTTGTGGTTCTATATTGTTTTTACTTTAACTTGGTTTAACATGGCTATTTCTTCAGTATTAATGCTGAGTAGTATCAGTATATTAACATCAGAATATCATCCTAGTCACGAAGAAGTGCTATTGAAATTATGTATAGCCGTAATATTGCCTCATTCTGACGCTAAGCTAAGCAAACTAAAGACAAAGAGCATCACGTGAAGGCAGACGAAACATACCACGTCACAACCTAAAACACTAACACATCACAAAGGGCAATACAGCATCACACCACCATCATCAGCAACAAAGCACCAAAAATGCCAATATAACACTTTAAATGGATCGTCACTCTCACCGCAAATAATGAAGGGGAAAAAGGGCGAAAATTGTTATCGCTGTCTGTTAGCGGATTACCAAGCTCTTCCGACCCCTTGACTCAGTTAATGGGATGACAATGTGAGAGGAAAGTGGGTGCTGCCAGAGTGGATATTGTATATTGGTTCAGGCAGCTGCCAAAGCCAGGTATATGGGGGTGATGACAGGCAATTAATGCAACCCTGAGTGAAGAGTATCCCTCTGTCTGAAAAGTGGAAAATGTAATTATTTTGATAACACCATATAAAACTAATAAACACTCACAAATCAATAAATAAAAAAAAATCACCCATTAAATCGTCATGTGTGTGTGTGTGTGTGTGTGTGTGTGTGTGTGTGTGTGTGTGTGTGTGTGTGTGTGTGTGTGTGTGTGTGTGTGTGTGTGTGTGTGTGTGTGTGTGTGTGTGTGTGTGTGTGTGTGTGTGTGTGTGTGTGTGTGTGTGTGTGTGTGTGTGTGTGTGTGTGTGTGTGTGTGTGAGGCTCAGTGGTCCACCTATGACACATGAGAAAACTGTTCCCATGCAACCTTTACAAGTCACCTAACACCCAGCCAGTAATACCCACTGTCTCTGTTGCCGTACGCTACAGATATCGCATTTGGTGTTGTGGTAGTAGCGGGTGTTTTTTTTTACGAAGATTGGGGCCATACGACAGAGCAGTAAACATGACGATATCGGTGTTAAATGCACCAACTGTTCCCTACAAATACGTTCATTATCATCATCGTCATCATCATCATCATCGTCATCATCATCACCCTAATTCATATCTATTAACAAATCGAAGATATAGGGACTCAATGAGGATCCCTGATGTAGCCCAACTTTTACTGGAAACTTTCCCGTCACACCAACACTACTTCTGGCCCGAAATCTTGCCCGGACATACATATCTTTAACCAGTCGCACATACTTTTCTGAAACGCCCTTCTTCCTCATACATCTCCATACTTCCTGCCTTGGTACAGTATCATATATTTTTTTCCAAGTCGACAGATATCATATACAACTTTCTCAGTGTCTCTCCAAATCTTTCCTGGACTTAATGCACTGCAAAGATTGCATCTGTTGTTCTTTTCCTGGGATGAATCCGAACTGTTGTTCACCAGTCTCTGTTTCCTCCCTTAACCTTTTCTCTGTTATTCTCTTCCATATTTTCATTGTGTGTGACATCAGCTTTATACCCCGATAGTTCCTACAATCCTGAATGTCACCTTTTTCCTTACAGATCGGTACTATCACACTTCCTCGCCAGGCGTCCGGTATTTTCTCCTGATCATATATCTTCTGCATTAAATCTGCCAGTACATCTACTCCATCTTCATCCAAGCTTTTCCATGCCTCTGTTGGTATTTCATCCGGTCCCGCTGCCTTCCCATTTTTCATCTTTTTCAGTGCTGCTTTGACTTCCTCCCTGCTAATTTCAGGTGTTTCCCTCTCATTTGGCGTCCCATCTCCAAAAACTTTCCTTTCTTTTTCCTCGTTCAGTAACTTCTCTAAATACTCCTTTATGCCCTCCTCTGCCCTCAGTACCCTACCCCCACCATCCTTTATCTGCTTTATATGCGTAAGATTTTTTGCCCCTTAGTTCCTTCCTTTTCTCAACGCAAAGATCTTCTGTCCTTCCGGTGTTTCTAAGTCCTCGTAGTGCTGATCCATTGCCCTTTCCTTGCCCATGCTACCGCTTTTCTGGCTGTTTTATTTGCTCTTCTTAGTATCTGTTTATCTTCTACATTACCAGTTCTATCAAATTTCTTCTTCGCCTCTTTCTTATCTTTTACCTTTTCCTGTACCTCCTCATTCCACCACCATGTTTCCTTTTCTTGTAGGGAGCTTTTTCCAGATATTTTGTCCAACAGTTCTTCCCCCTCCTGTTTAATCATCCTGCTGTTTTTATCGTACCACTCATTTACATTCTCTTCTTGTGTTTTTCTATCATAACATTAGTTCTCAACTCGCTCTTTAATTCCTCTTTTTTTAAGTACCACCCTTTAATTTTGCAACCCCCTGTTGTTTCCCTTTTCTCACGCTTATGACTTTGGAATCCACCACTACCAGCCGATGCTGGGCTGATACGCCCGCCATTTATCACTTTACAGTTCCACAGTCTCTTACAAGTGGTTCCTTCTACATAGCAGAAAATCAATTTGACTCTTTCTTGGTCCACTTTTGTAAGTGATAATTTGATTTCCAGGCTTTTTAAACAAAGTATTTAGAATAGCCCTGCCTTCTTCCAGTGCGAAGTCAATTATACTCTCTGCTTCTGCGATCATCACCTCACTTCCGAAACCACCCTGCACTCCAGAAAACACACCCCTCTCCCTGCCCTCATGGCCATTCAGGTCTCCTCCAGTGAAAACTTTTTTCTCCTTCTGGACCCCTACCAGTACTTCATCCAGATGCCTCCAGAACTCCTCCTTTTCTCCCTCACTACACCCGACCTGTGGTGCAAAGGCACAAACCACATTTAGCACCAAGCCGCCATGTTCCACTTTCACACTCAATATCCGATCACTTTTCCTTCCCACACCCACCAGCTCCTTCTTCCAATTCTTATCCAAGTTTATTCCAACACCGTGTCTTCCTTGTGCGTTTGCTTCGCTGTAGATGAGCTTACACCCTGCGCCGATGTCACGTACCCTGCTTCCTTCCCACCATGTTTCTTGTCAGGTACCCTGTTTCCTTTCCACCTTGTTTCTTGCACACAGTACTCCCACTTTTCTTCTGTCCATCATGTCAGCCAGCTTCCTACCTCTCCCAGTCATGTTCCCCACATTCAGCGTCCCTACCCTCAGAGCTCGCTTCTTCAGCTTCTTCTGGTGGCTCTACATTGAGTGAAAAGCCTAATGGTTTTCTTCAACACAGGAAAATATTTACAATGCTGGTGGTATCCATATAACTAAATAACGGGGAGATGTGGAGTCTATTATGGGGCCCCTATTAACTGGATGGGGAAAGGCAAATGTGCAGTCCATCCAGGAATCAAACTAACACTTCCCCTCGCCTGGCTGTGGCAAGGTGCTATAAGTGGCAAGGGAATATAGGTTCACTGCACAGGAAGGCCATGCAGAGGCGGTTGCTTGCCAGCGGTTGATGGGTCTGCTCTGTCAGACACACTGGGATGGCCCAACAACAACAACCACTACAGTCATCATCTGTGATAATGATGACGCTAGTGATGATCCGGGTAATTATGGTAATGAAGAAGATGATGGTGAGTAGGAACCCGTCAGTCTCAAATCATGAAGACGGTCACCTGCATGATGGACACAAGGACATTTTGATTTCTGTACACAACGTTGTCTCTCTGGCTGTCTCAGAAAGTTACCTGTTTAGAATGTTATACCCACAAACAGGGTTGTCAAATAGGTTACTTCGTGCACAAGTTACCCTGTGCATGCACGGACTTGGTGCATGTGACCCTATAGCAAAGTACCATATACCATATCCCCATATATACAGTAGTTATATGACAGTTGTAGTGGTAGAGCAACCCATCAGTGTCTGTCCGAGCAAACCCATCAACAGCAGGAATTCAGTCGCCCCTACAGGGCCATCTCGTGCTGTCAACCGATGTTATTTTCGCCCACCTTTGGAAAGCAGAGAAATAATGTTTTTTGCCTGTGTGTGTGTGTGTGTGTGTGTGTGTGTGTGTGTGTGTGTGTGTGTGTGTGTGTGTGTGTTCCCATTATATCCCATGAACGGCTTGAGCTATCAACATCAAACCTTCAGGGTGTCACGATATGAACAATATCTTGGATGAGTTCGAAAATGGGCACCCGGGGTCAAGGTCAAGGTAACCAAAATGACTGCCAAAGGTCAACTAGTTTTTTATTGCACGTCTTTAGCACCATTATATCTCATGAACAGCTTGAGCTATCAACATGAAACCTTCAGGGTATCAAGATACGGCCTACATCTTGGACTTGGCCAACAGGATATTCTGGCGGGCGATTAGCATTCGGCTCTCGAATGCTTATCTTTCATTTTGAGTTTAAAAGCACCTCGTTACAACAAGACGTTGTGATATGACATCCACATATCTCGCCAGGTGACGCCGAATTCAGTACTTTCAGGCAAGGCTGACTTCTTCCTTTTCATTAACTTTGAGTTCCTCTCTCTCTCTCTCTCTCTCTCTCTCTCTCTCTCTCACGTAAATACACACACACACACACACACACACACACACACACACACACACACACACACACACACACACACACACACACACACACACACACACACACACACACACACACACACACACACACACACACGTAAAGTTGACTTCTGTCTCTTTCCAGCTGACACAAACTTCTTTTCCACTCACATAGACTTGTCTTTCACTGCAATTGACATCGAATTCCTCTTTAAAGGTGACATTGACTGTTTCTTAGGAGGCTGCATTGTCTTCTGGTCGCTGATCATATCGACCTCTCTTTGCAGGTGATGTTGAGTTCTCTCTGCAATTACATGAATCATAGACTTCTTCCTGCAGGTGACTTCGACTTCTCTCTGCAGGTGACATCTCATTTTCTCGGAATGGGAAGTCGACTTTTCTCTGCCTTCTCTCTACGAGTGACACCGCCATTTCTCTGCAGGTGACGCCGACTGCTCTCTGCAGGTGACGCCGACAACTCTCTGCAGGTAAAGGTGACTACTGTCACCAGGTAACTCTTACCACTGTACGGAGGTAACGTCAACTTCTCTTTGCAGGGATCACTCTAATCACTATCATCACTATTGTAATTTATTCTTCCTACCACTACTAGGCTACTACTTCAACTACTACTACTACTACTACTACTACTACTACTATTACTACTATGTCTATTATTATTACTATTATTATTATTATTATTATTATTATTATTATTATTATTATTATTAAATTGTTGTTGTTGTTGTTGCTGTTAATTTAGTGGTAACATATTCATAGCAGTATTTTCCATGACACATTTTCTTCATTGTTGGATTTTTGGCAGAGATTCACTTGTGGCTTTCGGGCGGTTTTTAGGTGCATAGTTGATGTGTATCCGGGCGGTGTTTAGTTCCATTTTCTGGCGGGTGGTAGTTAGTCTGCCAAAGCTATATAAGGCCTGGCCGAAGCTTCCACGAGCAGTTCGGGTGGAGCAGCAGCCAGAGCAACATGTCCTTCCCAGCCTGCCAGGCCCACCACAGGCACCCACACATCCTCCACACCCCCCCACTACTCCTTCCCCACCGCCACCACCACCTCCGGGGAAGGTCAAAGTGGAATCACAGCTTCAGGCCAGGTTATGCCATCGGCTTTCTCTCTACAATGGACGTCAACTACTCTCTGCGGATGACGTCGGGTTCTCTACTTCATATATCGTCGGTTCTCTCTGCAGGTGACGATACCCACTTCTGTCTGCGAGGAAACGTCACCCCTTCTCTCTAAACGACACGTCGACATCTGCTTTGCACGTGACGTCGAAGCTTCCTCTCCAGGTGGCGCTGGCATCATTTACAAGTAACACAAACTCCTCTAAGCAGGTAACGTTAACAGCTGTCAAGAGGCGGTGTAGAGCCTTCTTCCCTGCAAGGAATGTCCACTTCTTTCTGCAGGTGACGCACAGCTTTCTATGTTCAGATATTAACAAAATATCACATGTAACACAAAATGCAATATTTTCCCAGGAAAGCTTGATTCCTCTCTTTGTATTAACGTCCAGTTCCTCTCCTTTGCTCTGTGTGTGTGCATATATATATATATCTATATATCTATATATATATATATAGATATATATATATAATGACTTTTTCCTTCCATATCTTTCACTAAGTCATCCAAGTTTCTCCCACTTTTCAGGGTGACGTCGACTCTTTCCTTGCAGGTGTTATTTAAATTGCAGGCCGGAATCACGACTTTAACCTTCTTTGAAGGTGGTACCGACTTTTGTTTGCTAAATAACATGGCTTCTCTTTGCAGGTGACGCTGATTTCTCTATGCAAGTGATTTCCACTTCATGCCGTAGTGCAGTTTGGCTCTCTCTACACGTGACGTCAGCCTCTCTCTACAGGCGACGGGAAATTCTATTTGCTCTTCACCTCGACATATCACGGCAGGTGACAACGACGTAAACATTTTCAGGTAATGTTTCCTTCCATCTTTCCGTTACGGTTAAATCTCTCTCTCTCTCTCTCTCTCTCTCTCTCTCTCTCTCTCTCTCTCTCTCTCTCTCTCTCTCTCTCTCTCTCTCTCTCTAATGTGTGTGTGTGTGTGTGTGTGTGTGTGTGTCTTTATCTATATATCTTTCACTGTGTCAAGTTGTCTCTCTTTTCAGGTCACTTCAACTCACTCTCCTTGTAGGCGTCATTGATCCTGACGGCAACACACCACACTTCTTTGAAAAGAGTGGTGTCAACTTTCTTCCTGCTCGGAACATTGACTTCTTTTGTAGGTGACGCTGATTTCTCTGTGCAACTGATGTCCACTTCAGTCCGTAGTGAAAGTCGACTCTATCAACAAGTGACGTCGGCCTCTTTTGGCGGGAGACTGGCAACCTTCTATTTGCAGAGTGACCTCGACGTATCACGTCAGGCGACCCCGACGTAATAATTCCAGGTAAAGTTGAAAGAGGATCCAGGATAAAGGGCTGCCTTCTTTCTTTTCTTTATCGTTGTCTGTCTCTCTCTCTCTCTCTCTCTCTCTCTCTCTCTCTCTCTCTCTCAATATCAAATTTTTTTTATTAGCAGATGACATGACCTTTACCGCTCACATCAACTTGTCTTCCATTGCAGAAGTGATGGGAAATTCTTGTCTTCAGTTGCCATAGTGTAAATCTTCTAAGGTGGCATCGCCTTCTAATCGCGAAGATGTAATGAGCTGTGTGCAAGTGATGTCGAGTACTTTCTGCAAGGACATCAACTTCTCTCTGCTGGTTGCTCATGATATCGACTGGTCATTGCTGGTAATGCTGGGTATTCTCTGCAAATAAAGAATCATAGACTTCTTCCTGCTGCTGACTTCAACTTCTCTCTTCAGGCGACATCTCATTTTCTAGCAAATGTGAAGTGGACTTTTCTCTGCCTTCCCTCTACAAGTGGCAACGCCTTTTGTCTGCGAAGGCGACGCCGCTTAATCTCTACAGGTGACGCTGCGCCTACTGTCCTACAGGTGACGCGGCCTATTCTCCACAGGAGACACCCACTACTCTCTGCATGTGACGTCGACTACTCTCTGCATGTGACGTCGACTACTCTCTGCTGGTAACACGGAGCTGCTCCTATGCAGGTAACACCAACTACTCTTTGCAGGTAACAAACACTTCACTCTGCAGGTGACGCCGAATACACTCTGCAAGGTGACGGCGTCAACTACTCTCTGCAGGTGACGTCAACTACTCCTGCAGAGGTAACGTCAACTACTCTCTGCAGGTGACGTCAACTACTCTCTGCAGGTAACGTCAACTACTCTCTGCAGGTGACGTCAACTACTCTGCAGAGGTAACGTCCAACTTATCTCTCTACAGGTGACGTCGGCTTCTTTATTGCGGGAAACGTCAACTTCTTTTTATAGGGATCAACCTAATTACCATCATCATTACTATTGTTATCGTCACTATTAGTATTATTGTTACTACTACTACTATAACTACTACTACTACTACTACTACTACTACTACTGCTGCTGCTGCTGCTGCTGCTGCTGCTGCTGCTGCTGCTGCTGCCAGCCTTGCTGCCAGCTTGCTGCTGCTGCTGCTGCTGCTGCTGCTGCTGCTGCTGCTGCTGCTGCTGCTGCTGCTGCTGCTGCTGCTTGCTGCTGCTTGCTGCTGCTGCTGCTGCTTGCTGCTGCTGCTGCTGCTGCTGCTGCTGCTGCTGCTGCTGCTGCTGCTGCTGCTGCTGCTGCTGCTGCTGCTGCTGGTGCTGCTGCTGCTGCTGCGGCGGCTGCTGGCTTTACTGCTGCTGCTGCTGCTGCTGCTGCTGCTGCTGCTGCTGCTGCTGCTGCTGCTGCTGCTGCTGCTGCTGCTGCTGCTGCTGCTGCTGCTGCTGCTGCTGCTGCTGCATGCTGCTGCTGCTGCTGCTGCTACTACGACTGCGACTACTACTGCAACCGCAGCTACGACTACTGCTACCGCAACTACTACTACTATTACTACTACTATTACTACTAGTACTATTACTACTACTATTACTACTGAAGTACTATTACTACTACTACTATTACTACTGAATGCTACTGGTACTGCTACTTCTGTTATTATTATTATTATTTTTGTATTTATTATTATTATTATTATTATTATTATTATCATCACTATTAATAATATTCTCATTATTAATATCATTATTATAATTAATACTAATATCATTATTATTATCATTATTAATATTATTTGTGGTAGTTGGGGCGCTCACCATCCACTCGCTCGATATAGTACTGCTCTCGGGTGTCTGCCCCTTTCATCTCTTCCATCCTTCTTTCCTTCCCGAAATCCTCTTGTGTCTTTCTTTCCTTCATTCTTTTCCTTCTCCTTCTGCCTGTGGGTGACTTTACACTCCCTCCTCTGTCTTTCTTTCCTTCACTCTTTTCATTTCCTTCTGCCTGTGGGTGGCTCTACACTGAGTAGTGACAAGCCAAAATGGTTTCCTGTACACCAGGAAACCATTTACTACACTGGGTGGTAACCATATAACCAAATTTTGGCACCTGGTAGTTTAGTGGGTAATTATTGCGCTCCAGTCGGATTGAGCCAGTGAAGGTTTATATCCAAGGGATGGTTGGGGTTTTATTGCTCATGTAATGCCACTCAGGGATGAGTGAGGCTGCTCACTCTCATACTTAAATGTCAGGACCAACCGCCTAGCCACGGGCTTCTACGCACCTCATGCGGCAATGTAGGATTTGATGATGGATGGATAGATTAATATTATTATTAATAACATTATTATTTTATTATTATTATTATTATTATTATTATTACTAATATTATTAATATTAATATTTTTATTATTAATATTATTAGCATAATTAATATTATTATTGTCAGTAATATTATTAAAATTATAATTAATATTAATATTATTATTAATATTAGTATTATTAATAATAATAATAATATTGTGTAGTTAATATTAATATTAATATTATTATCAATATTAATATTATTATGATTATTAATATTATTATCAATATTAATATCAATATCAATATTGATATTATTATATTAAAATTATTATTAATATTAATATTAATATCAATATTAATATTATTATTATAATTATTATTATTATAAATTATTAATGTTATTAATAATATTAGTGTTATGATGATGATGATGATTATTATTATTTAATTTTTTTAATAAGTATTACTATTAATATTGTTAACATTAATAATATATTATTAATATTATTATTAATATTATCATTATTATTATATTATTATTATCATTAATATAATTAATATTGTTATTAATATTATTATTAATATTATTAATATTATTATTAATATTATTATTAATAGTATTAATATTATTATTAAAATTATTCCCCCCTGGGGGTAGGGGTTTTTTTTCAAGAATACTCCCCCAGTATCCCATGCTTGTCGTAAAAAAGGCGACTAAAAGGGTTGGCGGAGAGGTTAGTGCCCCTCCCCGGAAAACATCTAACTAAAAAGTCAAACAATAAGCATCGGACAAGGACTGACCAAACGATGACGACCAAGGACCGGACAAAGGACATGGTAATTGGAACTTGGAATGTAAGGGAGGGAATGATGAGGTGAAAGAGAGTAAGAGATTGTCCAGGTGTTTGAGGGTGCAAAACTTGATGTATGCGGAATAACTGAAACAGAAAATGGAGAGAGAGTGAGAGTGTGAGAGAATGCGAGTATGAATGGGGTATATGTGCAGAGTAGGTGAGAATGAGAGGGCAAAAGAAGGAGTGTGTATAGCTGTGAGTAGAATATGGAGAAGAAGAGCACATAAGAGAGAGTATGGATTAGTTGGGTCGAAGGATTGTGTGGGTAAGATTGAAAGTTGGCTTACAAATAGTGGGCGATTGTGTGTGTGTATGTACCAACGCAAGATCGTGCAAGTAGAGTGAGAGAAGAAGTTCTGGACAAATGTGGAGGTGTGC
The DNA here is from genome assembly GCF_032717465.1 of Coenobita brevimanus. NCBI lineage: Eukaryota > Metazoa > Arthropoda > Malacostraca > Decapoda > Coenobitidae > Coenobita > Coenobita brevimanus. The sequence continues at coordinate 16,291,197 of NC_137062.1, read as the reverse complement.
ATGGAAAAGTTTGGAAGGGAATGAGAGAGTGTTTTTTGATCGGTGATATGAATGAGTAAAGTAGGGAATGTGAAGGTAGATGGAATAGTTGGTGAGTGGGGTGTGCCTGCTGCGATAGATGAAAATGGCAGTGCGTTAGTGGATATTTGTGCTGGGAGGGGGTTGGTGATAGCCAATACCCTCTTCATGCACAAAATGATCCACAGGTATACATGGCGAGTGATGAAGGGTGGAGTGATGAACTGAATGAAAGGAAGGCAATGATTGATTATGTGTGTGTGGATGAAAGGATGCGAAAATGTGTAATGGATGCAAGAGCTTATAGAGGTTGGGGGGAAGTGGACTTTCTGACCACTACTTGGTGGTGGACAGAATCAAAGGTCCAATTAGGATGGAGAAATGTAGTAGAGAAGGGAAGGACGGGAAGAAGGAGTATTTGTAAGGAGAGTGGAAAGGTTACAAGAGGATAAAAAAAGGCCAGATATATAAGAGAGAAGTGGAGGGGAACGACTAGGCAAATATGAATTGGAGCAGATGGGGGACAGTGGAAGGTGTGTACAGGATATTTACAGGAGAAATATGTGCAGCATATGATGTGGTGTGTGGGATGAAGAAGACGGCGGGAGGTGCAAGGAACAGCGAGGTGGAATGAAGAGGTGAGACAGGCTGTGGCATAAAAGAGGAAAGCATACAATGAATAGGGAGCGTGGAAGAAGTTGAGAGGCGGAATAGACAGTTATATGTAGAAAAGAAAGAGAGAAGTGAAAAGATTAGTAAGAGAGAGTAAGAAGAGATCGGATAAGGAATTTGGAAGGAACTTGAGTGTAAAGTGGAGGGACTGTAAGAAATATTCTGGAAAGAGGTGAGAAAGAGTAAGACAGAGATTGGAATTGAAGTTAGTAGGGGGAGTGAAGAAAGATAAAAATGGTAGATTACTAGTGGAGAAGAGGAGAAAGAGTTAGCAGACGGAGAAGAGAACACTTTAAGGAATTGTTGAACATAAGAGAATAGAGAAAGTAATGCGAGTATAAGTGGCTGGGCAATGGCTGGGAGAAGGAGGGAGGTGAGAAGACAGGAAAGAAATCAGTAGGATGGAAGTTGTGAAAGCAATGAAGAAAGTTAAATT